>NW_028270171.1:62298985-62623485 GCF_037043375.1 Chiloscyllium plagiosum
AATAATTAATACCTTCTCCTCTTGCTTTCTTTCCCTATCAAAATACCTGTTGAGTATATTCACATGACACACTCTGTGAGATTTCGTCCTGTCTGGAGTCCGTACCAAGTAGTTCATCTCATTCAATTTCTTCCCAATTTGATAAGGTACACTAAAACTTGCTTCTAAAGGCTCAACTGTTACTGGAAGTAACACCAATACCTTATTCCCATTCGCAAAATTGCGAATTTGTGATTTCTGATCCACTTTCGATTTCATTGTATGCTGTGATACTTTTAAATGCTGTCTAGCCAACTCTCCAGATCTATTTAATCGTTCCCTAAAATTTGACACATTGTCCAAATGGGTGGTCTCTGAATTCTGACTTATTGATTTCTCCTTAACCAATATTAACGGTCCTTTTACTTCATGACCAAACATTAATTCAAATAGTCTGAATTTGGTCGATTCATTATGTGCGTCTCTGATCACAAATATTTCAAAAGCAATTTCCTTATCGCAATCATCTGGATTCTCCTGACCATAAACCCTCAACATGGTTTTCACTGTTTGATGCCATCTCGCTCATGTTCACTGTGATTCCGAATACTATGTAGCAGATTTGAATTGCTTCATTCCCAAGTTATCCATCAACTCCTTGAATAGTTCGGATGTGAGGTTTGATCTGTCTGGATCTCTATTGGTAGTGCGTACGTACGTAAAAAATAAATATTTTTTTCCACAACTCTTTTAGCTGTGATGCTGCGTAATGGGTCTGCCTCTGGAAATCTAGTCGACACATCCATTATTGTTAAAAAATACTTATACCCACTTAGTCTTTGCGATAGGGGACCTACACAATCTATCAAGACTCTTGTGAAAGGTTCCTCAAACGCTGGAATTGGTATTAAAGTTGCAGGTTTTATTACTGCGTGTGTGACATGTTTGGTACATTTGGCAATATTCACTACATCTTTGTGTAGTCCAGGCCAGTGATAATATCTTTGTATTTCAGCCTGTAATGTCCTCACCCCCAAATGATCTCCAAGTTGTAGCTCATGTGCCACTCGCAGCACCTCCTTTCTATACCCAACAGACAAAACAATTTGATGATTTTCTGTGCACGTCTGATCTGCTTCAATATGTGCTGATCTCCATATCCGCATTAAAACATCATTTGTTAAGTAATAACACACAGGAATGCATTCATTCTCTTTCTTGCTAAATATCTTTTGATATAACTTCTGTAACTCCACATCGTTCTGCTGTAATTCAATCAGCTTAGCGGAGCTAAAAATACGTTCATGTTTTCCTACTTGCTCCTTCTGTTTTCCACTTATCTGATCAAAAAGAAACGTTCGGATAACTCTACGTCAGCTTCGTTACCTGTGCCTTTATCCTGCTTAAACCTGTGCTTCTGTGATCTTCTGGTGATGCAATCAGGGGAAATTCCTGGATAAACATACTCCAGGTCTTCAGTTGCCCGCATCTCCACTGGATTTTCAACTAGAGTAGGCAGCACGCCTACCAGTGAAGCAGCTATATTATTTGCAAGGACAAATTTTATTCCTAGAGCTGAGAGTTAGTGGTCTAGTACACCTACCGCACATGCTCCAATCTTCTCTGGACACTCTCGCCTCACTTTACATAACTGACCACTTTTTGCCTCACTGTGAATTCCTGTTACCAGCACATTTTCTGGAAATAGTCTCTCAAGAGTGCATAAAGCCTCACCCCTCAGCATTACAGATTGAAAATGTCATGTGTCAATTAATATTGAAACCTTCTTACGAATTACTCCTGGCCGAGGTGAATAAACTTTACCCTTTCATGTAAGTTTTGTTTGCAGATTTGGCACGTCCACTGATCATCTTGTACACTCCGAGTCAGTTGCCCACCTTCCCTGATGCTTTTTGTTCCAAGTCCAACAAAACTTCCAGGCTTGTCTGGTTATCCTACATCTGGTTTTCTCCCAACCCATCAACACTGTGATTTTGTGTGGCCCTCTTTTTTACAATGAAAGCACGATAGGTTTTTAACTTATTTGTCCCCCTCAAGGTTTTCTTTATTACCGTGGTAAATTATCCTTATGATCTACACTGTGATCTACCTTTTCCTTTGCATGTGAGGATATCTGTTTGCTCCAATTTCTGTCCCTCAGAGACCAGAAGTGGTTCTGGAAGCCAAACCAAGTTTATGGGCCACCGTTGAACACCTACGGGCGAGAGACGCAAAGACAAGCCAGGAAATGGGAATCCTGCACTAACCGCCGAAGCGTCACATACGAACAACTCCGGTTCCTGCATGAATGCTGAAAGAATCGAATCGTTCCACCATGTGTCAGATACAGATCGCCAGTCAACAATCCACAAGCCAGAGACACAGCCAGACAGAACTGATTCAGGATGATCCAGGTAATGATTACAGACGCACGCAACAGACTTCACAAATACAGTCTAGAAATTGCGCGCCAAGAGTCGTTAATTTCAAAAACCACTAATCAGGAATGGACCCAGACCATAGAACGGGCTGTCACCATAGGACAGAACAGGACCGCACACCGCAAAAAAACGGCACTAAAAGAAAAAATGGCCAAACGAACACACAACAAAGAGGACACCACAACACATACCTGGGTTAAAAAAAACTCTCCCAACAGACAGCTCAGAGACACGGAAAGAACAATACTGGCCAAGGGACTCAACTACAACCACAGGGACGCCAAGACAGCAGACTTCCTAGCAGCACTAGAATGCACACTCAGGAAAAATGGACTGACAGAAGAGACACAACAAACAGTGAGGCAAAGTATCGTACCTCTGATAACAAGAAAAAGACAAACACATAACCTCAACACCAAGGAGAGGGAAGCACTAAAATCACTAAGAAACGACAAGAACATAATCATACTACCAGCAGACAAAGGCAGAATGACGGTCATCCTGGACAAAGCAGAATACACCCAAAAAGCACAACAACTACTTGCAGATACCAACACCAACCAAAAGAGGGAGTTTGACCCCACCCCACAGCTCACCAATAGGATAAATAACACACTCAGGAAAAAAAAGGACAGATAACCAGGTCTGACCGACAAAGAATGAAACCTGAAAGCAACAAAACCCCCAGATTCGATGGACTACCGAAAGTGCACAAACCAGACATCCCACTCAGACCCATAGTATCACTACCAGGGACACCATTACACAAACTGGCTAAAGAACTACAGCAAAAACTGAAACACCTGATCAGCGGATCCAGACAATCTATACAATCAACACAGGAATTCTTGGACATCATCATAAATATACACATAGACAAGGAAGAAACTATGGTCTCATTCGACTAACGGAACTGTTCACCTCTTATGACAAAACCCTAGCCAGAGAAACAATAGCCAACCTGCTGGACATAGAGAACAGACAACAGGACGTTGAACCTATCAACAAAGACGGCATACTTAAACTACTGGACTTGTGCCTCACAACACACTTCACATTCAACAACCAGATATACGAATAAATCAATGGAACACCCATGAGCTCACCGATCTCTGGACTCATATCAGAAGCAGTAATGCAAAGGTTAGAACAAACAGTCCTACCACAAATTCAACCCAAACTCTGCGTCAGATATGTTGATGACACCTTTGTTATCATTAAAAACAGAAACAGAGAAAACACACCGGATCATCAACGCCACACTCACAGGAATCCGATTCACGAGAGAAGAAGAAAAGGATAACCAACTCCCATTCCTCGACGTGATGGTACAGAGAACACCTAACGGAGAATTCACCACAAAGGTATACAGGAAAGCCACACACACAGACCAAGTCCTGAACTATGAAAGCAACCACCCCAACACACACAAACGAAGTTGCATCAAGACACTATTCAAAAGGGCCACAACACACTGCAGCACACCAGAACTGCAAAAAGAGGAAGAGGAACATCTGTACAAGGTATTCACCAAAAACGGATACCGGCGTAATTTCATCAACAGATGCCTAAGAGAATGACAACGGAACGAGGACATGCCGCAGCCCAAAGGACTAGCCACACTACCATACATCAGGAGCATTTCAGAACTGACAGCCAGACTACTGCGACCACTAGGACTTATAACAGCACACAAACCAACGGCCACACACAGACAACAACTCACCAGAACGAAGGACCCGATACCCAGCATGAGCAAAACTAATGTAGTGTACAAAATCCCATGCAAGGACTTCACAAAACACTATATAGGACAAACAGTAAGACAGTTAACGATCCGCATCCATGAACATCAACTAGCCACGAAACGCCACGACCAGCTATCCTTAGTAGCCACACACGCAGACGACAAGCAACATGAATTCGACTGGGAGATCACTAGAATTATAGGGCAAGCCAAACAAAGAACAGCCAGGGAATTCCTTGAAGCATGCACTCATCCACAAACTCCATCAACAAACACATCGACCTCGATCCAATATACCGGCCACTACAGCGGACAGCTGAAACTGACAACCGGAAGCGGAAGGGACAGGCCACTATAAATGCCGGAGGAAACACCACAGAAGCGCTTCACAGGAGGCTCCCAAGCACTGAGGATGTCATCTAGACAGGGGACGAAACGTTTGCAACAAATAATTCCAGCTCGGCGAACAGAACCACAACATAGATAACAGAAATAGCAAAGAAGTTCGCCATAGTTGAAGAGATTAATAAATGGATAGAGCTGAAGAAACTTACCAGGAACACCAACAATAGCGAGGACAGGGTAGTAACCCGCCTAGATAATCTTCAGTGCACCATATATCCGATATGTTAATGTTGACCAAGACCAGGAAAAATAGAAAAGACCATCGGATAAACTTCTGTCCATTGTTGCAGCATTCCAATCTAATGTTCTCAGATTCCGATCCATTAATGGATCATTCCAGACTATTCTCAGATGGTTAAATCTCCTTTTTGTGTCTCTGCAGCTGTGTCACTTTGAGCGTTGGAGTTAATGCATCTGCTGCTACAATGGCATAAACCATTGCAAGAGGGTCCTGACTAATAGGAGATGGAAAACATCCAGTGACACAACCAGGATCCATGGAGACTGGCATCAATCACAGTCACTGAACAAACAGCTCCATTTAACCCCTTTCAGTATGGTTCCTTCAGTTCACAAGAACTACTGGGCTGTATTGAATGTTGGCACCGCTGGCTATTGATCACATCTCCCATCACCCATTGCTCTCGTGAAGTTTGTAGTGAGGGAGAATGATGCATGTTTTCCTATCGCAGGCTAGATGATTCTGCTGCGTTGTCCGTTTGCAATACTGTAACTGGCTGGAACTCCCACCACCACCACCCTCAAAAATCACAATCTACATGCTGTTACCGTGCAAATCTCTCCTCGACTAGAACAGGCACCAGCCAATATATTTACAGTGGATATATTTGCACTCCAATACATAGGAAATGTGCATTTGCCTGGGCTTTCCTTTAATTGATCTAATAAGGCAATTTTGTATCTTCAACACTCAATGTGCTTCAGCATTTTTTAAAATATAAACTCACAAACACCTTAACACACTTTATTAAGCACAAGTTTCTTCACTTTCTCCTCATGGCAACATCATGCCAGGGTTTAGTCTGGTGAAACCCCTTTGGACTGAATCGCTGACAAGATTTATAAAGCTGATTCAACCTATACACAATACCCCTAACAGTCTCTCAACAAAACACTATCATTTGGAACGATACATTTACTCTGGTACTTTAATCATTTTTGCATGAAGAGCCACATATCATTTACTTCCTGCTGCGTAAAAATTCTGTCTATGACTTATGACCAAGCACATCCAGGTCTGTTTCAACAACAGCACTTCCAAACCTCTCACTATTTAATGAACATAATCGTGAATGATCATATTTGTTGTTCATATCTGAAATATTTTATATCTTGCGAAGAGCTATTGCACAAACACTGATCCTTCACTCCAGATAATTATCCTACTCTCTTCATTCTCTCGATTATCCAATTTTTAATACATTCGGTGTATTCCACCCCGATCTACCCATGGACTCTAACATTCCCCACTCATCTGTATTCAACCATGTCAAACGTCTGCTGAAAATTCATATACTTCATTCTCACAGGTTCTCAATTGTCCATGTCGCAACGTACAATCTCCACAACGTCCAGCAGATTTATCAAAGATCAAGATCATTTCCCCTTCCTGAATCTAGATTGACTCGACCGAATCATGTTATTATTTTCCAAGTGTCTAGTTGTCACATTCCTCACAAAAGGTTCCAATGTTTTTCTCACAGCTTACATCAAGCTAACCACTACTTAGTTTGCTGTTTGCTCTCTCCGTCCTGTTTTAAATATTTAGGTTTACAATAGCTGCTTTAAAGTCTGGAGGATCCTTTCCAGAATCTAACCAGCTTTGAAGAATAATCAGTAATTCTTTCACTAGCTCTACTGCCACCTCCTCAATACTCGGGGCTGTAGCTCATCAGACGCAGCAATATACCAACCTTAAATTCAATGAGATTTTGAAAGACATACCTTTTATTAATTCTAATTTCCTGCTATTCCTCATTTTCAGCAGTCACTCTCTTCTCTTGTATTTCTGGAAGTTTCTTTCTGTATCTTTCTCAGGGAGATTGGCACAATATATTGCTCTCAGCGGACAGATGGGTTCTGTCAGCCAGTGAATATATCGGAGGACTGCACTCCAGTGATGATGGATATGTTACTGCCTGGAAAGTTCCAGAATTAATCCAGATAAATTTATGGTGAGCATTAGCACAATCCTGTCACTGGTGTGAGGCTACACAGTATATTGAAGGAGGGGACACAGCTCAGTGACCACCTCAATTCTGAAACAAACTGGTTTCATACCTGACACCTCGTCCAGCTTAGACAAATGTCCTGGGAAATCCCAGGAAAAATAATGCACTGTCCTGCACCTCCCTATTTATAGAGTTTTCCTTCCGTGGAGCCTCATCTCCATTTGTTTACCATGGACCCAGACACTCTGTAAATGCAGTGTATAGAGTGGGGTCACCAGACCCCGCAGCTGACAATATAAACCCGAGATAAGCATCTACAGAAACTCCACTGATTTTCCAATGACAGGAACAAGTCAATTCCCCACACGGAACGTGCACACGCTCAGTGCTGAAAACTATTTCCACTCCTGAGTTTCTCTTCCTGGCTGAGAAAGCCGTTGCATCTCTGCACACTCCCACTGTAACTGTTCCTCTCACCAAAGAAGCAGTTGACAATGTAACATTACCTTTCTCTGTATCTCAGCAACTATAAGGGCAGCACCAGTATTGCTAATGGATTTGATCATCACACTCAGAGAAGAGACATACAGGGAACCTAACTCACTTTAATCAGGGACAAATCTAAATGGACGTGATATACAGGAATATGGGAAATGGGGAAATGTGAGAATAACTTGCCATTTTGTTTTCGTTTCAGTTCTTCATCAGCAATCCCATTGCTGACTTTTCATTTCTTTTCCTCTCTTTTTCTGGCCATTTCTCCATCCATTCAATTTAAACCCAGCCCCCACCTCTCTCTCCAACCCAACCATCCATGATACCTGGATAAATAATATTATTTCCCAGTTTGCTTTCAGTTGTGAAGCACGGTCAAACCGTTATCTGCATTTCTCCTGACAGAGGCTGCCATACCTGCGAGATTCTCCAACACTTTCAGACGCTGGAGAATTTTATTTTCGATCTCTAGCACCAATCGTTCTTTGATTTATTTCACCTTTAATGTTGTTGTTTCACGGGATGCCAGCATCACGGGCAAGGGCAGCATTTGTTGCCCATCATTAATTGTCCTTGACAACGCGGCCATTTGTCAAGACAAAATGGAGCCAACAATGTTGCTGTGGGTCTGAAGTTACACTGAGCTCAGATTGGGTAATAATGTTAAGTGTCTTTACCAAAGACTATCAGTAAAATAATAAAAATAAATCTTAACGGTTTCTGGTTTCCATGAATGAAATTAGGTTTTATTCCAATTTTTGTCATTCGAATTTAAGCTCTGACATCGGCTGTGGTAGGATGTTAAACACTATCTTGGGGTCACAGCATCGTGCCTCTGAATTACCCATATAGTAACATGATCACTCTGATACAGAGCCCTTATTCCCTAGTCCGTATTCTCTAGCCCCTGCCAGAGAGAGATGATGGTGAAATCAGTTTAACTGCCAACAATCAATAGGATTTTGGGAAAAAAGCGAAAGGGAGATTGAGAGACAATTTCATGTAAGATCACAGGTTTCAGAATGCCTAAATGAAGGCATTTCGACAGCATCCTATAACATGAGCCAGTATTCCCAGGATGATAGGTGAAAGGGATTTTGGCGTCAATAAAGATGAGGGAGAGTTTTAGATGAAAATTTGTTCTGCAACTTTGTAACTGGGTGTGGGGTCAGCAGAGACTTCGACTCATTGGGCTGAATCTAACAATAGTTTGTCTCAGTGATATTTTTACTGAGTGTGACAGAGGGATTGTCTGTCCGAGACTGAACTAGTTTCATGGTGCTATCTTATCGTACTCACCACATTAACTACCCACTCAATCTCATCGTGTTCCTCTCATTCAATGCCACCCCAGTTCTCCAACCCAACATGGCTGGAGGGACTCACCATCGCACTCATATCCCTGGATATTCTATGATCACTGACACTGGTGCCATCTTTCAAAGGCCAATGGGCACACTATTATACTTCATTCGTTTGGAGCCACCCTGCACAGTTGACCCCGAGCATGGCAGATAAGGGGAACTAACACCACGATATTTCAACAGGGACACAGAGGTCCTAGTGAATGGGCTAGTATAGGGGGTTCATTATCTTCCCAGAGGAGATCTCACCACCAGCCGCACCAAGCATGGCCTGAGCTACCACCCAGCTCACTGCAGTATCTGCGGTCTCTCTCTCTCTCACACACACACACACACACACACACATATATATATATATATATATATATATATATATATATATATATACACACACACAGACACGCACACACACAAATTCCAGATTTTGTTCCAAAGAAGTCCCATTTTCAAGTACAGGAACTTACAGTCTTTCAACCCCCTGGGTTCCTGC
Organism: Chiloscyllium plagiosum; assembly: GCF_037043375.1. Lineage (NCBI taxonomy): Eukaryota > Metazoa > Chordata > Chondrichthyes > Orectolobiformes > Hemiscylliidae > Chiloscyllium > Chiloscyllium plagiosum. The sequence continues at coordinate 62,308,099 of NW_028270171.1, forward strand.
AAAAATATGCACTTATTTATATCCAATCACAATCAGTAATTCTGGCTATTTCATTTTGTCTCACTTTATTATATTCAGCCAAACAATGCTTCTAAGCACTTGTCCCGTTATGAAATACAATTTTGAGCAGAAAACCTTTTATCCTCAGTTGTTATCTTGACCGTTATCTGAATTGTACCATTTTCCGTGTTATGAAAGTTTCTCTTGCCCTTTGCCTGTGCCTGTTTCTGTTTGTAGCAGTTACACAGTCTCCACTCAGTTGGCTGGACGGCAGGTTTGTGATGCAGAGGGAGGCCAGCAGCGCAGGTTCAATTCCCCCACACTGACAGTGGATACTATGAAGGGGACGTTCTCTCAAAAATGGGCAATCTAGCATGGTCAATCCACTGTAAGCTGCACATCTGTGTACTCTGGGAGGAAACTGGAGCATTGGGAGGGAACCCACACAAATACGTGGAGAATGTTCAAACTCACTTGAGTTTGGAAGTGAACGCCGTTCCTTGGTGATGTGAGGCAGCAGAGCTAACCACATATCCATCATACTCTTCAGTTAGTTCTGTTAGTTACTTGTAGCTGACTAAAGAAATCCAACTGACTTGTTCTGATAACTGAACCTGACAGAATCTTAGACTTTTATCATCGGCCATATCGCCAACCTGGTTACATTTAAAATTTGTTGTGAGCAGTGGAGGAGTGGGATTAGAAATGGAAATAGTGACAACCTCCAACCTCAGTCAGACCCGCAGTGAGGAGAAAGTCACAAAGTGGGAATTCATTCAAGTGGGAATTCTCTCACCCAGACGTTTGGGAGAGTTGAATCTTCATATTATATCGAGGCTGGCTTTGTCTGATTTTCCATAGATAGGTGAATCAGGCATCATTGTGAAATCAGAGAAAAGTGCAGCTGGGAACACAATGACATGAGCCATGACCTTATTTACTGGTGCAATAGTGTCAAAGTGCCGAATGGCCCAGTTGTGTCTATCAGCCCTATGTTCTGATGTTTCATTCAGCCCTTCGATCCTGCTGTACAGGACCAGATTGAGGCCACACCAATGGTTTGGTGTAGTTTGGCAAATGCATTGGAAAGTCCAGGCTGGGTAAGGAAGTGAGCCCCACTACATCCCTCTATCCAGACTTCCCCTCTCTTAACTTCTGCTCCTGGTGTCGGTCATGTTACAGGCCCAGATTCGCCTTGAATACAGCCCCCATGCCCCACACAAGGTCAACTCAGACAAATCCTCTGCTGTCTCTGAATGAAACATTTTACATCATGACTTCCAGGAAAATAATCAAAGTATTTTCTAAAAAACAAAAATAAGAACGTAAGAAATAGGAACAGGAGCAGGCTATTCTGCCCCTTAGACCTGCGCTGTCATTCAATAAGAACATGGCTGATCTACTCCACAGTTCAACTCCACTTTCCTACTAACCGTTTGCATCCCTCTACTCGCTGAAATTTCACAAACCAATCCACCCGTCCGTAAATACAATCAGTGACCAAGCCTCCACAACACTCTGGGTTAGGAAATTCCAGTCATTCACTACCTGCTGAATGAAGACATTTCTTTACATCTCAGTTTGAAATCGATATTCCTTCTTCTCTATCTACATACCTGACTTCGAAACTCTGTCCTGGTGTAGAACCATATTCTGAACACCGACCTTGTCAAGCCCCCTCTGTATCTTATCCGTTTCAGTAATGACACCCTCATTCATTTAAGCCACAATGAATAATTGCCTCAGCATTTTTGATGTAATCAATAATTCAACCCTTTCATCCCAGGAACCAGTCTAATGAACCAACATTTCTGCATCAGCGTACTGACGTTATGTTTCATATACAAGAACAGGCCACTCCGTTGTACTGCTCCGTTTATTTGGGAGTCCTCTCCATTTAATAACAGCCTGCCTTTTGGTCGTCAGTGTCATCCTCAAACTCGGATGTATATTGCACTCAGCTCCCAACATCAGGAGCTGAGTGCAGCTCTTGTAAGCAGCTCTTGCCATCGGACTGATATTTGTGGTACTCCAGTAGGTACATTTTTTTTTCATAAAGATCGATGAATCATGAGTCTCCGATTTCTAAGTGTTTGCCAAGTGTCATTCCATACTAATGTATTATCCGTCAGACTATGAGCTTCTGTCTTGTGTAAGAGCCTTTATTTTGTGTTACCTTGTGAAACATCTCTGGAAAGCCTCGTGTCTACCAGTACCCCTTTATCAAGGCCACTTGGTACATTCTCATGGATTTCCAGAAAAAAACATTTGCATGATTTTACAGGCAAAATGTAGTTCGCCTTTAACAAGACCATGCTGACTCTGTGTGAAGCTTTTCTAAATGCTCTGCAGTCCCGACCTTAATAACAGACTCTCACAGATTCCCAGCAATCATGTTGAGGTGAAGTGGTTCCTGCTTTCAGTCTCACTCGTTTCATGAAGACAGGCGCCACATTGGAGGGTCTCCAGTTTCACTGGGTCACTCCTTTAATCCAGAGAGTTATGGAATATTTCACAAAGTGCCACCAGCCACTCTGTGACCAACCATCTATGAATTGTTGATGACCTGTTTACCCTTGGTCTTATCTGTTTGAGAATTGCCTTGTTCCTTCTGTTAGAGACAGTTCAAGATCTTCCCTCCTATTACCATTTTGTTTCTACCATTGAAATATTTACAGCACCTTCACCTTGAGGAATCATGTAAAATACTGGTGTAAATTATCTCTGTTCCCTGTATCCAGTTCCCCAGTCACACCCTCCAAATGTCCTCAATATACTTTCCTGACTTTCTTTCTACCAAAGATCACACACACCTCTTGAACTCTTCTTACATACACGGAAAAACTCGCGCTGCTTGTTTTTTATATTTCTTGCCAATTTGCTTACATCACATCATATCTTCTCATTCACCACTGCTAAAAGCCTGTTTATCTGTTGTCACACCCTCTTTTCCCTGTCACCTACCCCCCACCTTTGGCAAGGAACTAAAATGCCCAGTTTCCGATCCTTTTCAGTTCTGAAGAAGTGTCACACTGGACTTGAAACGCTAACTCTGTTTCTCTGTCTCTGCAGAGGCTGATAGACCTGCTGAGTTTCTCCAGAAATTAATAGGCACAGCACAAATTTTCAATTAAATAAATAACTATGGATACTGGAAATGAAAATGCACAAATTGCTGTAGAAACTGTGAGCTTTGTCGAAGGCTCACTGGACCCGAAAGATGAACTCAGCTTTCACTCCACAAGATGCAGCCAGACCTGCTTAATTTCTTCAGCAATTTCTGTTTTTCAACATTTTCCAAAGACTTGTTTCGAATCTGCTCAAAAGTCCTGTCCGGCATAGAGCGCTGTACATTGGGAAGAGTACAAAACGCAAAATGCGCAGGTTCATTGGTTCTGAAACAACATAAGGCTGGCATCAGTGACACGACAGAGGTCTTAATCATGGTCAGGGAGAAAAACAGAGGAAAAAACATTCACTTCAAACACAGCAGATGGTATTACGGGAAAGAAAATGTTTCAGCTTAATATGTTAAAGTATCTGAGTAATGTAATGAATTAGAGGCGTGACATCAGGGCCCTCAGCAGAATGAGAATATGAAACTGGAAACCAGGTTCGGTCACTGAATACAGGGTTGATGGGTGAATGGGTCTCGGTGTGAACCGGGGGAAAGTCAGTAGAATTGATTTTCAGGTTTTCAGCTCACACTGGGTTATCATGTGATCACAGCAGCAGCCGCAGCAGAATTGCATTCAATCATAATCCATAACATTTCCCCCAGGGTAATCCATCACTGTACAATTATCATCAAGCCGAGTGATGGTTCAGTGACGAGTTGGAGTGAACATGCCAGAGTCAGAACCATGTGTATCTAAACCTGATGACAACCCATTAAAGCTACCGTCCTTGACTGGTTACATTCCAAACAGCAGAACTACCATCTGATGGAGAGGGGAAAAGTGATCCCAAGACAAAAAGCTAAGATCGAAACTCTGCAGCCCTGTCACATTCAGTCATCATTGTCGATGGACTATTAAACAACTTACTGGAGGAGAGGACTCCACAAATATCCCCATATTAAATAACGGAACAGCCCTGTACATCAGTATAAAAGACAAGGATGTAGTGTCTGCACCATCCACAGCCAGACGTGTTGAGTGGATGATCCAACTCACCCTCGCCATGATGCCCACAGAATCATAGATGCCAGTCTTCAACCAATTTGATTCGCAGCACGTGACATGAAGAAACAGCTGAACACAGTCGATACGACAAAGGCAATGGGCCCTGACAGCATTGCTGCAATAGAACTGAAGATTTGTGCTGCACAACAAGCTGTGCTCCTGGGGAAGCTGTCTGGCCACGTGGAAAATTGCTCAACTATATCCAGTCCCATAACAAGGGAATGACTACAGTCTGACCATTTACCACATCCTCAGTACCGTCACGATCGTCACGTTGGTGAGAGTTCTTTTTGACTGAGCAGTCCAGCAGCATAGAAATAACCTGCTCAGTGTGGTTTCCGATAGGTCCCCATGTGGAGATGGTGCTGTTGTGGTAATGTCACTGGATTACTAATCCAGACCAGGCTAATGCTCTGGCAGCTGGTGGAAGTTAATAACAATTAATAAAATATCGAGATGTAAAACCTGGCGTCAGTAACAGTGACCTTGAAGCCAATGTCAATTGTAAACACCAATTTCCTTCCCCAATGTACTTTCAGGAAGTGAATCTCCCGTGCTTTCCTGGTCTGGCCTAAAAGTGACCACAGGCACACAGACATATGATACACTCTTCAATGGTCTCTGAATCGGCCAAGCAAGACACTCTATTGTATTAAACTGCTCCGATCGTAAAGGATAAACTCGGACAGAACACCCAGCACCAGCCTCAGCATTAGAAAAGGGAATGGGAAACACAGTCCTGTCATACTACAGAGATCTCCTTCCTAACATCTGAGAGCTTGTGACAACAGTTATAGAGCTGTCCCATAGACTGCACAGAAACATCGGGAAAGGAGGAGGTCTTTAGACACATTGAACTTTCTCCATTCTAGTTCATGGTGAAAATTTCCTCAATGCAGTTTTCCCCACACAGTGTTCATAACCCTTAGTATGTTTAAACATCGGGACACATAAAATAAGAATTACTGTAGTCCCTTCGGTCCATCAATTTTGCTCCTCCATTCAATATACAGGCAGATCTCCAATAATGTGGGCTTATTAAAAACTATTAGGCTGCAACACGATTCATAAAGTGAGCTCCTGTTCACTGTGACGTGATTCCATTCCCGGTTCCAGCTGAACAGCAAAACCCAGCCTCAGGATCCTCTGTCTGCGAAATGCACCCTCAGCTAAAGCAGGAATGTAATCCGCTCTGCAAGCCTTGAAACTGAGCCTGACACTGGGAATTGTTTACGAGTTTTGAGAAGATTTGTAGCTCAGTTTGAGGTTATAGATATATGAACCTTCCAGCTCAGCGAGCAAACCTGCATCCAGAACTGGGAATTGTAGTCGACATTTAGAAGGAACTTTATTTCAAACCAAGGGAAGAATCTTGGGGAGAAATCTTGGGACGGCAGAGTGGCTCAGTGGTTATCATCAGGGACTCGGGTTCAATTTCCGCATTGGGTGACTGTGTGCAGTTTACACATTTGCCCCGTGTCTGCGTGGGTTTCGCCGGGTGTTCCAGTTTCCTCCCATAACGATGTGCTGGTCAGGTGAATTGGCCATGCTAAACTGGCCTTAGTGTTAGGTGTGTTAGTCAGAGGTAAAAATAGGGTCGGGAAATGGGTCTGGGTTAGTTACTATTCGGAGGGTGGTGTGGACATGTTGCACCGAAGGGCCTGTTTCCATATTGTCGGGAATCTAATCCAACTGGAATCCCGCAGTAGAGTCATGTGGTCAGTCAGCTCGCGTGCTTTCTGGTGAAGAGCTTGGTGAAAGGTACAGTGCTGTAGTCAATAACTGTTTTGTGGAAGTGTTGCATTTACAGCACTAATTCATGACAATATATGGTTTTAAGATTTACGTAGACTGTGCTGTTGTTTGTGTTACGTTGACTATTATATTTGTTTTGATTTTTCCTGACATTATTGGGCGTTCGCCCCTTACCCTCTTTTTCCCACAGCCCCCATTATGTTTATTGCTCTGCTTTCTATAATAGTGTTCCACAGGAACACAGATACCGCGTTATCAGAGAACAACCTGCAATGATCGCTATTCCTCTATCTTCACACCATACTCCTGCACTCTTCCCATCCCTTTCCTGTCTAAATTCATTATTTATATTCAGTGCCTTGTCTTCCACAGCCTGATCTGGGAGAGAATTCCCCACGTTCACCAGTCTCTGAGTGCAGACATTTATTCTCATCTGAATGCAGAGTGGCTTGTCTGTACTTAATACTGTGGGCGCCTGTTTGAGATGTTCCAGCCAGGGGAATTATCATCCCTGCTTCCATGCTGTCTCCCCCGTTAGAGTTTTATATATTTCACTCATATTCCTAAAGCTCATGGAATACAGGCCCAGTCATCCCAAACTCTGCTCCTACAACAAGCCTGTCAACCCAGAGACAAGACTGGTCATCCTTTACTGCTCTCCCTCAATGTCAGGATTGTGCTTTATTTGGTAAGGAGAGCAAAACTGTACACAATACTGCACAATGTTCGAGATGGGGTCTCACCAAGGGCCTGTACAGCTGCAGTAAGACACCCTTACTCCTGTACTCAAATGATGGTCAACGCACCACTTATCTTCTTAACTGTTTGCACCGTCCATAATCAAACAATCAGAGAAGCTTAGACTGTGTACTGTCAGAAAAGCAGTACGATCTACATTAGTCCCACTTTCTTACATGGGATCTGTAGCCATAAATGTTATGATACTTCAAGTACGTTTTAATCGTTGTGAGATTAGCCATCACAACTATCCTCTCAGGAAGTTTAATCCTGACCCCAACACACTCTGGGTGAAAAACAATCCTCATATCTTCTCTAAACCTCAACCCCTTCACTTTAAAAGAGTGTTTCCTTGTTCATGTCTCTTTTACTAAAAGGAACAGCTGCTGTCTACCAACCATCTCCATGCCCCTCGTAATCTTATCCTTCTGAATCACGTGCCCCTCCGCCTTCTCTGCTCCAACGTGAACAACCCGAGCTTATCTAGCCTCTCTCTATAGCTGATATGCTCCATCCCAGGGAACATCCTGGTTAATCTCCTCTGCTCCTTCCACAATGTGACTCCCAGAACTCCACACAGTATTCCATCTGTAGCCGAATTAATCTTTTGTATAACTCTTACAATCTATGTCTCAATGAATAAAGGCTATGCCGACAGTCGCATGTGACTTCTGAACTAGCCTATTACCCTGCCTAGTGACATTCAGGGATGTGTCGAGATGCACCCTCTGAGCTTCCTAGTGTGCTGTCATCCATTGAGTCCTCCCCTGACTGGTTCCTTCTTCCAAAGTACATCACCTCATATTTATCACGGTTACATTCCATCTGCCATTAATCCACCCATCTGATCATTCCATCTGTATCTTCCTGTAACATAAGACCTTTCGCCTCATTGCCAACAACCCAGACAATCTTTGTGCTAAACGCAAACTTACTTAACACACTCTTCCCACCCCCCTCCACATTCGCATCTACATCATTTCTGAATAACGCAAATAATAAGGGATACAGCACTGATTCCTGTGATACTCCAGGGGAGACTGGTCTCCAATCACACAAATAGGTTTCTACCACCACTCTCTGTCTCCTGCCAGTTAGACAACTTGAATATAACTTACTAAGTTACACTTGATAGTATGAGATTGTACTTTCTATATTAGTTTCCCATGCGGGCCGTTGACAAAGGTTTTGCTGAAAAACCATAGAAGTGACCTTTCCGCAAAAAAATCAATAAAATTTGTTCGGCATGACTTCCCTCTGATATCCTCATGCTGACAATCCCTGATCAAATATTGCTTCTCTAAATGAAGATGAATTTTCTCCTTCCCTATTTTCCCCAATAGCTTCCTTGACACTGATGTGATACTCATTGATCTACAGTTCCTTGGCCTATCTCCACCCGCACTCCTGTAAAGGCTCCAGTGTGACCAGATCTTACTTAAACGTTTGAGTCAGTGCCTTTCCTCCCTTGTCTCCAGCAGCAGCCTGGGATACAACTCATCCAGCCCCGGGGATTTGTCCAATTTTATACCATCCAAAACCATCATTCCCTGCTCGCATCTTATATCAATCCGTTTAAGATCTTCCCACTCCATCTTCTTGAAATATGTACATGCCTCCACATTCTCCCAAGTAAAACAGATGTGAAACTCTCATGTCACAAACTATCAATGTTCTCCAGCTTCACACACAAATTGCCCCCTTAGTTTCTAATGGGCCCTGATTGTTCCCTGGTTATTCTGTTCTGCTTGATGTCCTTGTGGAATATCTTGAAATTCTCGCTAATCTTGCTCATACTTTTCAATGCCCCTATGTTCGTCACTCCCCTCTGTGTGATATATTTAAAGTTTCATTTCGATCATCTCTCATTCTTTGAAACTCTACGGAATACTGGCGGAGTTCGCTCATCGGATAATCTTGCCATACAAGGGATGATATTGGAGAATGTCCATTCAGTATATGAGATCAGTATGATTTACTTCGATCAGGAAATCAATGCTGTACTCAATACTCCAGGTACAGACTAACCAACATTTTGTGTCACTGGTGCGGAACATCTTTACTCTTCGTCGGAGCAAATTATTTCAGAAGCTGGAACCTGTACAGAAACCAACACATGCTGGAGATCGCACGGACTCAGACATCATCCGTGGAGAGAGAGCACAGAGCCCTTCATCGCCTATATTCTGATTCCCTTCAAACAAAGGGATACTTAACTTTTACCTTAACACATTTGCTTATGTTCCTCCCAATACAATTTGTTTTTTTTGTTTTAGGGCTAACTTAATGTATGATTTCTCCAAACATTCACCTGATATCCAACTATACCACATCCACTGGTTCTCCATTGTTTATATCGACAAGGGACATCGTCAAGGAAAAATTTGTAAATGTTGCCTTCCCTTTTAAAAATCTAGCATCATTCTCCAGACGTTTGCTATAACTTTCCAAGTGTCTAATATCACATTCTTTATAATAAATTCCAACAGATTCCCCATTGTGAACAATAAGTTAACTAGTCTGTAGTTCACCATTCTCCCTCTTCTTCACTTTGTAAAACCTTGGAATGCACTTATAACCTTTCAAACTGAAAATGGAAAAATACAGTGATTCGCAATGCAACTATTATGTCCATTTCTGCTTTCTCTGAAATTCTGGTATGAAGTACATTTGGTCTGTCAGACTTATCCATACAGTTATGTTTTCAAATGCTACTTCGTCACTGATATGAATAATTTTAGTCTTTAGTTACACAGTTCCATGGCCACTTGGTATTTCTGGGAGATTTTCTGGATCTTCCTCAATGAAGACAGACATAAAGTAACTGTTTAGTTTCCTTATCATTTTTTTTTCTGTTCTCCACAATAAATTGTCCTGTCCACACATTCACTGTTCCACATTTGACTTTGCTTTTATTTTCCTTTCAAATATTGATGGCAGTTTTTCATCAGTCTTTTTGTTTCTGGTTAGTTTGCATTTTTGTTCTCTTTTTAATTTACTTATCAGTTTATTAGTCTTCCTTCATTTCGTCCAAAATTTCAATGAATCCACAATATATGCCTCTTTTCTAAGGCACTTTCGTTGATCTAATGCAATTCTTAACTCCTTTTATCCATCATCGTTGAATCACCTTTCACTTTTGCGATTTATGCCTTGGAGGGATATATGTATAAAGTAGACTTTACAGTGTTTTGGTAAATAACAGACATTGTCTGTCTTTCATTAATTCATTTAATGTACTTTTCAAATTCACTAAAGTCAACGTTATTCTCATATCTTAATGGCGTGCATGACTCAGGTATATACCCGAAATATAAGAAAAAAAAACTTTTTTTTGTATTTATACAATACATATAAAATTCAATGTATTAAGATCACTATTCCCAAAAGCTCCTTTACAGCAAATTCTTCGATTTGCTCTTCTGATCACACAACACCAACTCCAAAATTGCCTGATCAACTGCTCGTTGCTCAACATACTTCTAAAGCAACCTATCTGATACACACTCAACATTAACATTCACTTGGGTAAACACTGGTTAGATGTAACTTCAAGTTCATTATTACTGCAGTACCCACAAACCTGAATGTCTACTTTCCTGTCTTATGACATATTTACACTTGTATTGTAGCTTTCACTTTGATACATAACTCCCATGAACGTTGCTTCTCCTTGCTGTTCCTAACATCCACCTCACCAGATTCTGTGGAATCCGACTGACGTGGGCTCTCGGGAGGCTAATGGTAGATTCAGGCGAGATGTTTGGCGAGGCATATCTCATCATTTAAATTATCTCACCACATCTTACCCGTTCCTCTCAAGTGTCATTGTGAGATTTTCTCCAGATCTCCCGTTATCCTGGTGAAGTAGAGAAGGGTAATGATCTTTCAACAATGCTGTGTTTCCCCCAGACAGCTGAGCCTGCTCTAACCTGAGTGGGAACCTTACAGCAGGCTGCAAGAGTGTTGTTGCTGCTGGACTGGATCTTGGTGAGATCACACCTGGAGTACTGTGCACAGGTTTAATCTCCTCCTTGTGGAAAAGATATTGGAATTACATCAGAGATTATTCCCTTAACTGGTTTCTGCAATGAAGGTGTTAATCATAAAATCTCTACAGTGTGAAACCAAGCCATTTGACGCATCGACTCCACACACATCCTCCGAAGACTATCCCATCCAATTCCACCACTCACCCTACCCAATCTTCTAACTTGGCATTTTCCATGGCCTCCACATCCCCGAACATTATGGGTAATTTAGCGTGGCCAATTCACTTAGCACGCACACCTTGGGACTGAGGGAGGAAGCTGGAGACTGAAATTGAATCTGAATCTCTGGTGCTGTGAGGCAGCAATGCTAAACACGATTCTACCTCGTGTGGGCAACACAACCTGCCTGCACAGTTTAGTCCTTGAAAAGTGACATTTGAGCAGGGAGATTTCATAACTCCCCAAACCTGCCACTGACCAACAGGAGGAGGACATTGAGGTCTTGAGCGGCCTGGTCGGAAACAGGTGCAGGACATTCAGGCCATCAGGACTAATGTCAGAACACCAGGAGGACTTTCAGCCTATCGTGTGTGTAAAGCCGGAACACAATGAGTCCATTTAGTCACTCATACCTCTTATACAGCAACTGGGGCAGATCTTTTACAGCCTTGTGCTTGTTACAAAGGAATTGTGAAAGGGAACGTAGAGGTTATTGAAAGGGAAGGACTTCGAATAACCAGCTTCACTGGGAAATGAAAAGTAGTGAAAAAAGTGTTGAGATTGAAGACAAAGTATTGGAATACGTTATGAAGGAAGTAATAACAGGAAATATCCAAAGCCAAGCCACAATCCAGCACAGTCAACATAGTTTGATGAAGGATAAATCATGTTTGAATGATGTGACTAACTTTCTTTAACAAAACGTAACAAGAAAGATGGATAATGGGGATCCTATAGATGGATTATATCTGGGCTTCCAGACATGAGTGCGTAACCGCAAATGATTAATATTCTTTGAAAAGGTGACAAATTCTTTGAAAAGGTGACGAAGGAGGTTGATGAGGGGAAAGCGGTAGATGTGGTATATATGGATTTTAGTAAGGCGTTTGATAAGGTTCCCCATGGTAGGCTACTGCAGAAAATACGGAGATATGGCATTGAGGGTGAGTTGGAGGTTTGGATTAGGAATTGGCTGGATGGAAGAAGACAGAGGGTAGTAGTTGATGGCAAAGTTTCTTCATGGAGTGCCGTCACTTGCGGTGTTCCGCAAGGATCTGTTTTGGGACCATTGCTGTTTGTCATTTTTATAAATGACCTGGAAGAGGGGTTAGAAGGTTGGGTGAGCAAGTTTGCGGATGACACGAAAGTCGGAGGAGTTGTTGACAGTGAGGAAGCATGTGGCAGGTTACAGCAGGATATAGAGAAGCTGCAGAGCTGGGCAGAAAGGTGGCAGATGGAATTCAATGTAGCTAAGTGCGAGGTGATTCACTTTGGGAAGAATAACAAAAAGATGGGGTACTGGGCTAATGGTCGGATACTTGGTAGTGTGGATGAGCAGAGGGATCTTGGTGTCCATGTACACAGATCTCTGAAAGTTGCCACCCAGGTAAATAGTGCGGTGAGGAAGGCATATGGCGTACTGGCTTTTATTGGTAGAGGAATTGAGTTCCGGAGTCCTGAGGTCATGATGCAGTTGTATAAGACTCTGGTACGGCCGCATCTGGAATATTGTGTGCAGTTTTGGTCGCCATACTATAGGAAGGATGTGGAGGCATTGGAACGGGTGCAGAGGAGGTTTACCAGGATGTTGCCTGGTATGGAAGGAAAATCGTATGAGGAAAGACTGAGGCACTTGGGGCTGTTTTCACTAGAGAAAAGAAGGTTTAGGGGTGACTTGATTGAGGTGTACAAGATGATTAGGGGGTTAGATAGGGTCGACAGTATGAACCTTTTCCCGCGTATTGAGTCGGGTATTACAAGGGGGCATAGCTTTAAATTAAGGGGGGGTAGATATAGGACTGATGTTAGGGGTAGGTTCTTCACTCAGCGAGTCGTTAGTTCATGGAATGCCCTGCCAGTAACAGTGGTGGACTCTCCCTCTTTATGGGCATTTAAGAGGGCATTGGATAGGTATATGGAGGATAGTGGGTTAGTGTAGTTTAGGTGGGCTTGGATCGGCGCAACATCGAGGGCCCAAGGGCCTGTACTGCGCTGTATTCTTCTATGTTCTATGTTCTATGTTCTATGCAAGACAAGAACACATGGGGTTAGGAACAATTTAATTGCTAGGGGAGAGGATTAGCTAACGAGTAAAAGATATAATATGGAGCCGCTGGCTTTGGACTGGGTTGGACAAGGTCAAAAATCAAATGAGACCGTTAGAGTACAATGGGTTTATTTGTAAACACAAGGTTTCATTGCGCTGCTCCTTCATCAGGTATAAGAGAGAGGAAGACCTTAAACAATGAAGTTATAAGGAAAAGATCAAAGGGTTGTACAACTCATGCACATGAATTGTCCACACACCTAAGATGGCTCTTAAGTACTTAATCAATTAGAATGTAGGTGCGAGTTTGATTGATTAATATGCAAATCGCAGAATTTATTTCAAGTCACTGCCTGGAGACACCTTCAGGTACTATCGATGTAAATGAAGTGACACTTATGGTCAGACAATGTATTCTAAGCGTGAGGCCTTGTTTGGAATCTGTCTGTGTCTTGATCTGGAGTTAGACTGTTTTTATTTACAAAGTAGGAGTGTGTGCGTATGTGTGAGAGAGGGGGGCGTGTCTGTGTGAAGGAGAGAGAGAGAGAGACACTGCACATATGTGAGAGAGAGTGAGGGGGAATATGCATGGGAGTGCGCAAGGGAGAAAGAGAGGCTGTGTGCATGCGTGCGTGTGACAGAGTGGACTGCGAGTGTGGAATGTGAGAGGGGGGGGTGTGAATGTGTATGAGGGGCAGATAGGGAGAGTGTGCGTCATTGTATGTAACGGGGAGAGTGAGAATGTGTACTTGTCCCGGCTAAGATGCAGGCAGATACGGCTGATCACTTTCCCCACACACTCACTCCGTGGTTTCAGAGCTTCTCCTCTCTGCATTTGTTGTTCATGTTACAGACCCAGATGCTGTAACTACAGTTCCCATGCTCCATCGAGAGTTGTGTCACCAAATCCTCAGGTCTCCCTGAATGTCTGAGGCAGCTCACAGCACAACCTCCAGCAAACCATCCCCAGCAGCTCCACTAACCTTTCAATAACAGGAGTCAGCTACAAGCCCTTCAGCTACAAGTTAGATGCCTGGTCCTTTACAATTATACTCAAGGGTCTTCCTCGTGTTACTGACCGCACAATCAACTGACAGAGACAAACAGAGGCATTCCGCGGGCAGGCGCATACCAAGTTTCAAACACGTGAGTCAGAGCTGCTAGAACACCGCTGTCCATGAAGCACCACATGGGACACATCGGGAAGTGAACAACAGCCTGACACACACCATTTCAATGTTTCTGAGCTTCACCATGCCAGCACTCGATGCACGAGGGAGTCAAAAATAAGGCCAGGGAAAGATACATAATTTAAAAAAAACAAATAATTTATTAACTGATAACTTGCTGAAAATATGGATAAGGAGATGGGGGGATTGGGATAACGGGATAAGGGAGAAAATGGTGGGTCCAATCCCAAGAAAGCAAACATTGAATGGAGACATTGCCAGGTCCGCTAGAATGGTCCATTGGCTCAAATTCTCAATCTGCTTCGAGAACCAGCCCAGACACCAGCAGACCGTGCTAGTGGATAACTCGATAAGCTGGACTATCTGCACAGCATGGGGAGCATTGCAAATCTTTGCCAGGAAATTCCAATCCTCTAACAACACCCTCTGCCTCCTACCTTCGAGACAGTTTTGTATCCAAATGGCTTTCATATGAAAAATAAACCTTGTTAAACAGGTGACCATGCACAATGTTATTCAACGCCTTACTGATGTCCATATCGACAATGTGCACCACTCTATCTCAATTGCTCTTTTTAGTCGCTTCTTCAAAAAACTCTCAGTCAAGTCAGTGAGACACAATATTGCTTGCACAAAGTCATGTAAACTATCCTTAATCAGTCGTTACCTTTCAAAATGTGTGAAAATCCGATGACTCATAATCCCCTCCAACAACTTACCCACCACTGACGTCAAGCTCACTGGCTTTTCCTTATCACCCTTCTTAAATCCTTTAAGTAGTGGCACCACGTTAGCCAACCTCCAGTCTTCTGACACTTTACCTGTTACTATTGATGATTGCAAGGGGCCCAGCAATCACTTCCCTAGCTTCCCACAGCGTTCTAGCGTACCTTTAATAAAAGGCAGGACATTTTCTTTCTTATGCATGTTTTAAGACCTCCAGCAGCTCCTCTGTAATAGAGACACTTTCCTAGATGTCACTACTTATTTCCCAAATTCTCTAACTTCCATATCCTCCTGCGAAGTAAATACTGATACAAAATATTCGTTCAGTACCTCCTCCATTTCCTGTGGTTCTGCACATGGGCAGCCTTGCTGATCTTTAAGGATGTCCTATTCTCTCCACAGTTACTCTTTTGTCCTTGACGTATTTGTAGAATTCATTTGGATTCTCCCTAACTCTGTTTGCCAAAGCTATCACATGTCCCCTTTTTATGCTCCCAATTTCCGTCTTAACTATACTCTCGTTGCCGTCAGACTCTTCTAGTGATTCACTTTAAATCAGGAATTAAGAGGCTAATGATGACCATTTCGATTGTCGGAAAAATCCATCTGATTCACTGACACGCTTTAAGGAAACAAACTGCCATTCTTACCTGGTCTGGCTTACAAGTGACTCCAGACTCTCAGCAATGCGGTTGACTGCTAACTGCCCTCTGGGCAAATAGGTATGGGTAATCGATGCTTGCCTAGCCAGGGACGCCTTCATCCCGTGAATGAATTAAGAAAAACCCTCAATTCCTGCTGTGTATACCTGACATATGCTTCCTGTTTGTCCGTGTAGAGCCTCAATTTCTCCAATCCTCCAGCATTCCTAACACGTACCATCCTTACCCTTCACCCTAACAGGGCCATAATGTCTCTGTTCTCTTGACATCTCATTATTGAAGGCTTCCCACTTCGCAACTGACCCCCTTTTCTGAGAATATCTGTCCCAATCGAATTTGGAAAATTCTTAGTTAATAACATCAAAATTGGTTTCAACAATTTAGAACTTTAAGTTTTAGACGTGGTTCATCCTTTTCCATCTCTATTTTAAAACTAATAGAATTCTGAAGACTTGCCATAAAGTTCTCCCCCACTGATACCTCAAGCACCCCCTCCCCACTGCCTTATGTCCCAAGGATAAGGTGACGTTTAGCTCTTTGTCTGTGATGGAGAGCATTGGTCAAGCTGCTGCAGCGTTGTAACTGGGATAGGTGTTGGCATTGTCTTCGATTCATTGGGTTGAATCTAACAATAATTTGCCTCAGTGACATTTTCATTGAGTGTGACATAGGAATTTTCTGCACGAAGCAGAACTAGTTTCCTGGTGCTATCTTATCTAAATCAACTAATCATTTACCCACCTCACCCCATGGTATCCCTCTCATTCAATGCCAGCCCGATTCTCCCACCCATCATGTCAGTAGGTACTCAGCATCGTCCGTATATCCCTGGATATTCCGTGATCCCTAACACTGGTGCCATCGTTAAAAGGTCAATGGGCACATGGATGAGCTTTCTCAGGTTGGAGCTGCCCTGTACAGTTTACCCCGAGCATGGCAGACAAGGGGCAATTACACCACGGTTTGTCGGCAGGGACACAGAGGTCCTAGTACAGACGAGGGATGGGCTAGTACAGACGAGGACCATTCTCTTCCCAGAGGGGGGCACACCACCAGACCCACCAGGCATGGTCTGACTTCAGAGCAGTATTTGTGGTCTGAAGGAATGTCCTGCAATACAGGACAAGCATCAATAACCTTCCCCACTCTGTCAGGATAAGGGTCACCGTATACTCTCTGCTTCCTCACACTCACTGCATATCTGTTATAGCACCGACCCCCGATCAAGGCTCATGCTCCACACTCTCACTGCTGCATGCAGCACCATCCCTCTCTCTTTCCTCTCTACTATATCTCCCTCACTAATAGCACCGGATGTATACAGCACTGTTGACTGACTCCCTCTCGACACATTGCCATCTGCCAACCGCACCCCCCCCCCCCCCCCCCCCCTACGCCAGCACTTTCAGGACGGTCACCCAATCCCAACCTCACTCCATCCTTCCCCGTCTTCTCTTCCAGGAGAAACAGCTTGGAATAGGACAGAAAGGGCCAAGCCGGGTGGTGGAGTGTCCGATATCCATCTACACTCCCCACCCCAACACTCCGTACCTGTTTGTCTGTATTTGATTCTGTGAATATCTATACGTGGGTGCAGGTCTGACAGTCTCTGTGGTGTTTAAAAGGACACAATCTCTCCCTCAGCTGGCCTCCACAACCTACTGTATTGACAATGGCAGAGGGTGATAACCTTCGAGGATTCAGTCTGGGAGGGAGAGAGGGCAGCAGCTCACAGCACCATCCAAACTGACAGCACCATCAACACACACACACACACACACAACCCCCACACACACACAATGCTGGTAGATAGAGGGTTGCAAATTTATTTGGGCCTTTCAGAATGGCAATGCTCACCTCTGAGTGAACCATTTCCTCAGGAGAGTAGATGAATTGACTTTTCATTCTGTGACTTCCAATGCTTAAAAGGTACGTGAGAAAGTATTGAGAAGTCCTGAAAAA
This sequence comes from Chiloscyllium plagiosum, assembly GCF_037043375.1. NCBI lineage: Eukaryota > Metazoa > Chordata > Chondrichthyes > Orectolobiformes > Hemiscylliidae > Chiloscyllium > Chiloscyllium plagiosum. Next base: position 62,325,574 of record NW_028270171.1, read on the forward strand.
GGCCCACTAGTGGTGGTAATGACGCAGGAACAACATCGCTTCGTATCAGACAAAACTGCTCTGTGCTTCCAAAGATATTATTTGAAAAATCAAATGGCCATGCAATTTGACAGATTCACAGCAAAGGATTTGTTATCTTCTCAGAGTTAAAAACTGTGCCACCGATGCAGTGGTGTGGGTAGTCCCGCAGAGGAAGGTATTGTATGAATCTAATCACAGAACTCAGAGGCGAGCACTGCTGCCTCACCGCACCAGGCACCCGGGTTCGTGTCCACCCTTAGGCGACTGTCTGTGTGGAGTTTCACATTCTCACCGTGTCTGCGTGGGTGCTCTGGTTTCCACCCACAGTCAAACGTTGTGGATGTTAGGTGAATTGGACATGCTAAATTGTCCATAGTGCCCAGGGATGGATAGGTAAGGGGCATTAGTCATGGGTAAGCGTAGGATAGCATTTGAACGGGTCTGGGTGGGTTATTCTTCGAAGGGTCAGTGTGGACCTGTTGGGTCGAAGGGCCTGTTTCCACACTGTAGCGATTCTATGAACTCTATGAACAACAGGGACAGACGGAGAGAGAGGAGGAGGAAGACTTTGATTCCAAGTTCAATCTATTTATTTCAAAAACAACTTTGCACAGAGATGCAGACAGAGGTACACACAAACTGAGATACTGACACTAACACACATAACACATGCCCACAGAGATAAGCACATAGATATGGACATTTACACACAAACACACAAACATAACCCCATATACAGGCACGCACGATCTTTAATCCAGAGATATATACATTTTTTAATTAATAAGTTATCATTGGTTAGTCGGAGAAGGCAGGATAATGGAGTTCAGAAATATTTTAGCTGTGATCAAATGTCATTGCAGAAAAGATGGGCTGAATGGCCTCATTATGCTCCAAGGTTCATTGCTTATATGATCTTTCCTGGAATTGTTTTTCCACGAGGTCAGTGGAGACTGAATTTGATAAGTATTTTGTTTAGGAGAGTTAATGGAAATGTGACAGATTTGAGGGGCTGAGTGGTCGATATCTGTTTCTAATTGTCAACTCCTCATATATCAAAAGAGTGGTGATTGGTTTGAGGGGAACACATTTTGAGAATAAGGACCTTTCCATTTCAGACTGAGACAGGGATGCTCCTTTCTCTTTAGGATTGTGTAATCTGTGGTGTTCTCATCCCGAGGGAGCAGTGAAGACTGGATTACAGAAAACACTCAAGGTTGAGTTCCATAGAACTCTGATGAACTAAAGAATCCATGTTTATTAGGAACAGACAGGGAAATTATGTTTAGTGACAATCGCATCAACAATGCACATTCCGAATGGTGCAGCAGGCTCAAGGAGCTGAATGGCCAGCTGCTACTCCTAACCTATGTGTTGTTCTCTCAAGCACTCCGTAAAGTTACAGGGGTAAAGAAAGATCCCATTCAGCCAGTCAGCATCATTATGCGACAGGAGGAGACCCTTCTGCCCTCTAAGGATTTACGCATGAACAGATTGAAGTCATTCAACTTGTTAAGTACATTACTCTGCGTAGGATGAGGCCATCCAACCTTTCTAGCCTGCTACCCAGCAACAGGAGCAACCTAGTTAACAATCAGGGAATAAACATTCGGGTTTTTCAGGTTGCAAAGTTGTAACTGTGTTGGAGTTCCCCGGGGATCAGTGTGAAATTATCAACTATTTACAATCTATACCAATGACTTGGATGAGAGGACTGATTGGCTTGGAGCTCAGTCAGCTCATTCACAAAGATAATCATTTAACTGGACATGGAGACTCTGAAATGGGATACAGATGGGGAGGTTAGTGATCAAAACTTTGGCAGAAAACAGTATAATGTTGGTTAAGACAAGTCACTGTTGTGTTGAAACGAGAAAATAACAGTCACCTTCTTAAATGGAGAGAAAATCACAGAACTCATTGGTATAGAAGGATTTGTGCATTCCGGTACATGAGCCACGTAAACCTAATCAGCAGATTCAGCCAATAATTAGAAGAAGGTATCGAATCTTGCTGTTTTATGCAAAGGCTATTAGTTATAATCATTAGGATGTATTACTGCATTTGTACATGACAATACTGAGACTACATCTGAAGTATTGTCTCCCGTAATGAACCCCTAAACTGAAAGGAAAATATGCAATGGTTTTCGAAGCTTTTCACTGATGTTTTACTTTACTCTTTGCTAGAATGAAGGCCTGATGGAATCATAGTGACATACAGCACGGAAACAGACCCTTCAGTCCAGCTTATCTGCACCGACCAGATATTCCAATCTGATGTAGTAATCTTTGCCAGCATTAGACCCATAATCCTCTAAACGGTTCTTATTGACATACCAATCCATTGCCTCTTAAATGTTGTAACTGTACCAGCCTCCATCACCTTTGCTGCCAGTTCGTCCCATACACACACTATCCTCTGTGTAAAAAAGTTACCTCTTCAGGTATCTTTTTAATCTTACCCCTCTCACCTTGAATCTATGCCCACTGGTTTGGACCCCCTCCGACCTTGGAAAATAACCATATCCATGCCCCCCATGGCCTCGACAAGGTCAGAACACTTCAGACCTGAGAATAAGAGATGTTCATATTGAACATAAAGGACCCTGAGGAGAGTGTACTGGGCGTAGCTGAGGAAGGAGAGAATAAAGCTAAGGATTTAATTTAATAAAACAATATATTCATTTTAACACAGTTCTTTGAAGACATGAATTTATTGTACAATAATTATGAAGACACATATAAAAATATTTTCAAAAGATAAATTACAAATCACTCCTCAATGAAGCATATTACAGGGATGGAGTATGCAATCAGAGGAATGTTTAACCAGACACTACATGGTTCACGTTGGTGTTCGGGTCACATTATTATATGTTTCAGCTCAGAGAGGAAGAAAATGTAACTTGCCTGAGAAGCCACAGCCATTGCTCCATCGCTTTACTTGTTCATTTTTTTGAGTAACTTTGTTTTTGTTTTAGCTTAATTGTTTTTGTAAATTTAAGAAACATGCCTGACATGTACCTAACACTGTACCTGACCCAGTCTGAGACTGATTTCATTTGCCATATCACATACTTGGTTCCACTGATAATTTGTCATGACCGATGGAGGATGGAACTAGAAAAAGATACAATGACTCTCCAACCTCGGTAGGAACAGGGATAAGGAGAAATTCTCTAAGGACCGTTTGATTCGGAGGTGTCTTCCCCACAGGTCTGTGGTACCTGTGTGTTTGCACTTATTCAAAATTGTGTTAGATGCGCAATTTAGCATGGTCAATCCACTGAAAGTCTTTAGACTGTGGGAGGAATCTGGCGGAAACCCTTGCAGACAGGGGGAGAATGTGAAAACTCAATACAAATAGTCTTGAGTGTGGAAGCAAACCGGGCCCCTGGCACTGTGAGACCGTCGTGTTAAGCACTGAGACACCATGCCACTCCTACTCCCACTCTGCTCCCCACAATGAATCACTGTGCTAGGGAATACTGGGGAAAATGTAAATCTGTAATATAAACAGAATACAGTGGCAAAACACTGCAGGTGAGCCAGTATCTGGAAAGAGAAATAGAGTTAGAATATTAAGCCTGATATTACCCTATTGGGGAAAACTCATATTCGACTCAATAAGTTAAATCTGTTTCTCTCTGCTCAGAATCTGTTAAGGTTTTCCAGCACTTTCAACTTACTTAGTCTTTTGGACTGTGGGTATTTGTCTGATCTGAAAGGGAACAGTGAAGCTGCCATTTCTGTTAGCTCTCGAGTATTTGGTTGTGGCTTCTGAATGAAAAATTTAAATATATGAGAATGACTACCGTTACGCATTATGAAAATGTTGAACTCAGTGGTACTGACATCACACAATCAATCATCTGTAAGTAACTAACTGAATTAACGATTCCAATTGTTATCAATGTCTTGTCATGCCCCGGATGTCACTGGCATCAAACTCATCTAGCAAGGTCTTACCTTTCCGAAATTTCAGATGAGAGTGTGCAAACAGAGTATATCTTGTGTTTCTTTTAAGCAGGACATATTCATCCAGGGTTTTGGAAGGCACTAGCAAGGACAGAGTTTATTTGTTGTCCGCAGTAGCTCTGGAAATGGCGCCAGAGAGCTGCCTACTTGAACCTCTTCAATCCAAGTAATGTAAATCCACACAGAGCTGTTGTTGGGACATTCCAAGATTTTTAACAACCGATAATGAAGTAAGAATAAATTAGTCTCTAGTCAGAATGACATGCAACTTGGAAGATACCTTGCAGAGACCGCGTTTTCCATTGTTCGCATTTCCATTGCAGAATTTTCTCTAATGACCATTAACCACAGTTTAGCTCAGGGTCTTTGACTCCACACTCAGTCAAGTTCTGCTTCGATTCAAAGGGAAGTCACTCTGACCTCAGCTTAAATTACATGGGAAGATCAGTTGAAAGAATAAAGAGCAAAAGACAAGAACACTGTTTGTTAGAACAATGTCCTCGCAATATTCCAAAGAAAATTGATACATGGTCTTACGATTCTGTCAGAAGGTGTTTGTCCTGTTGGTGATGAGGCTGTTTGGCTAAACATTGTGACAGACGGACAGGAAGCAGCTCCAATCTGTACCAATAGTGAACAAAACTATCCTGCTCACGGTGCATCAGATAGTGGCAAACATCTTATTGTCTGTTGCTATTGGACATTGATCATGACAAACTCATCATTCACTGATGACCAGTAGTAGCACATAAAGCAGCAGATTCCAACATCTAGTGTGAGAGCAAAAAGGGAAAGAGAGGGTCCGGGGAAGTGGTGTGACATACAGTGCGAGACGTGTAAAGGGAGATGGTCAGTGGAAGGGTATGTAGCATCAGAATAGGCAATGCAAGGGAAGCAGGAGGGTAAGCAACGAGTAGGAAGGGAGGATGAGGTGTGTCAGAAGGCGCATCAGTGGCAGGAAAAGCAGAGAGTTGGAAAAGTGAGATTGATGGACAATCAAACATCACTGTTCAGGATAATTGGGATCTGGTTTCCTTTGAAAATTAAGAAAAGATTTCTCATACTTTTTTTATTAAGACTTGATTCTTGTTCATATTGTACATTCACTCTGTATTTCTGTATCTCTATCAAATGCAGACAGCATTTTCTTTTTCCCCAATGCATTATTGCAACATTATGTCACTTTTTAAAACAATATTCAGAACGATGGGTCCTTGTTCTTTTAATTTGCTTCCAATCCAAGGTAGAAATGAGAATGTGAATTGATCTTCTATAGTGTGTTTATAATGTAAAAATTAATTTAATCTTTATCCTCATCCCTCTCGCTCTTTCAAACAAACTTAATGAATGAGCCTGAGTCCAACCTGCAGGTGAACAGAAAAATCTTCAGCTATGACTATTGCAGCGAATTTCTGACATAATAAGCTGCAGGCCCACATCAAATTGAACTGTCGCAGTGCACGGTGCCAAACCCTATTCCAAAATTAATGATATACAATTCTTATGAATAATACATGCAAAAGCAGGGGTGTAGTGCAAAAGCAGAATTCAGCTCCATGTCCAAAATATCATTTCTGGCTTCCTTATAAAAGACCTCAACTGCATCACGCTGTAAATTCACCAAAATATGAAAAACAAGAATTCCCAATTCTTCCTCTGCAACAGATCTGTAGAACACGTAGAAAATCAAGGTTTGTATCTGATATTCATAAATAGAACATAGAACATAGAACATTACAGCGCAGTACAGGCCCTTCAGCCCTCGATGTTTCTCCGCCCCGTCATACTAATCTGAAGCCCATGCCACCTGTACTATCCCATGTACGTCCATATGCCTGTCCAATGACGACTTAAATGCACTTAAATCGGCGAATCTACTACTGTTGCAGGCAAAGCATTTCATACTCTTACTACTCTCTGAGTAAAGAAACTACCTCTGACATCTGTCTTATAACTATCTCCCCTCACTTTAAAGTTGTTTCCCCTCGTGTTTGCTGTGCCCATACTTGGAAAAACCTCTCCCTGTCCACCCATCTAACCCTCTGATTATCTTGTGTGTCTCTATTAAGTCACCTCTCAACCTCCTTCTCTCTAATGAGAACAGCCTCAAGGCCCTCAGCCTTTACTCGTAAGACACTCCTTCCATACCAGGCAACATGCTAGTAAATCTCCTCTGCACCCTTTCCAAAGCTTCCACATCCTTCTGAGAATGTGGTGACCAGAGCTGTACACAATAATCCAAGTGTGGCTGTACCAGACATTTGTACAGCTGCAGCATAACCTCCTGGTTCCAGAACTCAATCCCTCTATTAAAAATAGCCAAAACACGGTATGCCTTCTTAACAACCCTGTCAATCTGGGTGGCAACTTGCAGGGATCTGTGTACATGGACATCGAGATCTCTCTACTCATCTGGACTCCCAAGAATTAGCCCAGTACTTAGCATTCCGATTACTCCGTCCAAAGTGTATCACCTCACACTTGTCCACATTAAACTCCATTTGCCACCTCTCAGCCAATCTCTGCATTCTATCTATGTCTCTCTGCAACCTACTAAATCCTTCGTCACTATCCACAACTCCACCGACCTTAGTGTCGTCCACAAATGTACTAACCCACCCTTCTAAGCCGTCATCCAGGTCAATTATAAAAATGACGAACAGCAGAGGACCCAACACCAACCCTTGCAGTAGGCCGCTAGTAACTGGACACCAGGATGAACATGTTCCATTAACTACAACCCTCTGTTTTCTTTCAGCAAGCCAATTAGTGTTCCAAACTGCTACGTCTCCCATAATCCCATTCCTCTGCATTTTGTGCAATAGCCTACTGTGGGGAGCCTTATCGAACCCCTTGCTGAAATCCATATACACCACATCAACCAGTTTACTCTCATCTACCTGGTTGGTCACTTTGTCAAAAAACTCAATAAGATTCGTTAGGCACGACCTACCCTTCACAAAACCATGCTGACTGTCCCTGATCAGATTATTAGTTTCTAGATGGTTATAAATCCTATCTCTTATAACCTTTTCCAACACTTTACCAGCAACTGAAGTGAGACTCACTGGTCTGTAATTACAAGGGTTGTCTCTACTACCCTTTTTGAACAAGAGAACCACATTTGTTATCCTTCAGTCCTCAGGCATTATTCCTGTAGACAATGATGATTTGAAGATCAATGCTAAAGTGGCAATCTCTTCCCTTGCTTCCCAGAGGATCCTAGGATAAATACCATCCAGCCCAGGGGACGTGTCTATTTTCACACTCTGCAGTATTTCTAATACCTCTTCCTTATGAACCTCAATCTCTTCTAGTCTATATGCAAGTATTTCTGTATCTTCCTCGCCAACATTTTCATTTTCTATAGTGAACACTATCGAAAATATTTATTTAGTGCTTCCCCTATCTCCTCTGACTCCACACACAACTTCCCACTATTATCCTTGATTGGCCCTAATTTAACTCTTGTCATTCTTTTATTCCTGACTTACCTATGGAAAGCCTTAGGATTAACCCTGATCCTGTCCGCCAACAACTTCTCATGTCTCCTCCTGGCTTTTCTGAGCTCTCTTTTTGGTCTTTCCTGATTTCTTTGTAACCCCCAAGCGCCCTAAATGAGCTTTCAGATTTTGTTCTAACATAAGCCTCCTTCTTCATCTTCTTGACCAGAGATTCCACTTCCTTAGTAAACCACGACTCACGCGTTCTATATCTTCCCACTGCCTGACAGGTGCATACTTATCTCGGACACAGAGGAGCTTTTCCTTGAATAAGCTCGATATTTTTAATGTGGTCATCCCCTGCAGTTTCCTTCCCCATTCTATGCTTCCTAAATATTTCCTAATTGCATCATAATTTCCCTTCTCCCAGCTATAACACTTGCTCGGTGGAGTACACCTATCCCTTTCCATCACTGAAGTAAACCTGACAGAATTGTGATCGCTGACTCCAAAGTGCTCGCCTACTTCCAAATCTAACATCTGGCCAGGCTCGTTGCCCAGTCCTAAATCTAAAGTGGCTTCGCTCCTTGTAGACCTGTCTACATACTGTGTCAGGAAGCCCCCCTGCACACACTGGACAAAAACTGACCCATCTATGGTATTCGTACTGAAGTGATCCCAGTCAATATTTGGATAGTTGAAGACCCCATGACAACTACCCTGCCTCTCTCACTCCGATCGAGAATCATCTTTGCTATCCTTTCCTCTACATCTCTGGGACTATCCGGAGGCCTATGGAAAACTCCCAGCATGGTGACTTCTCCTTTCCTGTTTCTAACCTCAAAAACACTACCTCAGTTAACGAGTCCCCAAACATCATTTCTACACCTGTAATATTGCCCCTGATCAATAATGCCACACCTCCCACTCTTTTACCATTTTCTCTGTTCTTACTGAAACATCTGAATCCCGGAACCTGCAACAGCCATTCTTGTTTCTGCTCTATCCATGTCTCCATAATGGCTACAATATCGAAGTCACACGTATCGACCCTCACTGTCAGTTCACCCACTTTATTTCGGATGCTCCTCGCGTTGAAGTACACACACTTCCAACCAGGTTCTCACTTGCCTGAGACTTGACTTTGGAACTCCCTACTCTCATCCTCTTCTGTATCTGTCCTACAATTTTGGTTCCCATCCCCCTGCTGTATTAGTTTAAATCCACCTTAATTGCTTTAGCGAATTTCCCACCTAGGATATTGGTACCCCTTTGGTTTAGATGAAGACCATCCTGCTTGTAGAGGTCCCACCTATCCCAGAAAGAGCTCCAATAATCAAAAACCCCGAAACCCTCCTTCCTGCATCATCTCTGTCGCCACGTGATCAACTCCTTTCTCTCCCTATTCCTCACCTCACTAGTATGTGGCACGGGCAGCAAACCAGAGAAAACAACTCTGTTTGTCCTAGCTCTAAGTTTCCATCCTGGCTCACTGAATTTCTGCCTCAAGTCCCTATCTCTCTTCCGACCTATGTTGTTTATTGCCAATGTGGATCACGATTTGGGGCTCCTCTCCGTCCCCCCAAAAAATCCCAAAAACACGATCAGAGACATCACGGACCCTGGCACCCGGGTGGCAACACACCAACATTGAGTCTCTCTTGTCCCCACAAAACCTCCTATCTGTCCCCTAACTATTGAGTCTCCAATGACTACTGCTCTGCTCCTCTTCCTCTTCTCTTCTGAGCAGCAGGTGCTCCACTGCTTTGCCTGGTAAGTCTTCCCCGCCAACACTATCCAAAACGGTAAACTTATTGTTGAGGGGAATGGCCACAGGGGATCCCTGCACTGCCTGCCGATCCCCTTTCTGTCCCCTAACTGTCACCCATCTGTCTTTTTCTTTTATCTGGTGAGTGACTTCCTCTCTGTAAGTCCTGTCAATAACCCCCTCTGCCTCCCGAATGATCCGAAGTTCATCCAACTCCAGCTCCAGTTCCCTAACGTGGTTTTCAAGGAGCTCGTGTCGGGTGCACTTCCCACAGATGTAGTCAGCAGGGACACTAGTGGTGACCCTTACTTCCCACTTCCTGCAAGAGGAAAATTGCATTGCCCTAAACTCCATTCCCACTATTCTAACTCCCGAAGTGACTACTAAAAAGAAAGGATTAGGAAATTACATAGTTACCTTACCTTGTCAATCTGGCTCCCATAACGTTTTTTTAGGTTAGAGGAGGAGGATGGGTGGGAGTTACTAATCGAGTAGTGTCTCGGGCAACGAAACCACGCAAAAATAAACTGTTCTACTTACCCTTCCCAGAAGTCCTTTGCTCGCTCCTCTCTTACTGGCCTGAAGGTAAGAAGTTTAAACATACTTACCGGCCTTACCGACAATCACCTTGCACCAACGTCACCTCCTCCTGGCTCCCCCCTCTCGCTGCTCCGAACTGTTGATGATATTAATGTGGGAGATGGGGAGGTGGGGTGTTGGGGGGTGGGGGTGGTGGGGGGGGGGGGGGTGGGGGGGGTGGGGTCGGAGAATGATAAACAATATTGTGGGTGACACAACGATAGGCCGGATGGGTCACAGTGAGGAGGAATGTCTTAGGTTACAAGAGGGTACAAACTGATTGTTCAGATGGTCAGATTAATGACAGATAAAAAAAAGCACTGAAATTTGTGAGATGCTGCACTTTGGAAGAAGTAACAAGACAAGAGAGAACTCAAACCATGAAGATAGGCTAGTCTTGCTTTTGGAGCAGAGAAGGTTGAGGGGTGAACCTGACAGAGGTGTATAAGAGCACCAGAGGTATGGGAAGAGTGAACAGACAGCAGCTGTTCCCCTAAATCAAAGGGTCAAAAACAAGGGACACATGTTTGAAGTGAAAGAGAAGATATTGAGAGAGGATTTGGGGAATCCGTTTTGAACCCAGACGATGGTTTGTGTCTAGAATGCATTGCCTGGGAGGCTGGTTCAGGAAGGTAACCTCACAAACTTTACAAACCACAAGCATCAGCACTGGATGGTGCAGACTCGATTGGCCTTGTCTTTATTAATGATTCCATGAGGTGGCAGCCATGAAAGCTCTGATAATTCTTAAACACCAACCAACGGTACTTGTTGGTTTGTTATGGCGAACTGTGCTCAGTAAGTGGCGAGATAACAAATCAACATCATCCCATGGAGTGTCAGCACTTACTCAACCTAGGACAGCTCAGCCATCTGTTAATATATCCAGGATAAATCACATGCTCAGTGCAAGCATCGTCCCTCCACAGCAATAACATAATTCCAACTGTGTGGCACCGTTATTTTAAGGACACCAATAACATAGACACAGACTTCCCTTCATTACTATATAGACTTGTATCTGTAAGGTTGCTATTTCTCAGAAAAATAATAAACTCCATCATTGTTCGCTTTGACAATGAGTCCGTTTTCCTGTTTTCCTGCGAGCTGTTCATCACAGCATGACGGCTTGTGTAACACTCCATCCACCACCAGTAATGTTTATTCTCAGATAACCCAGCACATGAGATGCATTGCTGGCACTCCCTCCCACCAGCCACTTGGACGGACCAGCATCAATTGGACTGGAACGTCTCAAGGGCAATTAATGCTTGTATAGCTCCATTAAAATCCCAAATGAATTGATACGACAATCGGATTTTCTATAATTATTGAAAAACGTAGAGTCTTTTTTAATCATTTGATGAGTTTGTCACTGTCTTTATCGTTGTGTTATCTATGTCCATGAAACCATTTTGTACACATGCTAAAAGAACAAAAAACGCTCAGGTCACAGATAAAGTCATGGAGATGTATAGCATAGAAACTGACCCTTCGGTCTAACCTATCCATGCCGACCAGATATCCCAACCCAATCTAGTCCCACTTGCCAGCACCCGGCCCATATCCCTCCAAACCCTTCCCATTCATATACCCATCCAAATGCCTCTTAAATGTTGCAATTGTACCAGCCTCCAACACTTCCTCTGGCAGCTCATTCCATGCACGTGCCACTCTCTGCGTGAAAAAGTTGCCCCTGACGTCTCTTTTATATCTTTCCCCTCTCACCCTAAACCTATGCCCTCTAGTTCTGCACTCCCCGACCCCAGGGAAAAAAAGTCTTTGTCTATTTATCCTATCTGTGCCCTTCATAATTTTATAAACCTCTATAAGGTCACCCCTCAGCTTCCGATGCTCCAGGGAAAACAGCCCCAGCCTGTTCAGCCTCCCTCTGTAGCTCAGATCCTCCAACCCCGACAACATCCTTGTCAATCTTTTCTGAACCATTTCAAATTTCACAACATCTTTCCGATAGGAAGGAGACCAGAATTGCACGCAATATTCCAACAGTGGCCTAACCAATGTCCTGTGCAGCCGCAACATGACCAACGAACTCCTGTACTCAATACTCTGACCAACAAAGGAAAGCATACCAAACTCCTTCTTCACTATCCTATCTACCTGCGACTCCACTTTCAAGGAGCTATGAACCTGCACTCCAAGGTCCCTTTGTTCAGCAACACTCCCTTGGACCTTACCATTAAGTGTGTAAGAAGACAATGCAGCTTTTAAGCAAAAATGGCCAGGGCATAGTATGCTACAGTTCTTCAGGAAACTGGGAATAATGTACATTGATGTTTTCTGGCTGGCGTAGATGCATTGGGTTGAAGGGCCTATTTATAAGCTGTATGACTATCACTTTAATTGTTGAAAATAAAGAATGTAGTCTCACTATTTCCACAGCCTGTGAGCATTAAGTGGTAAGGAATGCAATTTCCAAGGTCACGCAGCACACCGACTTGAAGCTGTCAAATGGTTCAGAACCCTGTTTCTCTCTTTGTAACATACCTTTTAGTGTTCCTGCACCATAAGATACCCTGGGGTTTATCACCATATTCTGAATAGAAATTACACATAGGCAACAGAATGCTGGCCTTGCTAATGAAATTCACCTCATAACAAGAACTGAAAGGAATGAGCAGAATTAAAGTTATCCATTCGACCCAATGTGATTTCTAAAGCAGTTTCAAGGCAGGCTTACACTTTGCCCTCTACTCCTGACCTTTCTCCAATACCATGAAACTTCCCTGAGTGCTTTTGAGTGCTGTTTAAAAGTCACATATGGAAAACTGTGCCCAATAAACTGAAAGGAAATGTCTCCATGTTCATGAGAATCATCTCATATTTTTTGTTCTGTATCTAAATTCAACAGAAATGCAGAAACGAGTATCAGGGGTAAGTCACCAATACAGCTCCGTCATGCGATAGGATCGTGGTTGATCTGACTGTGACATCAATCACACATTCCTCCTTTGCCTTTACAATGTTAGTGTGTTACTCTTAGTCAAGAATCTGACTGCTTCTGCATTAGAAATATTCAATATTTTATCCTCCATTGCTATCTGGGAAGGGAGTTCACAAATACTCGAAACTTTGAGAAGATTAAAACATCCAACATTTCCTTAACTGAGATAACCTTCAGTTTCATAATCCATCCACTCCTGGTAATCTCACACACAAGCTGAAATATTGTTTCAGAATTCAACTTGAAAAGAATACTTGGAATATTCTAGGGTCACCAAGATCACATGTTGTTCGCCTAAACTCCAGCAGACCCACAGTCAGTCAGTTCAAGATTTCCACCTGAAATAAATGTTCCGCACAGGAATCAGTTCAGTGAATCTTCTCTGGACTGATTTGCATGTCAGTATGACCATTGTTCTCTCGATGTGGTCCCGCCAATACTTTGCAAAACTGTAGAAAATCTCCCCTAATTTTGAATGTGTTCTGTTTCAGAAAATGTCTACATTTATCTTACCTCCCTCAAAACTTTATGCACACATAAAGTTTTTATTTTGTAATCCAGGTGCCCGGTTCTTCTGCACCTCAAGCCAAATATGTCCATTGAAATAGTACACTGCCTTTCGATTCAACCCGTCAACATCGTTTAGCGCACAGAAAATACATCCTACAATGCTCCATACAACAATATTTTTCTATTCACTTGACCCACCTTAATCTCTTTATAGACTCAAGTCCTCTTCATATGATGCTTTTCTAACAGTTTCAAAAGTCTGCATTCTTCCATAGCACACACAGAATATTTGGCCAAAGAAATATATTGTGACCACATTCCAATGGAATTGACAATGTAATATTTTTAATTAATGTCCAAACAATGAACGTATGGCAATGCTAAAGTGTTTTGCAGTCCCATCACTCAGTTCCCAAAACTCAAAGTAGGGACAGATGGTGTAGAATCTGTGTGGTTAGAATTGAGGAACGGCAAGGGTGAAAAACCATAGTTGGACTGATGTACAGGTCCACAACCTGTAGTTAGGAGCTGGGTCGGATGTTACATTAGAAGGTAGAAAAGATGTGTAGGAAAGGCAAACTTACAGTGATAGGGAGGAATTCAATATGCAGGTGTACTGGGAAAATCAGGTTGGCAATGGTTTGCAAGGAATGGAATTTGTGGAATGTCTACGAGATGGCTTTTTGGAGCAGCTTATGGTGCAGGCAACGAGGGAACGGGCAATACCAGATTTAGAGTTGTGCAATGAGGCAGACTTGATAAGGGAGCTTAAGGTAAAGAAACATTTATGAGGCAGTAATCATAATATCATTGAACCTACTCTTCAATTTGAGAGGGTGAAGGTAGAATCAGAGTTCACGATATTACCGCTGAATAAAATCAATTACAAAGGCATGAGAGAGGAACTGGGTTAAATTGACTGGGAGAGTAGGCTAGCAGGAAAGTCAGTGGAACAGTAACGGCGGGAGTTTCTAGGATAATTCAGGAGAAACTGCAGAAATTCATCCCAAGCTAAAAGAAGCATGTTATAGGGAGGATGAGGTAACAATGGCTGACAGGGGAAATCAGGGATAGCGTAAAAGCAAAAGAGAAATCAGATAACATAGCAAATAGCAGTGGGAAACCAAAGGATTTGGAAGCTTACGAATACCAATAGTGGGCAACAAAATAAGAAATAGGAGGAAGAAGATTAAATATGAGGGTAAGCTGTCCAGTAATATAAAAGACTGGAAGAGATTCTTTAGATATGTAAAGGGCAAAAGAGAGGCAGAAATGGACGTTGGTCGCGGAATACAATGCTGGAGATATAGTAATGGGGAACAAATAATGGCTGAGAAACTGAACAATTATTTCACGTCACTTTTCACAGTGAAAGACACGAATAGTATCCCAAAAATTCAAGATAGTGAGGGGACAGAGCTTATTAGGAGAAGTTGCTCGAACAACTAAATGGGTAAATAAACTGGACCAACTGGACAATATTCCAGAGTTCCAAGGGAGTTCGCTGAAGAAATAATGGAGACATTTGTGGTGATCTTTCACGAATTTCTAGAATCAGAGAGAGGCTCAAAAGACTAGAAAGTTGCAAACGTGACAGCCTCTTCAAAAAGGGAATAAGGCAAAAGGCAGAAAGTGACAGACAAATTAACCTAACCTCAGTCATGTGTAAGATCCTAGAATCCATTGTGAAGGATGAGATTCTTAATACTTGCAAGTGAATGTAAAATTGGGCAAAGTCAGTATGGTGTCATCAAGAGGATGTCATGCCTCAGAAATCTGTAAACGTTACTTGAGGATGCGACAAGCAAGTGAAACAAAGGAAAGCCAATTAATATTATCCACCTGGACTTCAAGAAGGACTTTGGCAAGGTGCCGCACAGGAGGCTGCTGAGTAAAATAAGGCCCCATTTTGTTCCAGGTAAGTTACTAGTGTTTGCAGAAGCTTGGCTGTCTGGCAGCAAGTAGAGAGTGGGGATAAAAACGTCCTTCTTGGGATTGCAGCCGATGACAACTTGTGTTCCGCATGCCTCAGTGTTGGGACCACGACTTTTTACTTTGTGCATTAACGATCTACATTAAGGAACTGAGGATATTCTGACTAGGTTTTCAGATGATACAAAGGTAGGTAGAGGGACAGGCAGCATTGAGATGGCAAGGAGGCTGCAGAAGGATTTAGACAGTGTAAGAGAGTGGGCAAAGAAGTGGCAGGTGGAGATCATCTTGGAAAACCTGAACTGATGTACTTTGTGAGGAGGGAGAGAGGCTTTGACTATTTTATAAGTGGAGAGAAAATTCAGAAGTCTGAAGTGCAAAGAGAGTGGTGAGTTCTCGTACAGGATTGTCTCAAGGTAAACTTGCAAGTTGAGTCAACAGTTAGGAAGGTGTTGCACCTGCCACACAGTTTGCTTAAATTCTTCCATTCAGCAAAGGAACTGAGTCAACTCTTACAAACAATAATATTTGTTTATTGAGCACACTCAATGTTTGTACAATAAAGTTGTACAATGAAGTAATGAAAAATACTGCAAACTGTCGTATGTTTTAACTTAACTTTGGCTGATCGTGTCCACCATACTAGAACTTGGCCAGGCTCCACGTGGTGATGCCTTCTTATTCTTCTGATGGTCTTGGAGTTGTCTTCTTTCTCAGTGGCTATTCTCCAGTTGCCGCACTCTGTGGGGTTTTGAGGTGATTCTTATCCTTCTAAGTCTTCAAGCCCTTGGGAGGGTATGGAAGATCTTCCAATGGAATGATCAAGTTCATTTACCCAGATCAAACAGACTCAACCAGGGGTTGGCATATTGATGGCCCAAGGGCGACATTCCATTGCGTAAAAACCAAATCACTGAGGTGTGAAGGAAAGCAGAGATAGGAAAGCAATGGTGGAGATATTACAGAGATAGGAAATCAAGGCTGGAGACGTTACAGTGATAGGAATGCAAGGCTGGAGGTGTTACACAGAGAGACGAAAGCAAGGCTGGGGATGTTACAGAGAGAGGAAAGCAAGGCTGGAGATGTTACAGAGAGAGTAAAGCAAGGCTGGAGATGTTACAGAGAGAGAAGAAAGCAAGGCTGCAGATGTTACAGAGAGAGGAAAGCAAGGCAGCAGATGTTACAGAGAAAGGAAAGCAAGGCTGGAGATGTTACAGAGATAGCGTGGCCTGTGCATGCTAGAATAGGTTAGCGGGATATTTTTAAATTCATTTACAGAATATGGGGAAAGATGAAGCAGCTGAAGATTAGAGAGACAGGGAGGAGTGTAGGGGTTGGCGGAATTTACAGAGGTAAATGGGACTGGAGTGTTATATAAAGATTGTAGTGATAGTGAGTGTTACTGAGATACAAATGGATGTTGCGGCTGGAGGAGATGACAGGGAAAGATACCGAAATACACGCAGATAGTCTAGAAACGGAATTATGCAATGTCTTAATGGAGAAAATATTGTAGGAATCTGTGGAATAGACAAGGCACTTGGAGGAACTGAAGAAGTGAGACCTTGGACTGTCAAATCACAAGAGTCATAGAGTGGGTGTCATACAGCACAGAAGAGGCCCTTCGATTAATAGTGACAAAAAAAGCCCTGCAGACACTGGAAATCCCTCCTTTCTAACATCTGGGGGCTAGGGCTAGATGTGGGAGAGGCACCAACAGACTCCTCAAGCAACAATGTGTCATAACGAAACCTCATTGTGTCAGATCAAACTCAGACACAGAAACCTCCTGCTGACTCCCTTCCGTCAGCTCATGGATCAGTGTCGCTCTGATGGAAGCCCTGAGAGAGTGACAAAGCTGGAGACGGTATACTTAGTGGGCCATTCCAAAACCACCACCCAGAGGGGCTCAGCAGCAGCAT
Organism: Chiloscyllium plagiosum; assembly: GCF_037043375.1. Taxonomy (NCBI): domain Eukaryota; kingdom Metazoa; phylum Chordata; class Chondrichthyes; order Orectolobiformes; family Hemiscylliidae; genus Chiloscyllium; species Chiloscyllium plagiosum. The sequence continues at coordinate 62,342,694 of NW_028270171.1, forward strand.
TGCTGAGATGGTCGGGTCCAAAAGGACATAGCTGCAAGACTGGATCTGCACTGAATGGGAAGGAAACGACTGAGAGGGAGAAACATTCTTGACCTTATCTTCACCAAACTACTGGCTGCAGGCACATTGATCGATGACCGTAATGGGAAGGGTGACTGCCACACACAGTATTTCTATTGACAAATCCCACTTTTAGATTGTGAATTGTGAGAATTGTGTGAATGTGAGAGAGGTTGGGTGCGTGGGTGTGTGAGTGTGTGTGTGAATTGTGTGAATGTGTGAGTGTGTGAGTGTGTGAGTGAGTGAATGAGTGAGTGAGTGAGAGAGTGAGAGAGTGAGAGTGAGAGTGAGAGTGAGAGTGAGAGTGAGAGTGAGAGTGTGAATGTGAGTGTGAGTGTGAGTGTGAGAGAGTGTGTATACGCATGAGCACACGTGAGAGATACTATCACCATGCTCAACGGAACAAATTTCAAAGAGATTGAGAACTCAACACTGGCCTGTGTGAGGTGATTTGGGTCATTACCAACAGCAGCAGAATTGTACTCCAGCACAATTTTCACTGTCACTGCCTGGTATGTGCTCCACAATACCCTGACCATCAGGCCAGGGGATAAAGGCTTGTTCAATGAAGAACACAGGATGGCCAGTCAAGAGCAGCACCAGGTATACCTCACAATGATGTGACATTACCAAACAGGACCACCTACCCACCAAATAGCATAAACAGCCAATGACAGACAGATATAACTAACAAATCAGACCTAATTTCTGCAATCCTGTCACATGCAATCAGCGTGAATTGCGAGGTCAATTAAACAACTCATTGGAGGAGTAGGATCCACAAATATCGCCTTCCTCAACGATGGAAGGGCCCAGCACAACAATAGAAAAGCTAAGGATGAAACATTCACAACAATGTTCAGACCGAAGTGTTGATGGGATGATCTATTTTAGTCTTCTTCTCCAGATGGGTGTCTTCAGCTAATTTGATTCACTGTATGTGGTAACTCCAAACAGCTGGAGGGATGGGATAATGCAAAGGATGTGGGCCCTGATAACATTCCATTCAAATTGTTCCTGCAGGGATATTGCACTGGAACCTACCTGACAATGTGGGAAACTATCCGGGTGTGTCCTGTACACACACAGACAAAACATTAGACAATCAATGACTGCCCCATTGCTCTAATCCCTATCATTAATAAAGTGGTGGAAGATGTCACTCACAGTGGGATCAAGCAGCACTTCCTCAGCACCAACCTGCTCACTGAAGCTCAGTTTGGGCTCTCATCCCTTGGGCTCATTGAAGCCTTGGTTTAACAATGTACAAGAGGCCACACAGCTGAATTCTAGAGATGAGGCGACAGTGACTGCACTTAATATCACCATAACTGCATTTAATCAAGTGTCGTATCCAGGGTTGACGGCAAAACTGGAGCAAATAGGAATCGTCTGCACTGGCTGAAGTTATACCTGGTACAAAGGAAGGTGGCTGGGGTTGGTGGGGAACAGCCATCTCAGCTCCAGGACAGCTTTGCAGCAGTTCTCCAGGAAAGGGTTTCTGGGTAAGCCTGTAGATCAGAAATGGAAGAGTTAGCCACCATACTCCTACAGAATAATAGGGACGCTCTCTTGTTAGATAGAGACGACTGGTGGGAATTTAACTGGACAGTCATCATGCCCCAAGTAAGGGAGAGGTTGAGTAGGACAGTCCGTTAGTCACCCCAGTCAGTGCAGGAATTGAACCCACACTATTGGCATTAATAACTAACCGTACAACTGATTGAGCTAACCAAGTCCTCGCTCAGCTCCTCGGATAAATATTGTAATATTAATCCGTTCAGATATGTTGCCAAACACCTCTGGAGCAGGTGGAACTAGAAGCCAGCTTCCTAACTCAGAGAGAGGGACAGCATCAGTGAGCTGTAAGAGTGTTCTCTGCCCTAGGACCAATCATAAATGGCCCTCCCTGTACATTAAAGTCACAAGTGGAGATGTTTGCCAATGATTTGACAATGTTCAACACCATTCGTGATTTCGTGATTCACTCAGATACTGAAGTAGTCCTTGTCCAAATGCAACAAGGACCTGGAACTATGCAGGTGTGTGCTTAACAGTGACAAGTACCATTCCCATTACACACATGCCAGACAACGATTACCTCTAACAATAGAAAAGTGTACCATATCCTTTAATGTTCAATGCCACCAACATCACTGAACACCCACCTAGCAATATCCCGGGCATTACCGTTAACCAGAACTGGACTGATCATATAATTTCATTACCCATTCCTGTGAAGGGCTTATGCTGAAATGTCGACTCTCCTCTACCTCAGGTGCTGCCTGACCTGTTGTGCTTTTCCAGCGCCACACTTTGACACATATTAATTCAATGGCTACAAGAGTATGTCAGGGGGTGGAATCCTGCAGAAATGACATACCTCAAAAGTTCCAAAAGCCTGTTTCCCATCTATAAGACACATGTTGAATGTGTGTGTGATTAAAAACTTCCATTTGCCTGTGTGAGTGTAGCTTCACCACTCACCCACTGACACTCAGTAGCAGCAATACCTGCCACCTGCACGTGCTCTGCAGAAATTTACCAAGACTCCTTACAACATACCTCTGAAACCACGACCATCAAGAGAGACAAGGGAAACGGATACATGGGACCCCCACCATGTTCACATTCCGATCCAAGCCGCCCACCATCCTGATTGGGAAGTATATTTCTGTTCATTCAGTGTCACTGTTTCAATGACCCTACCTAACGCACATTTACTGCAACGGGTCAATGTGGCAGCTCAACACCACCTTCTTAAGGGCAACACAAGACAGGCAATAAATACCATCACAATCATATTCCATGTAGAAATTAAAATGAAAAATATTGTCCAGACCTGTCTAATGCTGGACCCTGAATTTTGGGCTTTAGAGTTCAGGCTCTTTGAGTCCAGGCAGTACCTTGTTTATTGTGAACAGCTGAAGGGATATGTTATTTGAAATAATCTGTCGGTCTTTCAGACGCATGGCCGACATACCGAGCATCACACAGACACTGACAATCACACCACACATTGCTGAGCTCTGAGATAGACAAAAGCAATTGAAAATATCCTCATATCTGACTGTAACATGTTTAAACACATATTATGCGAAAATTATTATGCGTGCAGAGGGAAAGTGAGGACAGCAGATACTGGACATCAGAGCCAAAAAGTGTGGTTCTGGAAAAGCACAGCCATTCAGGCAGCTACTGAGGAGCAGGAGAGTCGACTATTAGTTCACAATATTAATACAAGGGAAAATAATTGCATTCTTTCAAAGTCCTTGCACTTAATAATCATTTGGTCTTGGGTGTGGTAATGAGCCTCAACATTTCAATGCTCCTTACTGTGAGTTGGGCACTGTTTTCATCATATTGTTGTTATAAAAATAAACAGAATAAATGGGTCGATTTTGTGCTTATTGGACAATCTAAAAGTTGGTATTATGAAAGATTATCGTACCTTCAGTAAAGAGTCTTTGCTGTTAATGTTTAGAAAAATGCTGTAAACATTTACACATAAATTTCCAGCTTAAGTCACCCACAACATCGTTGGGCTGGGATAACACTGGCCATCAATGGAGCTGCACAATTCTGTTTGGATATTGGATATTATAATACTGGATATGGTTTATGAGGGATTCAATGTAAGATGCAATGTGCTGCAGGAGCCCATCACCTTTAAAACACCTTCATTCAGGATCAGGTCCAAGGTACTGAACTACAGAATTTAGGTGCCATACCAGAAGAGATATACCTGCAAGACATGGCTGTTTACAGGTCATTGTTACAAATGATGACCTGGGTCTAGACCAGCGCCATTTCCTCGTCCATTGACCAGTTTTCCCCACTCACACCTCCCCGTTGTTCAGGTATGTCTCTAACCAGCTCATTGTGAGGGATTATGTCAGTAACTGCCCAGCTCCAGTTTGGAATCTCTCTGGACAGATTTTGGAGATGGCCAGTGTTTCGGAGGTCATGGTGAGGCCCAGGAACACTGTGTCTGAATTCAGGCTTTTTCTCAGTCTTTTTCAACAGCTTTGCTGCCTGCAAGATGGTGTGTTCACTGATCGGAACATCAATCAGCTGTTTACTACAGTTACCGAATTGTGTAATAGTTAGGTGTGCGCTCTGGTATTTCAATTATTGTTCACTTCAATTGTTTTCAACTGAAAAATAATGATGTTTGGTTTATTTTAAAATATGTAAGAAACAAAGTGATATTAACTCTTCATTGTACAAAAAGGAAAAGTGACCTGTTGTATTTTTCCCACAAACTCATCAAACAACAATCAGATATTGTCTGTAAAGCAGGATTCTGTGAATAGGACTATGTACCAGGCAACATCACCACCCGCTCTTGTGGGGTTTGTCCTACTGACAGGACACAGCCAGGCTGAAGGGGCAGCTCCTTGGTATATAGTCAACACAGTGCTCAGCATTGATGCTGGATCCTGTGGCTGCTAGACTGCTTTGTGGCAAGTTATGGGGGAATCAATAAAAGGGAAACATATAATTGACCACATCATCACCGATCTATCTGCTGCAGATACACCACTCCATTTCTTACATCGGTAAGAATGGTCGCTGCACTGTCCTTCACATTGTCCAGACTCCCCTCACCATGATATGTAGCCCCCTGGGCAGTGAATAGAACAGCCTTAAAATCGATTGAGAAAAAATGATGATGCATCCTTGAGGTGCAGTAGGCCATCGGTAGGAACAGAATCATACTCTGTACAGCTCATACAGTCTGCAACGACACAGCCAGACATACCTCCCACTGTACAGTAACCATCATGGCCCGACATACCCGTGTCTGCGTGGGCTTCCTTCCACAGTCCAAAGATGTGCAGGTCAGGTGGATTGGCCATGCTAAATTGCCCATAGTGTTAGTTGATTTAGTCAGAGGGAAATGGGTCTGGGTGGGTTACTCTTCGGAGGGTTGGTGTGGACTGTTTGGGCCGAAGGGCCTGCTTCCACACTGTAGGGAATCTAATTTACTCTTCAAGGTTCCAACCGGGCATATGATGGAATAATCACTTGTCTGAATGAGTAGAGCTTCATCAGTATCTAATATGGACTTACTAGTGACAGGCAACACCATTGTATGGGGCAGATCCTGCCTCACAAACTTGATTGAATATTTTGAGAAAGTGATAAAATTCATTGATAAGGGCATAGGGCTGGATGTTAGCCGTTTGCACCTTAGCAAGACCTTTGATATGGTTCCTTATGGCAGGCTCATACAGAAGGTGAGGTGAAATGGGATCAGCGTTCAGTTAGTAAGATGGATAGAGAACTGCTTGGTCATAGAAGACAGAGTGGTGGTCGAACAGTGTTTTTGTGACTGGAGATCTGTAAATAGATTGGTGGAGTTGCAGATTGTGAGGATAATTGCCAGAGAATACAGCAGGATACAGGTCCCCTGCAGACTTGGGTAGAGAAAACACAGATGTAACTTTATCTGGACAACTGTGACGAGATGCGTTTTAGAAGGTCTGATGCAGGAGAGAAGTATACAGTAGATGGAAAAAAACTACTAATTGCATCAACATCCAAAGGGTGTACAGCTCCACATTCCCCTAAAAGTGGTTACACGGGTGGACAGGGTGATCAAGAAAACTGATGACAAACTTGCAGACATGCATCAGAGCATGCAGTATGAAAATTAGCAGGTCATATTGCAGCTGTAGAGAAACTTAGTTCGGGCACATTTGGAATATTGTGTACAGTACTGGGTGCCACACCAGCAGAACGCTGTGGAAGTGTTGGAGAGGTTGTGGAAAGATTTCCCAGCATGTTGCCTGGTTTTGAGGGTATTAGCCAGAAGGAGAAATTGAACAAACATGGTTTGTGTGCAGCTGGGCATCATTGGCTATGGGGCTACCTGATAGATATGTACAAAATTATCAGAGGCATATATAGAAGGGCAGTTAGAGGCTTTTTCCAGGAGTAGAAATATCAATTACTCAGAAAGTTCAGGAGATATAATAAGCAAGTTTATTTTTGCTGTTCCAGACAGAATGTGAAAGTGCCTGGAATACACCGATAGAGGGGAAGAAGCTAATATAGCAAGGTTTAAGAAGCATCTTGTCACAGAGAAGAGACAGCAACGAATAGAATGACATAGAATGTGTAGAAGCAAAAACTTTCATTTCAACTTTCGAAGGGTATCATGTGTCAGTGTGGGCTTGCTGGGCTGAAAGGCCTGTTCCTGTGCTGGACTGTTCTTTAAGTCAAGATTTGAGTGCAGCAGTGGCGAGATGCTCGCTGAATGATTACTGATGATTAACAGCCACATTATTGCAGATCTCTCCTCATCAACTTGCAGCTCCATATCCTCACTCCCACTGCGGAGAAACTCAATATGGAGAATTGACATGAACGTAAGAGCTGGTAACTGGTGACTCCATCTCGCCCGTCGCTCCGACGGCTTTCAATCTTGGACACTAACGTCTCGGGGGACACTGCACTGATAGAAGCTGCATGTACTCCACACCCACCAATGCTGTCAGCTGTCACATGCCAGCCTCACTATGCCATCCCAGCACATCTCCGACCTACTGACAGTACGCTCCTGTACTTCAATGCTGCAGCTCAGGCTGCACTGACAACTCTCATTGCATTGCTGCTGCAAGGACACTGTATTCAGGGGGACACACCCACCTCATGGACTACCCCTCTGGGCTGCTCACTCCGTGTTTGAACACACTCACTTTGATCTGACTTGAATACTAACGGAATTATTGCCTTGCCTTACCCTGCCCTCAGCAGTGTTACCAGGCTCACCCGCCTGCTATTGTCTTGGTATTTAGCACAGACACTTAACCCAGGAAGCTTGATATCATTGTCCACAGTCAGTCACGGTGCGCAGCACAGTGAGTCGGTGGAGTCTCAGATCCCTGTCCGGGAGCTTGGGCACGGTCGGTCAGCCTCTCATGGTTGTTAGGGTCAGGATCCTTCCCCTGTGAGGGGGTGAAGGGCTGAATGTTGGGGAAACTCCTGTGCCTCTTGGCTCTTTCTCTCCTAATGTGGGATGGTTCCTTCTGGGCATGTGAAAATTTGCAAGAGGGATTAAGGGAGATGGAAAGGGTTGGTGCAGCTGTTAATGTTGGTACAGCCTGGGGAATGTTAGCGAGGTGTCCTGAGTGAGTGAATAGGCAGCATAGACACCAGGCAGAGGGGCAGAGGTGAGGTTGGAGAGACTGAGAGAAGGTGCTGCATTTAGTGAGGGTGGGAGAACATGGGCCTTGGTGGGAGGTGGGAGAACACAAGAATTGGTGGGAGGTTGGTGCAGTAACAGAGAGAGAGTGAGGGTGAGGTCACAAAGTGCAGATGGTGGTACTTTCCCTGGTGGAGTGGGGAAGGTCACTGACCTCCTTCCCACACTGCTGGGCATACACTCAGAAGGCTGGCACCTCACTGACCCAGGGGTCACCCTCGGACCAAGCTTGCAGGGTCTGGTGTTGTGGCCTCCCCTGGCAGTTCTGGAGAAAGATAATGTCCCTCTCATGCATCATGACATCCACAGATCCTCGGGGGCTTGGTCACAACGTGGGATCCTAATTTTACCACCTTCCCCCAAATCTCACCCACACCCCCACCATGTCCAGGGCAGTATTGGCGTGACAATCCAAGAGTGTAATGACTTTTTAAAAATGGCATCTGTCACAGGGAATCTGGTGCATTCTGGGATATCCAAGCAGTGGGCAGTTTTTATGCCTATAACAAACCGCAAAATAATCATTGGGCTCGGATCAGATGAAAGAAAGGACAGAGAGCAGGGAAGGTAGTTAATAAGGCGGATTGAGGATGTTATCATGAGAACATTCACTGAGACTTGTGGAGATAAACCCTCCATGAAACTGACAGAACTGAGATTGGCCAAAACAAAAAAATCGGGCCCTTGTCTTGTGCAGACTTTGTAGTCCAAAATATTATAAGTTATAAACTTAGAGAGGACCTATAAAAGAGATTCACATCCTTGAGGGTGACGAACACACTGACCCATACTATTAAAAGAAGGTGGGGAGTCAAATCACCAGTCATGTTTTCTCATTGTCCATCATTTTCGGTTCCTCACTAGGTAGAGGTAAAGTGTCAGAGACCTGCTGTAATTGTAGCTTTGTTTTGTATGAAGCAACGGGCTGACTGAATACTAACAGATCAGGATTCTGCAAGGCAGGAAGAATGGTCCCTTAGAAAATCCCAGGACTGTCAGCCTGAATTTCTGCAGGGAAGGCTGTGCGTAATTAATCTGGCTGTTTGGTTTTCATGCAGAGTCTCGTACAGTTGATATGACGTATTTGAATTTAATGAGGATCACAAAGCGGTTTGCTTAAAAATGGAAGCTATTAGGTCCAGTTGAATGTAGCAAGCAAGCTGGAGAAGTGCAAGTCAAGTTATTTAGGGATAGCAAACAATAGAAAGAATGCACAACATTGAGCATACTGTCAGTGTGGACATATCCCTGAAGATAGCCGGGCTCGTCAATGCTCCAGACATGGCAGCAAATGGCACTATTTCCTCTCTCAGTTCAAGTGGAGAACGCAAGAGCAGGAAACTTATACTTGAACTGTTTAAGTAATTCGTTCAGTCACCGTGTGCTGCATGTAATTCTGGTCACTATATCACATGGAAGGATGGAATTAGAATGGAGAGTGTACAGAAGAATGTGAGGATTTCAGATGCTGGAAATTAGAGTCAAAGAGTGTGGTGTGGGAAAAGCACAGCAGGTCTGGTAGCATCGGAGTGCCAGGAGAATTGATGTTTCCAGCATGTTTCACTCTTGGAGATAGTATAGAAGAGGTTTGTTATCGTGGGAAAGTGAAAATGCAGTTATGAGGAAAGGTTGAAGTGGAGGATGCTAAGAGGAGATTTGATTAACCTGCACATGTTGTCAAGGGCCTAGATAGAGAGGGAGAAACTGTCTTGTTCTTATTGGAGAGCTCAGTTACCTACAGGAAATATTTAATGCAATTGGATAAAATATTAGAGAAGGAGTGAGGAAAGTTGTTGTTTCACCCAGAGTAAGGAAGGGATCTGGGAGTGATGCATGGAAGCGGAGTAGAAGCAGAAACTCTGGAAAATTTTAAAAATGTGCCTAGATCTGAACCTGAAGTCTTACAGTTCTTGTGGAATCATAACAATGATTTTTTTTAAAAGGATGAAGCTGGCTGGCACCTTTTTAGTAAGTGCAGACCATTTCGCGAGTAATCTCTGTGTTGAAGAAAGTTCTAATATTTAGACAATATAGAGAGAATCAATGTAAAGGGATCAGGGAAAGGACAGAGAGGAGTCGTGTGTAAATTGATTAGCATCACAAAAATACTAATCCTTGTATTTATACACAATGCTACTTCACTGTGGTGGTCTTTTTCTCCTTCTTGTATAAATGCAGAAAGCCTTTGATTATTTGGTTATCAGTCTTGGTCACACTGCAGTCATATCTGTCTTTTTTCATTCTATTTGTTCTACTACTTCATTGGCCTTGTTGAAAAAGCAGTAAGGAATTTGGGGATGATAGCAAGTGCCAGAAACCATGATGAATGTAAATTTGGGAAAAGTTTACAGAGACAGGAAGGCATGCGAAGACAGCGGGCTATTACAGATTGTTCTAGGGGCTGAAGGACATAACAAGGACAAAGATAGATTTAGATTTTGGTTGAAGTGAAAAGTGAGCTAGACCAGCCAAATCAATACTTTGTCTACTGTAAACTTACAAAGAGAAACTCTCCACGAAACCTGATGAAAATGATACCTGTGTCTGTCTGTATCAGAAAAAAGAATCCAACAGATGTGGGAGATGGTGGGAGGGCTAGGTTGTGTTGTGAGAAGTGGTTAAGGTACACAAGGCCGACAGATGGAGCCCACACTGTGACAGGTGAACTGATCTGTTCTACCATAGAGAGTCGGGTCAATGATGCAGACTGAATTCACACCAGATGAAACAAGTATTTTTCTCATAAAATACTTTTCAATTGTAACATTTCAGGAAGTGAGAACTTAATCTTATCTGAGGCTCTGTTGAGTTGACCCTGGTCAAGTATTCCTACCTGGGAATTACTGTTTTTAAGCAGTCATTTCTGTTGTAACAATGTCAGTTCGGAGTCACATGCAGATATGGATACAGAATAGGTAAGTACTTTCAGAACTGAACAAGCCCAGGGCATTAGGTATTTATAGCTACTTGCATCCATTCTGGAAATGAGTCCCACAATCAGATCAGGGAAATCCCATGCCTCTTGACTCGCCTGAATATTGTCAGCAGCTCTCACCTATCCTGGAACTGATCTCCCAAATATGACTTGGAAGATTACAGATTCTGCCCAGCCTTTTCGGGGTCAGCTGCTCACACCTATTTCAGTATGGAGTCCCACAGTTAGAACAGGCAGAGCCCAAACTCAAAAAGAGGCCCATACATTTGCAGTTTAATAGCATTTTCCTCTTCAAACTATAGCCAAACAGGCAAACCACAGATTATTTTCTCTGTGCCTATAAATATCAGTCTCTGCAACATCCCTCATGTTCTGTCACCCATCCTATCTCTGTAAATCCTCTACTTTCTACAAACAGTCATACATTTATGACATCCTCCAAACACAAAATCTGCCCCTAATCCCGAAAAGCCATTCCTCCTCCTGGAGAAGGTCACAGACATACAGACCGATCAAGTTTGTGAATGAGATTAGAGATAATAAGGACATTATAGGTGAAGGGGTTTGAGATAGAGGGCTTGCAGAAGACAAAAGAAAACCTTGTACTGGCACTGCAGGAGAATAATAAGACGAGGTTCTCCTGAAAAGAATATGACTTTTCTTGGAAGATTTCATAGAGAGCATTGCAGTAGCGGGAGGAATTTCAGAGACAGTGAGATTTGAAGTGGCTAATGAAGATTCGAGGTACATAGAGTGTTCGTTTTATCTGGTCGACATTACAGAAATAAGGAGAGCTGGAGGTGTTTCCATAGATAGGGTGGGATTTAGAATGTGGAGGCTGCAGAGATGGGAGCTGTGCAGGTGGTTACAGAATAGGGAGTGCTGTAGGGCCGAGAGGATTTTACACATTGGAGCTTGTCAGCCAACAGGGAACATTGTAGAGACTTGAGGAAGTTGAAGAGATGGGCAGATTTGTCAGGGATGGAGAAAGGTGCACTTAATAACATCAGTGTAATGGCTGGAGGTGGTTATGGAGATCATGAGATTTATGAGGGTGGGAGGGAGTTAGTGACCCTGATGATTGGGTGATGATTGTGTGAGCTGGAGGAAATTGTAAAGATTGGGAGTTTTCTATATATCGGAGTAATTACAGACAAAGCTGTCAGGTCTTGAGAATTATTACACAGATAGGGAGTATTTAGAGGAGATTTCAGAGAAAGGAGGTTTATAAAATGGCCTGTATGAGTTACAGAGAGAAGGAGGGGTGCTTTGACTGATAGATATTTCAGAGGTAAAAACGGATCGCACAGGATCAATTATGTTATGAAGACACAGTATAATTAGAGTTGAAGAACTCTTGAGAATCGCACCAATCCACACAGAAATCGTAAGGCAAGAGGGTGTCATTTGACCCATGATGTTTACACCAGCTTTTCATCTGTGTTCATTACAGAGTAGTGATCTCTTGCTTTCTCCCATACCAATACACATTTCTCAAAGTTTGGAAGAAGATTTGTAGCTCAGGTGCTCGTTGTTGTGGTTCTGTTCGCCGAGCTGGGAATTTGTGTTGCAAACGTTTCGTCCCCTGTCTAGTTGACATCCTCAGTGCTTGGGAGCCTCCTGTGAAGCGCTTCTGTGATCTTTCCTCCGGCATTTATACAAGTTTGCATCTGCCGCTTCCGGTTGTCAGTTCCAGCTGTCCGCTGCAGTGGCCGGTATATTGGGTCCAGGTTGATGTGTTTGTTGATAGAATCTGTGGATAAGTGCTATGCCTCTAGGAATTCCCTGGCTATTCTCTGTTTGGCTTGTCCTATAATAGTAGTGTTGTTACAGTCGAAATCATGTTGCTTGTCATCTGAGTGTGTGGCTACTAAGGATAGCTGGTCATGTCGTTTCGTGGCTAGTTGGTGTTCATGGATGCTGATCGTTAGCTGTCTTCCTGTTTGTCCTATGTCGTGTTTTGTGCAGTCCTTGCATGGGAATTTGTACATTACGTTAGTTTTGCTCATGCTGGGTATCAGGTACTTCGTCCTGGTGAGTTGTTGTCTGAGAATGGCTGTTGGTTTGTGTGCTGTTATGATTCAGAGTGGTCGTAGTAGTCTGGCTGTCAGTTCAGAAATGTCCTTGATGTATGGTAGTGTTGCTAGTCCTTTGGGTTGTGGCATGTCCTCGTTCCGTTGTCTTTCCCTTAGGCATCTGTTGATGAAATTGCGGGGGTATCCGTTTTTGGCGAATACATTGTATAGGTGTTCTTCTTCTTCTTTTTGCAGTTCTGGTGTGCCGCAGTGTGTTATGGCCCTTTTGAACAGTGTCTTGATGCAACTTCTTTTGTGTGTGTTGGGGTGGCTGCTTTCGTAGTTCAGGACTTGGTCTGTGTGTGTGGCTTTCCTGTATAGCTTTGTGGTGAATTCTCCGTTCAGTGTTCTGCCACACACGCAGATGACAAGCAACATGAGTTCGACTGGTACAATACTACTATTATAGGACAAGCCAAACAGAGAACAGTCAGGGAAATCCTAGAGGCGTGGCACTCATCCACAGATTCTATCAACAAACACATCGACCTGGACCCAATATACCGGCTACTGCAGCGGACAGCTGGAACTGACAACCGGAAGCGGCAGCGACAAACCTGTATAAATGCCGGAGGAAACATCACAGAAGCGCTTCACAGGAGGATCCCAAGCACTGAGGATGTCACCGAGACAGGGGACGAAACGTCTACAATACAAATTCCCAGCTCGGCGAACAGAAACACAACAATTACACATTTCTTTTAGTCGCAATAATCATCCAATCCCCTCTTGAAAATTTCCATTGAACATCCATTAACAACACATCCTAACTACTCGCCAACTGAAAAGGTTCTTACTTCTATCATAGTTCTCCTATTGTACATAAACTGAAATCTGTGTCCTCTCGTGTTGTTAGTGGGCACAGTTTTATCCAATCTAATCTATTCAGTCTGCCTATGAGTTTGAAAAACTGCATCCGATCTCCTCTTTGCCATCTTCACTTCAGTGAGAACAGTTGCAACAGTCTGATTTCATAACTGATCTTACTCATTCCTGGAAATATTCTTTTAGATCAGTTCTTCATCCTTTCCAATGTGTTCATATCTGTCCGATCATGTGACACAGTTGAAGTCGAATGTGTTTGATGCAAGTTCAACATCACCTCTTTACTCTTAAAATGTCAGTATTTATAAAGACAGGAACACTGTATGCTTTGCCTATGTTTAATGTCCTACAAAATTCAATGATCTTTACACATCCTGTGCTCCTATATGCCTGCCTATTTTATATTGTCTTTTAATGTTCTTGCTAGAAATTTGCATTGTCTCATGTTTCATTGTGCCAAACTTCATCAATCACCTCTCTACTGTTTCTAAGAAGTTGGCAATATAAGTTTAGAGTACTACAACGTTTTCCTCACAGTTTACAATTTCTTTAAGTACCATGTCAACTGTAAACTTTGAATGGGTCCCTGCACAACAGATGTACATCGTTCATACATATCAAAATGAATGAGGTCCCCAAAACTGAATCCTGTGGAACTTCACTGAAAATCTATGTCCAGCCTGAATTAAAAATCTAATGACCCCCGACCATTCCTCTCGATTTCCAGTCAATTTTGTGTCCAAATTGATACAGCCCCTTTTATTCCATGCAAAAATGAATGAATGAATGATTTAATGTCACATATATCGAGGGAAAAACAGTGAAACATGTTTGTTGACTGTGCCACAAAGATATTCTTCATCAATATTGTACCTTTCGAGTGACAGAGTTTTCTCCTCTGTCACTATGACCTGGGTGGGTTCGCCACTTTGGTAAAGACAGATATGAAGTATTCATCTCACAGTCAGCTATTCCCCTTCTTCTGAGTATAAATTCTCTTTCAAGTGTTGGATCAGCCTTACTCCACCTTTTTGCACGCTCCCTTAGAGCGTATGACAACTTTATGTTGGCTTTCCGTTTTCTCATAAATTCCTCCGCTCTACCATCTCTACCCTAAACTTCAGCATTTCTCCTGGTTCACAATAATGTTCTCTATCTGACAGCTATTCAATTGTTCTTCTTCACCTTAACCTTTTGCTCCACTGTCATCGAGGGAGCATTGGGTTTGTTTACCCTGCCTTTCCTGTGTGAGGAAATATTCCTCGAACAGACCCAAGCCATTGAAGGGAGCCCATTGTTCAATTTTTCTTTTTCTTACCAACTTGGTGTTCCGGCCATACCTTCCCAGATTCATTCTTGCCTCAGTGAAGGCAGCTCCCAGTCGATTGATTTTTTCTCAAACTCAGTCAATGCACAGCATTCACTACCATCATCCTGAGCGTTACAATAAAATGTTCATCGTGCCTGAAAATGTTCCCACCTGATACTGGATCCACTTTCCCCACCACTTTTCCAAGGTTCAACAGTACATGGCTCCTTGGGGTGGGCACATACTCCGGCAGTAAGCTCCGCTCCATGCAATCCGTCACAGCCCAGACACGGTCAGTATCCCAGTCTGTATCTGGATAATGCAAGTTTCTCAACACTACAACGTTGCCATCTCTGTATCCTTTTCACTAGTCGGCAGCCCACAGACGGTCCCTCACAGGGTAACCTTATAGTTTTTTTTTACTAAAGCTCCAGCCAAATTCATTCTGAACTTGAAGGCATCAACTTAATCTCAGACTCATTAACTAACACTATCCTGAACCAATACTTCTACACTTCATCCTTTGCTTTCCTTTATATCATTTCTGAATACGTTATACATTGAGCTCCATACATCAGGGAGGATGCATTGGACCTGGAGCCGGTCCAGTGGAAGTTCACAAGAAAACTCCCAGGAATGAAAGGCGTAACAGATGAGGAATGTTTGAGGACTCGGGGACTATCCATGATGGAGTTTAGAAGGACAAGGGGAGATCTGATTGAAACTTACAGAATACTGAATGGCTTGGACAGAGTGAACGTTGGGAAGATGTTTCCATTGACAGGAGAGACGTAACCAAGGGCACAGCCTTCGAGTAAAGGGAAAACCTTTTAGATCGGAGATAAGGGGAAACGTCTTCACCCAGAGAGTGGGGGATCTGTGGAAGTCATTGCCACAGAAGGCTGTGGATGCAAGGTCATTGAGTAGATTTAAAACAAAGATAGAAACGTTCTTGATTGCCAGGGGATCAAAGGGGGAAAGAAAGAAACCAGGCTTGAAAAACCGATCAGTCAAATGTGAATGGTGGAGCAGACTTGATGGACACAGTGACATTCTTGATACCATGATCCTGGAATTACATTGACAGTCACAGAAACACTGACACCTTCTTCAATTTCCTGACTGCTCTGTGACTATCGCCCCTCCTTCCTTCTCCCTCCCCTTCTGTACAGTCAGGCTGCTTGTGGTACCACAGACATGGGTCTGATTGCATTCCTCTGAGCAGCCCGCATCTTCATCAGCTTCCAAACTGGGAAACGTAATGGGGAAGGAGCCTCACCTCCCCTCCACCACCAGGGTAATCCTGTATTCCCTGACCGTATCTATTGACTGATCACCCATACCCTTCCTTGTTACAGGCCGTTATGACAGCAGTGTGATACCCTCCCTTGAAGTGTTATCCACCTAACTCTCAGATTCCTAGATGTCTCACAGAATCTCCAGTCATTAACTGAGCTGCAGGACCCAGTGTTCACCAGCAGGGGCTATGACTTCCCAATGTAACAGAAAACGTTTCCCATTTGACCAACCTGCACTACCACAACATAAGCAGAAACGTGTTTAGTCTTACTCAATGAATTATGTTGGATAAAGTTAACATCAGAGGCATACGTTTCACATGCATTCCCTCATCGGTCTGTAGCTGACTGAGATTCTTTATTATCCTGATTCATACTTTCAATTATTACTGATATTTCAGCCTTCAGCCCTAATTCCATGAAAGAAAATGCCATTTTGCAGGAAGTTACAGCAAGTAACAATTTAATATCAGCAAATGAAATTTCATTTTCTTCTGTGAAGACCTCACATCTCTGTTACTCCCAGATACGTATAATCCACCAGCTCCCACTCCGCTCTGCTCTCTCAGAGTGTCACCGTCTCTGTGACTCCCAGTATGACTAGGCCACGATCCTCAGTACTGATTTATTTCCTCACACTTTGGTGCCTCTAATTCCCAGGTGTGAGTGAGCCTCAAGCTCCTTCTCAAATTTTCTCCATCACACGGTCACTCCCTGTGTGACTCCGTGCTGATTTTCAGCCTCCTGCTCTGCTGTTTGTCCAACTCCAAGTCCCAGTCGGCATCAATCCTCGCTGCTGATTTATATTCTCCCACTCTGTGTTGCTCGCTCTCAGGTTCTCTCCCTTTGTGACTCCCAGGTAATTGTACTCCTCAAGCCTGAGCTGAGATTTATAATATCCCATTCCGCACTGCTCCCTCACAGCATTGCCGTTGTGCCTGGAAGACAGTGAAAAAGAGGAGGATTAGAAGGGTCAGAGATTGTTGCAGTAATTGAGCGAGCTGTAGGGGATGGAACAGGCTATCTGGAGAAGTAGGCTGACGTGCAGTGCGTAAACAGGTTACTGGAAGATCCAGGGAGAATTGCAGGAACTGAATAAGGCAAATGAAATAGAGAGTTTATGGTTCTTTTTGACGGAGCTTTGTCGAGTCTATGGGATTTTTTGTGAACTGCTTATAGAGATAGAAAGACTTCAACGAATGCAAATTGACAGCTAGGAAGCGTTTTAAGGTACTGGACACTGCTGGATGTTACAGAGTTAGAAGACTTATAATAACTGGGGGGATATAGATCATTGGAGCACTGGTGGGATTCAAGGACCCTCAGGAAAAAAGGAGGTGCAGAGAACGGGAGCATTCCGAAATGGTGTGATTGTAGGGGCTGGACGAGGTGAGGTGGATAAGGAGGGTGAAAAGTGTGAATTAAACACATCCAGCCACTGTAATTCATAGAGATTTAAGGAGGGGAACCTGTGTTGTAATTTTTAACAGTGATATAGAGGGATACAGATACTGAAAGTTTACAAATTTAAAAAGGAAGAGTTGAATGCTGATCAGAAGTTTAAATAGGAATAAAAACAATTTGCAAGATCAGCAGCGCAGACGACAATGGAGGAGGTGAGATATTGTGAGGAACTATAAGAGTTGTACGTAGAGGAGTATGTCACCCATAAAGGGAGAGCTGCATTGTCTGTACGCAGTTACAGTGGCACATGTGGGATATGTTACAGACATGAGGAGTGCTGGAGCGCCTGCTGGAGGGTACACAGATAACAACAGTTCCAACTGCTGGTGAAGTCACTGAAGAAGACAGCTCACCACCATCTTCTCAGGGACAACTCAAAATCAAATTTAAAAAATGCTGACTCAGCCAACAATGCACATGTCCATGAATGATTGAGGCAGGAATTTGTAGAAAAATCAACAAGCAGCACTGAGGTCACTCAGGAAGGCGCTTTCAGCAGCCCTTCACAAACCCAGAACCACTATTCCTTGGAAGTAGAGGAGCTGCAGGTGCACGGGATCACCAGCATTTCCAAGGTGCCCTTCAAGTCACATTCCATCCTCACAGCAATGTGTCTGTCCCTACACCCAAAGGAGTGCAATGGGTCAGAAAGATCGTTGACCACCACCTTCTCCAGGGAATTACAGATGGGAAGGTAATGATGGCCGAGCAAGTGATGACCACGGTCCATCATTGAATTGTAAAAAAGGGAAATTCACAGACTGTTCATGTTCTCTTTGCTTCCTCCATACATTCCATATTCCCAGCTAATTTTGTGTCACCAACAAATGTGAAACATTAGATTTTGTCCGACCATCAAATCCATTTGAATTTAGTTGTATGTCAAGCACTAATCCATTTTCTTCCACTTAATTTTCTGTCTATTAAAGAATTCCCAATCTATGCCAGTACATTCCCTCCAATCCCACATGTGCCAATTTTGCTTATCTACCTCTTCAGTGGGACCTTGTTAAAAAGTTTCTGAAAATCCCAATAAACAATTCATCCCTTTTATCTACTCTTCTTTCTACAGCCAGACAGGAAAACAGAGCCAGCCGTGTTTATGGAATGACATCTCGCTTTCAGAACAACATGCTGGCACTGTCAGAAGACAGAGAGCAGATATAAAGGAGTCAGCCAGTGACAAGTGGAGTTCCACAGGGGTAAGCGTTGGGACCACACTGAACGTGCTGCACATTAACAGTCTGGAAAAAGGATGTGAGGGGGTACGGGAAACAGATTTCTCAGAAAGATCCCAGAGATGAAATGCTTGTCACATGAGGAGCAGTTTGAGATTCTGGGTCTACACTCGATGAAGTTTAGGCAGCGGTGGCAGAATCTGATTCAAACGTATAGAATACTGAGGGACCTGGATAGAGTGGACGTGGGGAAGATGGTTCCATGATTTGAAGAGACTCGGGCCCAAAGATAGACCTTCAGAGTGAAGGGACGCCCCTTTAGAATGGAGATGCAGGGACAGGGTTCAGGTGGAAGAAGCGTTCCAAATCCAACGAGAAAAGGGGTGAAGCATCGGAACAGTACGGAATGGGGCTGAAGACAACCAGAAAGGAACAGGATAGGGCAGAGTTTAACTAATACTGTACATAAGAGAATTAGGCTGTGACAGGAAATTCTGGGAAAAAGTCAATAACAATGTTCCTTCTTTGGAATGGACAAAGTATCTTCAATAAGGTAGATGGACTTGTGACACACAGATAAATAAGATTTGGTCACCAAAATAATTGGAGAAACAAAAGGTGGAACATAAATATTCAATTCCACACATCCTTGAGGGGTCTCAGGCAGAACGAGAGTACAGGATGGGTAACCCTGACAGTAATGGGTAACAAAGGGATTACAGAGAAAGCATTTGGTCTCAGATTATGCAGCTGAAACAGCCTGAATGCAAATTCTAGGCAACGCGTGACAAAAACACAAGCAGGAGAATGTTTTTTTAGGATGTCTGACAACATTTCATTGCTCAACACTGTTGCATGTTCGAATGAATTCCTGTGTAATGCAAAGGCACTGTGATAATTTTGGGAGACTTCAATATTTGGAATGTTTTTGTCAGTGTTTCTTTGAACAACATATTGTGCAAATGACCAGGGATGTGACTATCTCAGATCGACCGTTGGGTGATGATGCTGAGTGAAGGAGTAATGTCACAATGATATATCCTCTGGGAAATTGTAGTATAGTAGAATTCAGCGAGATGGTGGATTTTTAAAGTGACCATAAAGCACACACTACAATCACAACCAAAACCATTTATATGAGTTTGAGAGGAGAATTGACCAAGGTAAACAGGGGAAACCGTGAAATGTGTGGCTGTAAATGGACAGTGGAAAACATTTACAGTCATAGAGATGCACAGCACAGAAAGAGATCCTTCGGTCCAACTCATCCACACCACCCATATATCCTATCATAATCTCGTTTTATTTGCCAGCACTTGGCCCAAATCCCTCTCAATCCTTCCTGTTCGTATACCCAACCGGATGCCTTTTAAATGCAGTAATTGTACCATCCTCCACCACTTCCTCTAGCAGTTCATTTCGTACCCACATCACCCTCTGCCGGTAAAAGTTGTCCCTTATGTTCCTTTCATATCTTTCCTTTCTCACCCTGAACCTCGGCTGTCTGGTTCTGGACTCCACTAACTCAGGGAAAAGATCTTTGTTTAACCTATCCATACCTCTCTTATAAACCTCTGTATGGTCTCCCTTCAGCCTCAAATAGCCCCAGCCCATTCAACCTCTCCCTGTAGCTCGAATCCTCCAATCCTGGCAACATCCCTGTAAATCCTTTCTGAAACCTTTCAATTTACACAACATCCTTCGATCAGAAGGAGACAGGAACTGCATGCAATATTCCAAAAGTGGCTTATGCAATGTCCTGTACAGCCAGAACATGACCTCCCAACTCCTCTACTCAATGCTCTGATCAGTAAACGCAAGCATACCAAACACCTCCTTCACTCTTCTATCTACCTGCAACTCCACTTTCAAGGAGCTATGAACCTGCATTCCAAAGTTTCTTTGTTGAGCAACACTCCCCAGGAACATACCATTAAGTGCGTAAGTCCTGCTGCGATTCGCTTTCCCAAAATGCAGCACCTCACATTTATCTAAATTAATCTCCATCTGCCACACCTCAGCCCATTAGCCCATCTGATCCAGATCCCATTGTAATCTGAGGTAACATTCTTCGCTATCCACAACACCTCCAATTTTGGTGTCATCTGCAAACTTACTAACTACACCTCCTATGTTCACATCCAAATCATTCATATAAATAACAAAAATATTGGATCCAGCACCGAATCCTTGTGGCATTCCACTGGTCACAGGCCTCCAGTCTGAAAAATAACCCTCCACCACCACCCTCTGTCTTCTACATTTGAGCCAGTTCTGTATCCAAATGGCTGGTTTTCCCTGTATTCCATGATATTTAACCTTGCTCACCAATCTCCCATGTGGAAACTTTGCGAACACCTTATTGAAGTCCATATCACTCACATGTACCACTCTGCCCTCATCAATCCTTTTTGTTACTTCTTTAAAAACCACAATCAATTTCCTGAGACATGATTTCCCACGCACAAAGCAATGCTGACTATCCCAAATTAGAAACTCCCTTTCCAAATACATACAATCCTTGTCCCTCATGATTCCCTCCTTCAACGTGCCCACCACTGACGTCAGGCGAACCGGCCTGTAGTTCCCTAGCTTATCCTTACCATCTTGCTTAAATAGTGGCACCACGTCAGCCAACCTCCAGTCTTCTGGTACCTCACCTTTGACTATCGATGATACAACTATTTCAGCACGGGGCACAGCAATCACTTCCCTAGCTTCTGACAGAGTTCGAGGGTACAACTGAGCAGGTCCTGGTAAGGCCCTAGGGAGTGTTGCTGAACCAAGAGACCTTGGAATGCAGGTTCATAGCTCCTTGAAAGTGGAGCCACAGGTAGATAGGATAGTGAAGAAGGCGTTTGGTATGCTTTCCTTTATTGATCAGCGTACTGAGTACATGAGTTGGGAGGTCATGTTGCGACTTTACGAGACATTGGTTAGGCTTTTGGAATATTGCATTCAATTCTGGTATCCTTGCTATCAGAAAGATGTTGTGAAACTTGAAAGAGTTCAGAAAAGATTTACAAGGATGTTGCTAGGGTTGGAGGATTTGAGCTATCGGGAGAGACTGAAAAGGCGGGGGCTGGTTTCCCTGGAGCGTCGGAGGCTGAGGGGTGACCTTATGTAGGTTTACAAAATTATGAGGGGCGTGAACAGGATAAATAAACAAAGTCTTTTCCCTAGGGTCGGGGAGTTCAGAACTAGATGGAATGGGTTTAGGGTGAGAGGAGAAAGATATAAAAGAGACCTAAGGGGCAACGTTTTCAAAGAGAAGGTGGTACGTGTATGGAATGAACTGCTAGAGGAACTGATGGAGGCTGGTACAATTGCAACATTTAATAGGCATTTGGATGAATATATGAATATGAAGGGTCTGGATGGATATGGGCCGGGTGCTGGCAGGTGGGATATCTGCTCGGCATGGACGGGTTGGACCGAATGGCCTTTTTCCATGCTGTACATCTCTATGATTCTAAGACCTGATAAGGTCCTGGTGATTTATTCACCTTTATGCGTTTCAAGACATCCAGCATCTCCTCCTCCGTAATATGGATATTTTGAGGGTTGACACCATCTATTTCCCTACATAGAACATAGAACATTACAGAGCAGTACAGGCCCTTCGGCCCTCGATGTTGCGCCACCCTGTCATGCTAATCTGAAGCCCATCCCACCTTCACTATTCCATGTATATCCATATGCCTGTCCAATGTCGACTTAAATGCACTTATACTTGGCGAATCTCAACCGTTGCAGGCAAAGCATTCCACACCGTCACTACTCTCTGAGTAAAGAAACTAGCTCTGACATCTGTCATATACCTATCTCCCCTCACTTTAAAGTTGTGTCCCCTCGTGTTTGCCGTTCCCATACTTGGAAAAAGGCCCTCCCTGTCCACCCTATCTAACCCTCGGATTATCTTGTATGTCTCTATTAAGTCACCTCTCAACCTTCTTCTCTCTAACGAGAACAGCATCAAGACCCTCAGCCTTTCCACGTAAGACATTCTTTCCATACCAGGCAACATCCTGGTAAATCTCCTCTGCACCCTTTCCAAAGCTTCCACATCCTTCTGATAATGCGGTGACCAGAATTGTAAAAAATACTCCAAGTGTGGCCGTACCAGAGCTTTATACAGCTGTAGCATAACCTCCTGGTTCCGGAACTCAATCCCTCTATTAATAAAGGCCAAAACACTGTATGCCTTCTTAACAACCCTGTCAATCTGGGTGGCAACTTTCAGGGATCTGTGCACATGGACACCGAGATCTCTCTGCTCATCTGCACTCCCAAGAATCTTACCATTAGCTCAGTACTTTGCATTCTGATTACTCCATTCAATGCGTATCACCTCACACTTGTCCGCATTAAACTCCACTTGCCATCTCTCAGCCAACTCTCCATCCTATCTATGTCTCTCTGCAACCTACTACATCCTTCGTCACTATCCACAACTCCACCTACCTTAGTGTCATCCACTATCCACAACTCCACCTACCCTTCTAAGCCCTCATCCAAGTAATTTATAAAAATGACGAACAGCAGTGGACCCAACACCGACCCTTGCGGTACGCCGCTCATAACTGGACACCAAGATGAACATGTTCCATCAACTACAACCCTCTGTTTTCTTTCAGCAAGCCAATTACTGATCCAAACTGCTATGTCTCCCACAATCCCATTCCTCTGCATTTTGTATAATAGCCTACTGTGGCGATCCTTATCGAACGCCTTGCTGAAATCCATTTCCACCACATCAACCAATTTACTCTCAACTACCTGTTTGGTCGTGTTGTCAAAAAGTCAATAAGATTCGTTAGCCACGACCTCCCCTTCGCAAAACCGTGCTAACTGTCCCTGATCAGATGATTCTTTTCGAGATGGTTATAAATTCTATCTCTTATAACCTTTTCCAACACTTTACCAACAACTGAAGTGAGACTTACTGGTCTGTAATTACCAGGGTTGTCTGATTTTTAAACAAGGGAACCACATTTGCTATCCTCCAGTCCTCAGGCACTATTCCTGTAGACAATGATGATTTGAAGATCAATGCCAAAGGCTCGGCAATCTCTTCCCTTGCTTCCCAGAGGATCCTAGGATAGAACCCATCCGGCCCAAGGGACTTGTCTATTTTCACACTCTGCAGTACTTCTATACTTCTTCCTTGTGAATCTCTTCTCGTCTATATGCAAGTATCTCTGTATCTTCCTCGCCAACATTTTCATTTTCTATAGTGAACACTGTCGAAAAATATTTATTTAGTGCTTTCCCTATCTCCTCTGACTCCATACACAACTTCCCACTATTATCCTTGATTGGCCTTAATGTAACCCTTGTCATTCTTTTATTCCTGACATACCTATGGAAAGCCGTAGATGTTAACCATGATCATATCTGCCAACGACTTCTCATGTCTCCTCCTGGCTCTTCTGAGCTCTCTTTTTCGGTCTTTCCTGACTTCCTTGTATCCCTCAAGCGCACTAACTGAGCTTTCACATTTTGTCCTGACATAAGCCTTCTTCTTCTTGACCAGGGATTCCAGTTCCTTCGTCAACCACAGCTCACGCGTTCTCTATCTTCCTCCCTGTCTGACAGGTACATACTTAGCGAGGACACAAAGGAACTTTTCCTTGAGTCTGCTCAACATTTTTAATGTGTTCATCCCTGCAATTTCCTTCCCCATTCTACAGTTGCTAAATCTTTCCTAATTGCATTGTAATTTCCATTCCCTAAGCTGTAAGTCCTGCTCGGTGGAGCACACCTATCCCTTTCCATTACGAAAGTAAACCTGACAGAATTGTGATCACTATCTCCAAAGTGCTCACCTACTTCCAAACCTAACACCTGACCAGGCTCGTTACCCAGTACTAAATCTAAAGTGGCTTCGTCCCTTGTAGGCTTGTCTGCATACTGGGTCAGGAAGCCCTCCTGCATACACTGGACAGAAACTGACCCATCTATACTACTCGTACTGTAGTGATCCCAGTCAATATTTGGATAGTTGAAGTCCCCCATGACAACTACCCTGCCTATCTCACTCCTATCAAAAATCATCTTCTCCATCCTTTCGTCTACATCTCTGGGACAATTCGGAGGCGTATAGAAAACTCCCAGCATGGTGACTTCTCCTTTCCTGTTTCTAACCTCAGCCCATACTACCCCAGTTCACGAGTCCCCAATGAATTTTCCTACAACTGTAATATTGTCCCTGATTAACAATGCCACACCTCCCCCCTCTTTTACCATCTTCTCTGTTCTTACTGAAACATCTGAATCCCGGAACGTGCAACAGCCATTCCTGTCCCTGATCTATTGATTTCTCTGTAATGGCCACAGGTACCAACACACGCTGCCAGTTCACTCACTTTATTTCGGATGCTGCTCGCGTTGAAGTACAGGTTCTATCCAGGTTCTCGCTTGCCAGTGTCAGACACTTGATTTTGGAACTCCCTCTTCTCATCCTCTTCTGTACCTGCCTACAAATTTGGTTCCCATCCCCCTGCTGTATTAGTTTAAATCCACTTAATATCTTTAGCGAATTCCCCACCCAGGACATTAGTACCCCTCTGGTTTAGATGAACACCATCCTGCTTGTAGAGGTCCCAGAAAGAGCTCCAATTATACAAAAACCCAAAACCCTCCCTCCTGCACCATCCCTGTAGCCACATTCTATATCTTCCATGTCCTCCTCATAGTCAACACTGATGTACAATACTTGTTTAGCATCTGCCCCATCTCCTGCAGCTCCACGTGCAGGCTGCCTTGCTGATCTTCAAGGGGCCCTATTCTCTCCCTAGTTCCCATTTTGTCCTTTAACTTCTTATAAATATCCTTTGGATTCCCCTTAACAATATTTGTCCAAATTATCTCGTGCCCCCTTTTCGCCCTCCTGATTTCCCGCTTTACTATACTCCTACTGCCTTTATACTCTTCTGAAGATTCACACTGTCTTCTGAGATATGGTTACTGTTTTTTTATTCACTGAAACCTCAATTTCTTTCCATATCCAGTATTTTGTACACCTATCGGCCTTTCCTTTCACTGTACACTGTCTCTGGACTGTCGTTTTCATTTTTACAGGCTTCCCAATTTCCAGTGATAAATGTTTCATTCTCTCAAAATGGAAACTCCCCAATTCCTGCATCGCGTGAAACTGCCGCTTGAAAATGGTGACAAAATAAGGAACTTTCCAAAGGAAGGCTTCGATGAGGTGAGCTCTGCTCAGTAACGTAGATCTGGAGGTTACCAGATGGACGGAGAGTGCTTTCTACCAGAGCAGCACCAGGTCAGTTTCAGGCACAAAGACAGAATGAGCAAATAGATTCACATCTGATCTCATATCTCCCAGCTTGGGAACCTGAAGCTGTACACAGCCATTCTGGAAGAGTTATGCAGATATCAGGAGTATTGATGTGGCAAATAGAGGTTTCAGCAATTTTGAGGGAAGATACTAATAAAGGAGGTTACAGAGGTAAGGAGGATTGTCGTGACTTGAAGAGGTTTCCCAGTATACGAGTGTTGGAGGGATTGGAACAAGTTCCCAAGATAGGGAGGGATTATGATTGAAGGATTCCGCAAAAAACCTTTACAGAGAGAAAGGCAGGATTCTTGACAGTGTGGAGGAACAGAAGAATCTTGGGGACCACGTCCATTGATCCCTCAAAGGTGGTACTCAAGCTGATAGCCTTGTTCAGAAGGCATGAGATGTGTTGGCTTTCGTTAGCAGGCGGACTGAATTTAAGAGCTATAGAACATAGAACATAGAAGAATACAGCGCAGTACAGGCCCTTTGGCCCTCGATGTTGCGCCGATCCAAGCCCACCTAACCTACACTAGCCCACTATCCTCCATATGCCTATCCAATGCCCACTTAAATGCCCATAAAGAGGGAGAGTCCACCACTGCTACTGACAGGGCATTCCATGAACTCACGACTCGCTGAGTAAAGAACCTACTCCTAACATCTGTCCTATACCTACCATCCCTTAAGTTAAAGCTATGCCCCCTCGTAATAGCTGACTCCAAACCTGGATAAAGGTTCTCACGGTCAACCCTATCTAAACCCCTAATCATCTTGTACACCTCTATCAAGTCACCCCTAAATCTTCTTTTCTCCAATGAAAACAACCCCAAGTGCCTCAGCCTTTCCTCATACGATCTTCCTACCATACCAGGCAACATCCTGGTAAACCTCCTCTGCACCCGTTCCAGTGCCTCCACATCCTTCCTATGGTATGGCGACCAATACAGCACACAATACTCCAGATGCGGCCGCACCAGAGTCTTATACAACTGCAACATGACCTCAGGACTCCGGAACTCAATTCCTCTACCAATAAAAGCCAGTACGTCATATGCCTTCTTCACCGCACTATTTACCTGGGTGGCAACTTTCAAAGATCTGTGTACATGGACACCAAGATCCCTCTGCTCATCCACTCTACCAAGTATCCGACCATTAGCCCAGTACCCCATATTTTTGTTACTCTTACCAAAGTGAATCACCTCAAAATTAGCTACATTGAACTCCATTTGCCACCTTTCTGCCCAGCTCTGCAGCTTATCTATATCCCGCTGTAACCTGCCACATCCTTCCTCACTGTCAACAACTCCTCCGACTTTCGTATCATCAGCAAACTTGCTCACCCAACCTTCTAGCCCCTCCTCCAGGTCATTTATAAAAATGACAAACAGCATAAATTGAAGTTGATCGGAGGACAATTTTCGGAGATGTCAGAGGTGGTTTCTTTACACATCGTGTACCGGCGTGCGTGGAATGCACTGCCAACAGTGGTAGCAGAGTCCGATATATTAGTGACATTTAAGCAATTCTTAGATAGGCAAATGGATGATAGTAAAATGTTGGGTCTGTAGGATAAAATGTCCGCACAACATTGAGGGCCGAATGGCATGTGCTGTGCTGCACTGTTCTACGTTCTGAATAGGGAGGGTCACAATGGCACATGAGGTTTCATAAAGCTGGAGAGATGGGATCTGAATGATGAGACATAAATAGGAAGGGTTGCGAGGATTGTCGAGGGTAACAGAGACAGCAATGGTCTGATCTGGAGCAGACGACCCAGACTGGGAGGGGTGTGAGGACGGGAGGTAGTTCACAGGGAGCGAGGGCAATAGAGCCACAGGAGGTTATAGAGCTATAGGGCCTGAAGGAGTTCATGGAGATGGGGAGATTGGGAGGGATGAAGCAGTTTACAGGGAGAAGGATGTTGGTAGGATGGGATGGTTTACACAGACAGGAGTGTTTTGGTGAAGGGAGCATAATGTGGAAACCAAGATGGTTTTATAGATTAGAAGAGCACACAGATATATGGAGGGCAGTCGTGACTAAATGTGTTTATAGTTATAGAACGTCGAAGGTTCTGCAGGTTATTTAGATAAAGAGGGTGTGGAGTCGGACATTTATACCAGGAGATAGGGCAGCCATTTTGGTTGGAGACAGTTTCACAGATAAGGAAGCATTAGTAACCTCCTGCAGTTTAGTCAAAGTGGGAAGATTTGTAGGGGAACGTGGCATTTAAATAGTTAGGGGTGTAAAGTCTGGAGAATGTTATGGAGATGATTAGGTGGATGGAGAGACTGGGGGAGCTTGCATTGATAGGGTGGGAGATAGCCACGGGAGGATGTTACACCGGTAGTGAGTCTTTTCGGAACTGGATCAGGAGAGTAACAGACATTGGAGTGAGTTCGACAGATCCTGACTGCAGCAGGGAACTGAGAGGATTGCAGGGTCTCCACAGATTGATCGTGTCTTTCGGACTGGAAGAAGATATGGATTGATTAAACTCAATGTATGCTGTTTTCTTTTTCCTGAACAGAGCCTCAATAACCCTCAGCAGACAGGGATCCCTAAACCTGCCAGCTTTTCCCTTCACTCTAACAGGAAAATACTGGCCATGGATTCTTGAGATCACACTTTTAAAACCCTCCCGTTTACCATTCATTCCTTTTCCTTCAAACAGACTCACCCAATCGATGGTAATCATGATGTGGAGGAGCCGGTGTTGGACTGGGGTGGACAATGTTAAAAATCACACAACATCAGCTTACAGTCCAGCAGGTTTATTTGGATGCACTAGGTTTCAGAGCACTGCTTCATCAGGTGGTTGCGCAGCACAGTCATAAGGCAGAGAATTTATAACAACAGGCTAGCAGTGTCTTGAAATGTAATATCAAACAAATTTAGTTTCTGCCTTTCATCTTTTAGGATTAGCACCTGCGCTTCGAAAGCTGGTGCCTTGAAATAAACCTGTTGGAATATAACTTGGTGTTCTGAGATTTTTAATTCACCCAATCCTGCCTAAAGACCCCAAACCTAGCTCTGCCTCAGCTTCATCTGTGGAACTGTCTGATCTTTTCCCTTAACTATGTTAAAACGAAGACATTTGTGGTCACTGGACCCAAAGTGCTCTCTGACCGACACTTCAGTCACTTTCCAGACCTTGTTTTCCGAAGGGAGGTCCAGTGTTGCACCCGCCTGAATAGAGTTCGGCTTTCTTCGCGTTATATATTGGTTTAGGAAAATTTGTTGGACACATTTGACAAATTGTCCTCCGTACAGGCCTTTTACTCTGTGAGTGGCCCAGTCCATCCAGGGGAAGTTAACATCTCCAACCAATACTACATTATTATTTCTATAGGTACCTGAAATCTCTCTACACATCTGTTCCTCTACTATCCGTTGGCTCTTTGGGAATCTAGAACACTGTCCCAACAGAGTCCATCCCCTTTTTGCTTCTAACTTCTAACCATATGGCCTCATTTGATGATCCCTTAAGAGTATCCCTTCTAAACACTGGTGTTCTGCCCTCCCTTATCAAACGTGCAACTCTCCCATCTCACTCACTCTGTCAGACCTGTAGCTTCTGTATCCTGGAACAGTAAGCTGTCAGTCCTGCCATTCTCTCAGCCATGTTTCTGTTATGGCTATAATATCCCAGTCCCCAGAGCCAATCCATGCTCTGAGATCGTCTGGCTTACCAGTCAGGCCTCGTGTGTTGAAATAAATGCGCGTTCAAACCAGTAGTCTTTTCCCTCCCTTGACTGTGCCACAGGATATCCAGAATAGGAAACTTGTTCTCGGTGGCTGACATAATTTTCTCTTGACTGGCCGATGGTACCTCTCTTACTCAGAGTCCCTGCCAACCTAGTTTAAACCCTCCCCAGGTAACACTAACAAATCTCCCTCGCAGTGATCCTGGTATCCCTCTGGTTTAAGTCAAACCTGTTCCCCCTTGTACAGGTCACCTCTACCCCATAAGAGATCTCAATGATCCAAATATTACCCCCTCCCCCTGCTCCTCAGCCACACATCGATCTGGCCTATCTTTCGATTTCAATCCTTAACGTTGCAGATGGCATTGGGAATAATCTGTAGATCACTTACCTTGAGTTCATCCTTTTAAATCTCTAACCTAACTCCTGATACTCATTTCACAGGACCACATCCCTTTGTCTACCTCTGTCATGTGGACCGATGTGCACAATAACCAATGGCTACTAATACTCCCCTTCAGAAGGTACAGTAACGACTCAGAGACATCCTTGACCCTGGTATCCGGGAGGCAGCACACCATCCTGGGGTCTCTTCTGCAGCCACACAGTCTCCAGTCTGTCCCCCTCAGAACTGAGTCTCCTATCAGTATCACTATAAATAGAGAGGATCTGGCAAACTGGCAAACAGAGACTGGGAGGACTACCTGCAATTGAGTCTGTATAAGGGGAGTGGGAGTAAGTTTAAGTGATACAGAGAAAATTCAGGACCAGTGTGTTCCTGACAAGGGAATAGGAAAGGCAAAAAGTCCAGCGAATACTGATAAAGCGATATCATGAGATTGATAAAGAAAATACAGTGTAATAAAACCAGGCGAAGCCATCCAAAAGTATAGGAGTGCAGGGGAGTCCTTAGAAATGAGGGACAAAAAATGGCCATAAAATATCCTTGTCAAAAACTATTAAGGAAATGTCACAAGGTACTTAATCAGTATAGTTAGAATAAGAGGATTACTGAGGAAAGAGCAAGACCTATGAGAAACCAAAGGGACAATCAGTGCATGGAGCCAGAGGAAGTAGATGAGGTCTGCAACGAATACTTCCCATCTGTATTCACACAGGAGGAAGACATTGTATCTGGGGATTTCAGGTGGGATGGTGAGGCCCTAGAACATGTTAAGATCAATAAGGGGAAGGAATTAAATGTTTTCACAGGCATAAAGGTGGGGAAATCCCCAGTACCCAATAAAATGTATCCTACGTTGCTATTGGAGGTAAGGGAGGAGATTGCCGGGTCCCTGGGGCATATATTTAACACTTTGTTGGCCACAGGTGAAGTGCCGAATGGCTGGAGGATCGCTAATTTGGTTCCTTTGTTCAAGAAGGGCAGCAGGGATAGGCCAGGTATTTACAGAGCAGATAGTCTCTCAGCAATGGGAGGGAAATTATTGGAAACAATTCTGTGGATGAATCAGCACTTGCAAAAATAAGAATCAACTCGGATAGAGGAAGATACTGTCTGAGAAATTCAGTGGAGGTTTTTGAAATGGTGTCTAAAAATATTGAGGAGGGCAGTGCAGATGATGTGGTTTATATGGAGTTGGGTAAGGCTTTTGACAAGGTCCCACATGGAAGGCTGGTCCAGAGGGAAAGAGACCATAGGATCCAAGGCAAGTTGGTAAATTGGATCCACAATTGGTGGATGAATTTGTTAGTGTTTGAAATTCTTTCACCAGCGGCTGTACCACAGGGATCGGTGCAGGAGCCATTCCTGGTAATTATGTACATTAGCAACTCGGATGCGAAAGCAGAAGAAAGCATTAGTAGGTTTGCAGATGACACGAAAGGTGAGGGTATTGTCCACAGTGAAGGGGATGGACCCAGTCTACAGTCCGATGTCAATCATATGATAATCTGAGCAGAGTTTAGTAGTGATCGAAGTGAGGTAATACCCGGTGGGAGGAATGATAAGCGAAGGACAGACATAATGAACGATAGGTCCTTGCTGAGTTCTGAGGAGCACAGGGACCTTGGTGAACATGTCCATAGATCCCTCGAGGTGTCAGCACAGGGAGACAGAGTGGGGAATGGACCTGATCTGGGGGTGAGATGGGGACCAACACGCTGGTGGGGCAAATTGCTGGCGCGGTTTGAGAGGATATAAAAAAGTCTGGCAGGGTGTTGGACCTTAAACTGTCAGAAAGTTTGAATCTGGTACACAAGTTAAAGAGAGCAATTTCAACAGAAAATGCAGACAAGAACATAACAGGGAATAGGGAAAACCTTTTGATTAAACTGCATGTATTTCAATGCGAGGGCCCTGACAGCTAAGGAAGAGGAACTCAGGGGATGGACGGGAACATGGCACTGGGAGATTATAGTTATTACAGAAACACAGCTGAAGGAGGGGCAGGACGAGCAAATCATCGTTTCAAGATAGAGACACCACAGGAAGCATCGAACGGGTCGCGAGAAAGGAAGGACGCGTGGTGGTGGGATTTGATTGCATGAAACATCACAGCAATACTTGGCGAAGACATTCCTGTGGGATCGCCCACTGTGTTAGTGGAACTGTGAAATAAGAATGGGTCATCACTTTGATACGAGTGTACTGTCCCTGAATAATCCGTGGTAGACTGAGGAACAAATATGTCGGGAGATCTCAAAGATCAATCATAATAATAAGACTGTTATGGTAGGGGGTTTTAAACGTTCCAAACCTAGATTGGAATTGCCATATTCAATATTAGGAAGGGAGAAAATTGGTAATTGCGTTCCAGAAAACTCCCAAACAGTACGTAAATGGCCCAACTGGAGAAAGGTGCAAAACCTGACCTCTCCATGGGAAACACGGTAGGGAAAGGGACTGAGGTGTTCGTGGGAAAGCATTTTGCCAAAGTGACCACAATTCTATTAGTTCGAAAACAGCGATGGAAAAGGACAGACCTGGTCCAAAAGTTCAAGTTATAAAATGGGGCCAGCCAAATCTTGATCGTATCAGCCAGGAACTTTCAAAAGGTGATTGGGGAGTCTATTTGCAGGGAAAGGGAAGTCTGACAAGTGAGAATAGTTTAAAAGTGCGATAAATTGAGCGACCAGCCTCCAACTTGTTCCTGTTTGTGTGCAGGTCAATGCTGACAGCATTCGGAAACACTGGCTGTCTGTTGAGGGTCTGGTCAAGGAAAAGGGGGACATGTCAGGCATAGCCAGCTGGATCAAGGGAATCCCTGAGGATCACAGTAGGAATACACTTTGGGTAGAAATCAGGAATACAGAAAGGGTACATGAAATAGCCTCAGCAGAGAAGAATAAGGAGAATCCAAAAGTGATTGTATAAATATATTGAGTAAAAGAGTAACTCGAGACAAAATAAGGACCCTTATAGATCAATGAGGCTATCGATGTGTTGAACTGCAGGATATGACTAAGACCATAAACACATTTTGCACTCCAGAACGTACTGTGAACAAAGATTGGGCAACTCAGGGACCAAGAGTAATATCTCAGCCCACAACTGGAGTACACTGCAAATCCAGTCTTCCTGCTCTCAGAAGGATATTGTGAAACTTGAAAGGGCTCAGAAAAGATTCACAAGCTGTTGCCAGGGTTGTTGCTGAATAAGCTGGGATTATTTTCCTTGGAGCATCGGAGACTGAGAGGTGACCGTACAGAGGTTTATATAAATGTGAGGTGCGTGGATTGGGTAAACATTCAAGGTCTTTTCCCATGGGTTTAGGAATCCAAAATTAGAGGGCATAGTTTAAAGGTTAGAGGGGAAATGTTTAAAAGGGACCGAAGGGACAGCTTTTTCATGCACAAGGTGATGAAAACGAGCGTGGTATGGAACGAGCTGCGGGAGAAAGTAACAGAGACTGATGCTAATGACAACGTTTGAAAGGTATCTGGATGGGTATATGAATAGTCAGGGTTTAGCGGTATATGGGTCAAATTATGGTAAATGGGATGGATTTGTTTAGATCTTCTGGTCAGGCTGAACAGGTTGGGGACTGAAGGGTCTGTTTCCATACTTCTCTCGGACTTGAAAAGAGTGCACGTTATAGTAGAGGTGGTGCTGGAGGTTTAAACACAAAGATATGGAAGGCCCCAGGACCTGAGTAAGTGTATCACAGGACATTGTGGAATGCTAGGGAAGAAATTGTGGAGCCGGAGCAAAGGTTCCATTGACAGCCATGTGTGATGGACTGGAATGCTGGAGGGTGGAATCGTGGACAGTGAAGGAGGTTTACTAAGATTACAAAGGGATCTTGATGATATGGGTGAATGGGCTGAAAAACTGTAGATGGAATTCCATCTAAATAAATGCGAGGTAGTGCACTTGGTAAAACAAACAAGGGTAGAGCTTATACAACTAATGTTCGGGTCTCGGTTAGTGTTTTAGAGCAGAGGGACCTCCGTGTTCAGGTACATAATTCTTGAAGTTTGCATTACAGGATGGATAAGGCGGTGCTTGGCATTCTTGACTATTGCTCAGTCTATTGATTGTAGGATTTGGGACGTCAGTTTGAGATTGTAAGGGCATTGGTGAGGCCTCTTCTGGCATTACTCTGTCCAGTTCTGGTCGTCCCAGTTATAGGGAGGATATTATTAAGCTGCAGGATGTTCAGAAGAGATTTACTAGGATATTGCGGGGTTTGGAAGGCTTGAGTTCTGAAAAATGACTGGACAGGCTGAGTCTTTTCACTGGACCCTGGAGAATGAGAGATGACCTTATGGAAGTTTATGAAAAAAGATGAGATATAAATAGAGTTAATGGCAGTTACCTTTTCCCCAAGATGGGGGAGTCTCAAGAGGAAGGGACACATTTTTAAGGTTAGAGGAGAGAGACGTTCAAAACAAAAGGATATAAGTGGCAAATTGTTAAACAGAGGGGGGCTCAAGTGTGGAATGAACTTCCTGAGGAAGTGATGGATGTCGGTACAGTTACAACGTTTAAAAAACGTTTGGATAAGTACATGAATAGGAAAGGTTTGGAGGGATATGGGCCAGCAACAGGCAGCTGGGATAAGTTTACTTTGAGATTATGGTTTGCTTCAACTGAAGAGTCAGTTTCCACGCTGTACGACGATAACAAGAACATGGTTTTGTCATTATTTAAGAAAGGCTGTGATGGAAAGCCAGGGAAGTAAAGACCAATTAGCCCGATGTCAGTGGTGGGTAAGTTGTGGAAGTGATTCTGCCAGACAGGAATCACATGCATTTGTAAAGGATTGATGAAAGATAGTCAGCACGGCTTTGTGCAGACAAAGTCAGGTTTCACTAACTTGATTGTTTTAGTTGAAGTGGTGACCATACATTGCCGACACTACCGTCAGCAGGGCCTTTGACAGGGTTTAGCATGATATACTGGTTTGTAAGGCTAGATCACATGTGATCGGGGAGAGCTCACCAAGTGGATACAAAATTGGCTTGACAGTAGGAGACAGAGATTGGTGGGAGAGGGTTGTTGCTCAGACTGGAGGTCTGTGACCAGCAGTGTGGTAGAAGGATCGGGGCTAGGTCCACTGATGTGCATCATCCACATAAACGATTTGGTTGAGAATATAGGAGTCATTGTTCCTAAGTTTGTAGACGATCAAATTACTTTTTATAGAGGGCAGTGAATACGGTTACCAAAGGGGATCTTGACCAACTGGGTCAGTAGACCAAGGAATGAAAGATGGAGTTTAAAATCAGGTGTTACATCTTGTTAAGACGAACCAAGGAGAATGATCACGGTTAATGGTAGATCCCTGGGCAGTGTTGTCGAACAGAGAGAGTCCAAGGGGTGCAGTTACACTATTCCTTGGAAGTGGTATCACAGATGGACAGGGTGGGGAAAGCGGCATTTGGCAAACATTTCTTTATGGATCAGAACATTGAGTACATAAGTTGGAGATATTTGTAACATTGTCCTCAATATTTCCCTTGGGCAGAGGAGGCTACGGGTTGATCTTATAAAGGTTTATAAAACCATGCGGTCCATAAGGAAGGTGAATAGCCAATAGTAGGTGAGTCCAAAACTAAAGGCATACATGTGAGGCGAGACAGCAAAGATTCAAAGAGGGAGCTGAGAGGCAACATTATCCACAGAGGATAGTGGAGAGATGGAAAGGAATGCCAGGGGCACATGGGCGAAACAAGAACAATTGCAACATGGAAAAAGTCATTTCGGCAGGTACACGGAGAGGAGAAGGTTTGAAGGGATATGGGCCAGACGCAGGCAAATGAGTCTCGTTCAGTTTGGAAAACCTGGTCATCATGGACTAGTCGGACTGATGGTTCTGTTTTCGTGCTGTATGAATCTGTATCAAGTTACTGGAAGAAGAGACTATCGAGGTATGGCATGTTGTAGACACTGAAGCAACTTACAGCGATAGGGATGGTAGTCTGGAATACAGCACATTTCAAATATGGGGAGGAACTATAGGGAACGGAGGAGGTTGCAGGGATGGGAACTAATGGAGGAATTACAAATTATTGAAGAGACTGGTCCATCAGACATGCCATAGATAGTGTTGGAGAGGGAACACAGAACAGAAAGATCTCAGGCAGCATTCCCACCCTCTTGTGGGAGGCTTGCTTTCACCTATGTTGTACGGATGCTCACTAAGACAGCACAGACCTGCATTGATAACTCTGAATTCCCGATGCTATCTCAGTGCAAAGTAAGTTAAAGTAGGGGCGGTAATTGAGCTTGGGGTGTGTCTGGACTGTGCTCCCCATGCAGCACTGTAACTATGTCATGTCTTGTTGGCCGATGTTTGGAGCCCTCTCATTGCTTTCTGCGCTGTGCACTGTGAGTGATCTTACCTCAGTTCAGGATTTATTGAAGGCTCCATGTCTCCCTGCCCTTTGTCTCTTTGGCTGACCAACCATCTCCAATGAGACACCCAGCAGCTGGGAAGTCTATTGAGTCAGGATCTTCCTGAGGACCTACAGGAGACAGACAGAATAGATAATTAGACTGAGGCAGTGAGAGTTACATATGGAGAATGGTCCTGAGTCCCACTGAGATCTGGAAAATCCCAGTTGCCATCCCTGGCCTGTGCTGCCTCGTCTCTCTGGAGTGGAGAGTTCTATTGACTCAGGATCTGGAATAGCTGCAAGAGCTCTGTGCCTCAGCATTTCAATACCTCAGCAGGGAGACCGTCTGCTTCAGCAGCCTTGTTGTTGTTGAGCTGGCAGACAGCCTCCTCTACTTCATGTGGGGCTGGGGCATTGCTGCGCCCGTGGTGTGTAGCGTTATGTGGGATATGGTCAAGGACGCTCTAATCGATGACAGAGCCCTGGTTGAGGAAGTCTCTGAAGTGCTCCCCCGCGTTGTTTAATGGTTTCTTTGTCTTTGATCAGAGTCACTCTGTCCTTGGCCAACAGTGGCATGGGGCCGGGGAGGTTTGGGTGATAAGGTGGAATTCAAATGGATTATGAAGTTCCTCAGTGACCACTCCAAGTACACCCGACAGTCTGAAATTTAAGCAAAACACACCACATGGCTATGAGGGGAGAACTGCCCAAGGTTAACAGGGTAAACAGACTGAAATGTATGCCTCTAAATTAACAGCTAGAAAATATTCAACAAAAGGACATTCCCTTGGCATAGACCAAACTTCAGCAAGAAATACCAATCAGCGACTGCCTCGGGTCTTTAAGGATCATATTAGAATAAAACAGGCTTCGAAGACTGTCAATAAAAGCTAACAATTCTGAAGGCAGAGTGTCTCAGAAACTGACAAAAAAGCGATCAAAATTTTGAAGCAGGTGTTTAAGGGAGAGCAAGGGTTATCCCAGTAAGAGGAGTGTTGTAGGAAGCGGAAACATTGGTGGTCTTTAATGAGATGATACGGGAGACTTGAATGTACTGGATGTGCTGACAGATACATGAAGTGTGATAAGGGCCTCAACGACAATAAAAAGCCGATATGGATTGTTGTGGCAGAAGGGGTTCACAGAGTGAGGGAGGGCAATATGTGCTGGAGTTGGTTCAAGAGATATGGAGGATTATGGGACAGGGAAAGAATTACAAATACAGAGCAAGTTGTGGGACTCAAACCAGTTTATCGAGATAGAAAGTGTCAATGGGGTTTGACCAGACATTAACAGGGCAGGAGGGGATAAAGGAGATTCGATAATGACAGAAACTGGAGGAACAGGAGCATATTTGGGCCGAAAGGCAGTTACAGACATAAGGAATGCTTTAGGGACTGGAGAAAGATACAGCGATAAGCGAGGGTTGTTCTGCTTGATGAAGAGGTGCCAATGCATACACACAGAACTGAACATTCATACCACCACACACACACACAAACATTCACAATCTGCAGGGTAAAGATCAACTCCACGCTGGTGTCAGATGTAAAGTAGGGAAGGAAACATGTCCTTTTATCGATGCATTCATGGGATGTGGGTGTCACTGACTGGACCAGCTTTCATTACCCACTTCTAATTGCAAGAGGGAAGCTCAGAGTTACCCATGTTGCTGTGGGGTTGGAAACACACCTCAGCCAAACCGAGTTAGAATGTCAGATGTCCTTCTCTTCAGGGTATAAGTGGACAAGATGAGATTTTCCTGATGATCAACAATGCCTTTATGGTCATCATTAAATGGTTGCAAATGGTCTCACCAATATCCTGTGCGGCCACAATATGGTGTCCCAACTCAGTCTCCCAAGCTCTGACTAATGAAGGTAAATGGATCCAACTGCCTTCTTCCCCACCCTGTCTACCTGTGACACCACTTCCAAGCAACTGTGTACCAGTACCCATCTCTCTCTCTCTTTGAAAATACTACTCAGAGCTGCACCATTAACTGTTTTGTCCTACTGTTTCCCCTGACTAAAATACAACTCTTCGCATGAAAATAAATTAAACTCCATCTGCTGGTCCTCAGCCCACTGACCCACCTGATCAACATCCCATGGTAACCTGAGACAACCTTCTTCACTGACCACTCTGACGCCAACTTTAGTGTCACCCATAAATGTACTAACTATGCCTCCTGTATTCTCCTCTAAATCATTTATATAAATGAAGATAAACAGTCTAGATTACATTACATTACAGTGTGGAAACAGGCCTTTCGGCCCAACAAGTCCACACCGACCCGCCGAAGCGTAACCCATTTACCCCTTACCTAATACTACGGGCAATTTAGCATGGCCAATGACCACCTGACCTGCACATCTTTGGACTGTGGGAGGAAACCGGAGCACCCGAAGGAAACCCACGCATACACGGGGAGAAAGTGCAAACTCCACACAGTCAGTCGCCTGAGGCGGGAATTGAACCCGGGTCTCTGGCACTGTAAGGCAACAGTGCTAACCACTGTGCCACCGTGCCGCCCACTGATCCAGCGCCAATCGTTGCCATACACTAATGGTCACAATGTCTATTCAGAACAACAAACCCATGCCACAACCCTCTGTCTCCTACCATCAAACCAAATTTGTATCCATTAGTGCAGCTCTCCCTGGTTCCCAACTTATTAACCAGTCGACTATGCAGAACCTTTTACACACCATCTCCCACTCTTCCTCCTTTCCACTTCCTCAAAACCTCAATCAGGTTTGTGCGATATCATTTCTCACACAGAAACCCATGCTGATCATCCTTAATCTGCCATTGCTTTTCCATCTGCATGAAATTCTTCGAATCTATTCCAACAATTCACACACCACTGATGTCTGTCTCAGTGGTCTGTCGTTTTCTGGCGTTTTCTCGCAGCCTTTAACTGATGGAACAGCATTATCCACTCTCCAGTCTTCTAGCACTTCACTGGGACTGTTGATGATACAATAACTCTGCAAAGGGCCCTGCAATCTCTTCCCGAGCTTCTCACAGAATTCGAAAAGCCACAAGGTATCTTATGACAATAGTAAGAGCAAGAGGATTCCCAACTAAGCGGTGGGACGTCTTAGAAACCAAAGGGACAATCTGTGCATGGAGCCAGAGGAATTAGGTGAGGTCTTCAATGAACACTTCCCACTTGTATTCACACAGGAGAAAGGCATTGTAGCCTGGGATTTCAGTTGGGACACTGAGGAACTAGAACATGTTAAGATCAATAAGGAGGAGGTAATAAATGTTTTCACAGGCATGAAGGTGGAGACATCCCCAGTGCCAATGAAATGTGTGCCAGGCTGCGATGGGAGGTAAGGGAGGAGATTGTTGGGGCCCTGGTGGATATATTTAATACTTTGCTGGTCACAGGTGAAGTGCCGACTGACTGGAGGATCGCTAACGTGGTTCCTTTGTTCAAGAAGGGCAGCAGGGATAGGGCAGGAAATTACAGAGCAAGTAGTCTGACAGCAGGGGGAGGGAAATTATTGCACAATTCTGTGGGACAGGATGGATCACCATGCCAAAATGCAATAATTGATTACGGATAGTCAGCATAGATCTGGTAGAGGAAGACCCTGTCAAATGAATTCAGCTGAGCTTTTGAAGTGGTGTCTGAAAATATTTAAAAGAATAGTGCAGATGATGTGGCTTCCATGGAGTTCATTAAGGCCTTTTGACAAGGTCCCACATAGAAAGCTGGTACAAAAGGGAAGAGTTCACAGGTTCCAAGGCAAGTTCGGAAATCGGATCCATAACTGGTGGAGGGTTGGTTTTGGGATTGAAAGCCTTTGCCCAGCGGGGGCACCATAATAATCTGTACAGGAACCATCGCTGTTTATTATGTATATTAATGACTCGGATGTGAAAGCATAAGTTATCATTAGTAGGTTTGCAGATGACAGGAAAGATGAGAGGTGTAGTCCACAGTGAAGCGGATGTTCTCAAACTACAGTCTGACATCGATCAGATATAAACTGAGGAGTGTAGTGGCAGATGGAGTTTACTTCTGATCAATGTGAGGTAGTCCTGTGGGAGTTATGGACGTCAGTAAGGCGTTTGTTGAGATAAACTGATGGAGAAGGTGAAGTCGCAGGAGTCCAGGGCGTCCTAGCAAGATGGATAGAGGAGTGGTTGGGCAACAGGAGAAAGAGAGTAGTAATGGAAGGGAGTTTCTCAAAATGGAGAACTGTTCTGTGTGGTGTTTCACAGGGATCCGTGCTGGGACTACTACTTTTTGGGATATGCTTACATGGTCTGAAGGAAGGTATGCGTGGCCTGATTAGCAAGTTTGCAGATGACACTTAGATTGTTAGAGAAGCAGAAAGTTGAGGGGACTGTCAGAGAACACAGCTGAATATAGATAGATTGCAGAGTTGGTGGAAAAATGACAGGTGTGAGGTGATGCATTTTGGAAGATCCAATTCAAGAGCGAATTATACAGTAACTGGAAAAAGCCCTGGGGAAACATTGATGTTCAGAGAGATCTGGGTGTTCAGGTCCATTGTTCGCTGAAAGTGGCAGGTCGATAGAATAACAAGAAGGCATACAGCATACTTTCCTTCCTACATTCTAACAATTTAAGCAGTGGAGAACCACAGACCAGTTAACTCGTCACCCAAAGGAGGGGATCTGTTGGAATCTATTGCGTACAAGAGTAGGCAGGCCATATTACAGTTCTATAGGACTTTGGTTCGACCACATGCAGAATACTGCGGACAATTCTGTTTGCCACATTACTGAAAGGATCGGGATGCTTTGGAAATAGGGCAGAGGATTTTCACCAGAATGTTGCCTAGTATGGAGAGAACGACATACACAGAGAGGTTTGGTAGATTAGGATTATTTTCATTAGAAAGACGGAAGTTGAGGGAGGACTTGATTGAGGTCTACAAAATCATGAGAGATGTATACAGGGTGGATAGCAAGAAGCTTCTTCCCAGAGTGGGGGACCCAGTTACTAGGGGTCAAGATTTCAAGATGTAAGGGGAAAGGTTTATTGGAGATAGGCTCGAAAAGTTCTTTATGCCGAGGGTGGTGAGTGGCTGGAATGCGTTGCCAGCGGAGGTGGTAGAGGCGGGGAAGATAGTGTCATTTAATATGAGGAAGCAGAGGGATACAGATCCTTAGAAAATAGGTGACAGATTTAGATAGAGGATCTGGATCGACACAGGCTTGGAGGGCTGAAGGTCCGTTCCTCTGCTGTGCTTTTCTTTGTTATTTGTAAATACTAGCAAAAAGCGTTGACACTTGAAAGGAAAATGATACCAAGATCAAATGTGTTACAGCGAATGTGTGGATACGAGAATTTTTTGTAGAGAACAGAAAAATGACAAGGAGGCGAACCAGTTACATTGCATCTGTCTTCAAAGAGGAAGATCCAGAAGATATCCCAGAAATACCAAGTCACCATGGGACCTTTGGAACTAAAGACTAAAATCAATCATATACAGTTATGAGGTAGCATTTGGAAACAGAACTGGGATGAGGATTGATAAGTCTAACAGACGGAATGTAATTCAAACTGAAATTTCAGAGAAAACAGCAATACACATATTGATTGCAATAGGGACCACTGTATTTCTCTGTATTCACTTTGGAAGGTTATAAATGCATTCAAACGAATTACGAAGGGAAGAAGTGGGAGACTGGAGGACTACAGGTCAGTTAGTTGTTATCCACAGTAGGGAATCTGTTGCAACCTATTGTAACAAAGACCTAATTGGACAATCAGAAAGTAATAGCAAATGTCAAAAGTGTTGTTCTGCATTTATGAAAGGGAAGTTATAGTTTACAATTCGTTTCTCTAAGATACCTCTTGAAGATGTAAGCAATGGCGAATCGGTGAACGTGGTGTAGTCAGATATTCAGGAAAAGTTTTAATCAGCACACACAGTAAGTTAGGGGAAAACATTACAGCAAAGTGTATTGGGAGGAACAAAGACAAACGGGGAAGGTAAGCATTACAGAAACTATTGGAGAACATAGGTGGTTGTAGAAGGCTGTTTGTGTGACTGCAGACCGGTGTACGCTGGTGTGCCACAGGTTTCAGTGCTGTGCCCCTTTAAACGCCTTCATTTAAAGTGAATCCGAATACAGACGACGAAGAATCAACTAGACTCAAAGTGTTAGCTTGCTCCCTCTTTACGATGCTGTCTGACTCACTGTGATCTCTAGCATGTGTTGGTTTCAGTACAGATTCTGCTTCTGCAGTAATTGCTTCGACTGGAAGTAAAGACATTCTGCACTCGTAACACAGAAAATTGGGGAGACTGTACCTGGACTGTACCTGTACAATTTTGATGTCTTGAACTAAGTAAAATATACTGATCACATAAACTGAATGGGCATTCTCCAGATTAATCCCTCAGGTGGCACAATGGTCTGCTGAGGAGACTTGGTCTGGGATCAAGTCGGGAATCTGTGTGTGAAACTGGAGACGCTGATTTATTGTTCGATGAGAACTTCAAGTCTGTTTTACTTGGGAAAAGGAAGAGGCAGGTACAGAATTCAAGAATATGGACAGGAAAGCTCTTGAACAGATTGATGTAAGATGTGAGCAGGGATTGATGGTATTGGCTGGTTTAAAATAGGATCAATCCACAAGTCCAGATCAGTTACGTCTCAGGATGCAGTTGGAGACAAGGGATGAAAGGCGCTCATGAAAATGTTTAAATAGAATCTGGTCACAGGTGAGGTGCCCGAAGACTGGAGAACACCCTTATAGAGACAGAACAGGGAACTATAGACCAGTGTGTTTCAGATCAATGTTAGAGAAACTTTTGCACAAAATACGTGGTGGTAGAAGTCTGTTTGTGTGAATGGAGACTGGTGTCCCCTGGTGTACCATAATGATCAGTGCTGTGTCCTTTGTGGTATTCATAAATGGTGCAGATGTGAATGTCGAGGGAGAATGGGAGTGTGAGTGTGATAAGTAAGTCTGTGTTTGACACAAAGATTGGCCAGGTGGTTGGCAGTGAGCAGGAAGGTCTTATATTACAAGAAGATACAGATGGAATGTCAGATGGGTGAATCAATGGCAGATGGAATGTAACCCAGATTACTATGAGGTGATGCACTTTGGAAGAAGGAACAAAATGGGGAATACACAATGAATTGCTGCACACAAAGAAGCTCATAGGGAGCTATTCCACACATTCTTTAATGTGACACGGAAGGATAAAAGATTACAAAAGAAGCCAATGGAAAATGTAGGCATAACCTTTACTCACCGAGGCATAGATTACAAGATCTATGTAGCACTTTGGTGAGGCCAATATGGACTACTGTGTGGAGTTCTGGGAGCCACATTACAGGAAGTATGTAATTATTCTGGAGGGGTATAAAGATTCACATGGATGTTTCCAATTATGGAGCATATCAGCTATGGAGAAAGGCTGGAAGAGCTAGGGTCGTTTAGATTGAATGAGAGAAGGCTGAGGGTGACGTGATTCAGAAGGATAAGATGGGCACGGTGGATAGACAGCAGCTGTTCCTTTTGGTCAAAGGTCTAAGAACAGGGGAGCACACTTTTAAAGGGAAGGATTTGAGGATTAGAGATGATTCAGGGATTTTTTTTCCCAGAGGATCGTGGAATCTGGAATGTTCTTCCGAAGGGGGTCGATTATCATGGGTCACCTCACAGCCATTAAAAATTATTTGGAAGAGCACTTGAAGTGTCATACCATTC
Source organism: Chiloscyllium plagiosum (assembly GCF_037043375.1). Taxonomy (NCBI): domain Eukaryota; kingdom Metazoa; phylum Chordata; class Chondrichthyes; order Orectolobiformes; family Hemiscylliidae; genus Chiloscyllium; species Chiloscyllium plagiosum. The sequence goes on from NW_028270171.1 coordinate 62,386,588, forward strand.
AAGGCTACGGGACTAATGTAGGAAAGTTGGAATAATATAGATCGTGCTGCATTTTTGATGGTACAGAGTCTATGATTCTGTGATTGTATAGCTGTGGAAGGTCAATCATTGAACATCTTTAGACAGGAAGTAATGGGTTTTGGAAGAGTACATTAGCAAGCGTGAAATGTAAAATCTTCTCAACGTACAATATACCAAGGTAAAATATTGGAGAAGATAATTGTAGTCCGAAACTAGCGAATGGAGAACAGGAAAATGGCAGACTATGAAGCATCTACTTCAGTTTTGCCTTCATGAAAGAATTTTAAAAAAAGCTTCCAAACAATTCGAGGTCTACTGAGAAAGAAAGGAAATACAATCCAATCAGTAAACAAACAGTTTTGGAGAAATTATTTGAACTGAAATCTGATAAATCCCCACGGTCTGATAATCTTTATCTATGATTCCTAAAGGAGGTTGTCATGGGAATAATGGATACTTTGCTTGCTGTCTTCCAAATTCCTGATGATTGAATGGACAGATTTGAGAGCAGCAAATATAACTCCAGTATTTCTAAAGGAGGCAGGGAGAAAGCAGGGAATTACAGTCTGCTTAGCACCAAAGAAGCAGTCAGGACAATACAATAATCTATGAGAAAGAATGCTTTACCAGGGAACTTTGAGAATTAAATTAAACCGAAAGCAATGAACATGAATCAAATCAATACTAAATTGTTAAATGTGAATCATATTTAAGAATCTGACTGCGAATTGAATTATAGCGAAGCAATATGTGCAGTGAATTTGAATTTTCAGAAACATTTTTGATGACGTCCCTAGTGTAGTGTTGATGTAATGCTACTCCTTTAACAAGGTTATGCTGTCCTTCTTTTTCTTTCATAGCAGTCTTAAAAGCAGCGAATCTGAAGAGTCTGGGTTTGACTACTTGGGAATGCTTTCAAGTCTAAAATTAAAACACGTACAATGAGGAGTGAGCTATGCTAGATCCGGTCCTGTGTAATGAGACAGGAATAATTAATGACCTCATAGTTAGGAATCAACTTGGCAGGAATGATCACAGTATGGTTAAAGTTAAAACAAAGATGGAGAATGAAGATAAAATTCAATACCAGGGTCCTGTAATTAAACGAAGGAGACTACAACAGAATGGAGGGAGGACTTGGCAAAAGTCGACTGGAAACAAATAAATTATGGAGAGAGTTGACGAGCAGTGGGGAATTTTCAAAGGAATTTTCAAACTCCTTAGCAAAAGTATATTCAGTGAAAAGGAAAGACTCTAAGACAAGGGGAATCTGTCATGGGTGTCTAAGCAAATACGCAAGGCTATCAAATTGAAAGAGATGGAATGCAAAGTGGCCAAGAACAGCAGGAACCTTGAAGACTGGGAAAAGATTAAAGGTCAACAGAAAGCCACGAAAAGAGCTATAAAGTAAAGTAGAATAGAACACGAGAAAAAAAGACTCGCACAAATGTATAAAATGAAAATCAGTGGCTAACTTAAATGTTGGTCCTTGAGAGGACAAGAAGGAGCATTTAGTTACAGGAAATGATGAAATGGCTGAGGCATTAAACAGGTATTTTGTATCAGTCTTCATAGTAAACGACACTGATAACATCCCAGTGATCGATGAAGAGATGAAGATTCTAGATTAGAGTGGTGTTGGTAAAGCACAGCATCTGAGGAGCAGAAATATCGACGTTTCGAGCAAAAGCCTTTCATCAGGAATGATCTGAACGGCGGTGCTTTACGAGCACCACTATTAAATCTGGTTTCCAGCATCTGCAGTCCTTGTTTTTACCAGAGAGACGAGGGTAGGTGAGGACTTGTGAACAATCATTATTACAGAGGATGTAGTGTTGGGCAAGTTAATGGAGCTAAGGGTAGACGAATCCCCTGGCCCTGATGTAATGTATCCCAGGGTACTAAAAAGATAGCGGGAGAAATAACAAGTGCACTTGTGGTAATTTTCTAAAATGTGCTGAACTCTGGGGCAGCTGAAAATGTGTTGCTGGAAAAGCGCAGCAGGTCAGGCAGCATCCAGGTAACAGGAGAATCGACGTTTTGGGCATAAGCCATTCTTCACGAATGCCCAAAACGTCGATTTTCCTGTTCCCTGGATGCTGCCTGACCTGCTGCGCTTTTCCAGCAACACATTTTCAGCTCTGATCTCCAGCATCTGCAGTCCTCACTTTCTCCTTTGAACTCTGGGGCAGTCCCAGCAGATTGAAAAACAGCAAATGGGACGCCATTGTTTAAAAAGGCAGGTAGATAAAAGGTGGGGAATTATAAACTAGTTAGCTTAATCTGAGTAGTGGGCAAGATGCCTTGACTGTATTATCAAGGAAGAAATAGCAAGGTATTTTGATATAAATCGGCCCATTGCACAGATGCAGCAAGGATGCATGAAGGGCAGATCATACTTAACAAGCCTTTTGGATATCTACGAAGACATTACGAGCAAGATAGACAACGAGGCCGCAGTGGATGTGGTGTATCTAGGTTTCAAAAAGGCTTTGACAGGGTGCCACATAGTAGGCTGCTGCATTAGATAAAAATGGATGGCGTTACGCATGAAGTATTAGCATGGATAAAAGATTGGTTGACTAACGGGAAGCAAAAAGTGGGTATAAATGAGTGCTATCTCGGCTGGCAATCAGTGCTGAGTGGTGTGCCTCAGGGATCAGTGTTGGGGTTGCAATTATTCACAATTTATATAGATGATGTGGAGTTGGGAGCATGCGTAGTTTGTCAAAGTTTGCAGATGGCACGAAGATGAGCGGCAGAGCAAAGTGTGCAGAGTACTGTGAAACTTTGCAGAGGAAAATAGTTACATTGCATGAATGGGTAAAGGTCTGGCACATGGAATACAATGTTAATAAATATGAAGTAATCTATTTTGTTAGGAGGACCAGTAAACGGGATTATTACTTGAATTGTAAAAAGATGCAGCATGCTGCTGTGCAGAGGGACCTGGGTGTCCCTGTGCATGAATCACCGAAGGTTGATCTGCAGGTACATCAAGTAATTAAGAAGGTAAATGGTATTTTGTTCTTCATTGCGAAAGGGGTTGAAGTTAAAAGCAGCTGTACAGGGTGCTGTTGAGGTCATACCTGGAGGATTGTGAGCAGTTCTGGCCTCCTTACTTGCAAAGCGATGTACTGGCAGTGGAGGCGGTGCAGAGGAGGTTCACTCTGGTGATTCTGGAGTTGAGGGGGTTGTCTTATGAGGAGAGACTAAGTAGATCAGCATTATATCATTGGAATTTCGAAGAATGAGCGGAGGATCTTATAGAAACATAGAAAAAATTAGGAAGGGAAGAGTTAAGAAAAAAGTAGAGAGGATGGTTCCACTGGCACGTGAAGCTAGGACAAAATGGAATAACCTCAATATTAGAGGGCGCAGATTTAGGATTGAATTGAGAAAGAACCTTTTCACCCAGAGGCTTGTCATTCTATGGAATTCCCTGCCCAGTGAAGTAGTTGACGCAACTTCAGTAAATGTTTTTCGTGCTGAGACAGATATGTTTTGAACAATGAAGTAAATAACGGATACGGTGAGAGCGCGGCTAAGTGGATATGAGTCCACAAGTCGATAAGCCTTGATGTTACAGAATGGCTGAGCAGGTTAGAAGGACCAGATGGCCTACCCCTGCTCCCTGTCCTTCTGCTCTTCTGTTCTTATGAAAGGGGAGTGGCCAGTTCTGCTTTGATTTGTTTGGACTGATTTCTAGCAGACTGGCTGTTTCCTGAAAGCAGGCAGCCAGTTGTAAAGCTATCAGGCCAAAGAATAAGGTCCATGCTGATCCTCCCTCTCTCTGATATCTGTCCTGAAAAAACCTGGGTTTGATTTTTCTATGGGGTGTTTATGGGGATTGTTGCAAATACTTCTAACCACACCTTAGATTATTTAGATACAGATTACTTACAGCGTGGAAACAGGCCCTTTGGCCCAACAAGTCCACACCAACCCTCCAAAGAGCAACCCACCCAGATCCGTTCGCCTACATTTACCCCTTCACCAACCACTACGCGCAATTTAGCATGGCCAATTCAGCTAACCGGTGCATTTTTAGACTGTGGGAGGAAACCAGAGCACCCGGATGAAACCCACACAGACACGGGGAGAATATGCAAACTCCACACAGACAGTTGCCTGAGGTGGGAATTGAGCCCGGGTCTCTGGCGCTGTGAGGCAGCAGTGCTAACCACTGTGACATGATACCACCAATGGCTTTCAACCATTTCAGATTCTCAGTTGAGAAATGGAGTGCTACTGAAGACCAGAAATCTTCACCTGTAAGATTAGTTGAGTAGCCAACTTATAATATTTTTAACATGTATTTATAAAACTTTAAAATGACAAAAGCTGGGAATAGTCACTTTAGTTCTACTTACTGTGGAACTGGTAGCATGGACATGGCTTCTAATTGGCTGTCTCTTGGTATTGTCATCCCTAATCATGTCACACAGTAATGCCCAACATTTTTGTAGGCTGGATTGAAAGTCAGTTCTTGGTCTTCCCATGTACCACTCCTTATGAATTTAACTTGCTAACATCATTAAGTTAGGATAATCTGTTGGGTTTTCGGGTAGGTTGTTGTTCTGCATGCTATTCTCTTCTGTTTATGTTTCATTCTGTAACCTTGAAGATAAATTCTGTTTTATTTAAAGTTAAGTGGCTTGACCAGCTGCGTCACTCCTGGAATATCCGCCTGACACGTGCTTAAGGCAACAAGCAAAGTTTGAGTCTGCACTACTTCCTTGAAATGATTTGAGGTGTTCTGTACTGGCCAATAACAGTGTGCAACAGTTAGGTATAATATACTGGCATGGATTGAGAATGGTAGAGAGCTGAAAGAAAAACTGATTCAGAATAAGCAGTTCCTTTTTTTGGAGTGGAAAGCAATTACGAGCAGGATGATCCCTGAATTGATGTTTGGCACCCATCTATTCAGGAAGCAGATTAAACATCTGCTCGAGGGTACTAAATGTAATGTTTCAAAATCAGCTGATGGCACAAAACTGAGAGTTGATTGGGTGGGGCGGATGTTCACCGAACTCTGAGGTCCACTCACAGCAGTGAATTCTGAAGCCAGACGTCAATACTGGGATTGGCACTGGCACGCTGCCCAGTGTACATAGACCCACCAAGTGGATATATGTAACAATGAAAAGGATCTGGATCTCCCTGTACACCAGTCACTGAAAGCATTATTGGAGCAACTGAAAGCAGTTAGGAAGGTAAGTGATGTGTTGACCTTAATTTCCGGGGAATTTGAGTCCAGGAATAAGGGTATCTTATTACAGCTATACATGACCTTGGTTGGACCCCATCTCGAACATTGTGCAGTATTGTTTGCAGTTTTGGTCTCCTTACCTAATAATGGACAAACCTGACATTGAGGGAGAGCAGCAAAGAATGACCAGACTGATCTCTAGGATGACAAACTTCTTGTGGGAACAGAGTTTGGGGCGACTGAGCCTGTATTCCATGTGGTTTAGGAAAATGAATGGAGATCTCAGTGAGATATATAATACTCTGACATGGCCAGATATATTGGAAGCAGGGATGATAATTCAACCTGGCTGGGACGTCTAAAACAAGCGGCCACGGTATTAGATACGGTCAGGGAACTCTGTATTGAGATGAGAATAAATGTCTGAACTCACAGACTGGCGAAACTAGGAATTCTGTGCTACACAAGCCTGTGGAAGCCAAGGCACTGAATTTCGTTATGTATTTCTTGACACTAAAGGGACAAGGTTGCAGCAGAATTTTGGTGTGGGGAGAAAGGATCAACCATCGTTGGGCGGCACGGTGGCACAGTGGTTAGCACTGCTGCCTCACAGCGCCAGAGACCCGGGTTCAATTCCCGCCTCAGGCGACTGACTGTGTGGAGTTTGCACATTCTCCCCGTGTCTGCGTGGGTTTCCTCCGGGTGCTCCGGTTTCCTCCCACAGTTCCAAAGATGTGCAGGTCAGGTGAATTGGCCATGCTAAATTGTCCGTTGTGTTAGGTAAGGCGTAAATGTAGGGTATGGGTGGTTTGCGCTTCGGCGGGTCGGTGTGGACTTGTTGGGCCGAAGGGCCTGTTTCCACACTGTAAAGTAATCTAATCTAATAACATCGTTATATTGAATGGGAAAGCAAAATTGATGGACTGAAGTTCCCAATTCATATTGTTCCGATAATTAATCACTTCAAAGGATATACAGTATGCAGTGTTTGTGAAAAATAATTGAGGAGATGTTAGACCACAAACTAGAATGGGGGAGGCTCAATGTGTTGAATGACTTACTCCTTTCCCGATGTTTCTGTGCAGTCTGTGGGAAAACTCTGCAAATGTGTCACAAGCTCTCAGCTGTTGGGAAGGAGGCATCTGCTGGATCAACAGAACTGTGTTTCCCATTACCTTTTTTGATACTGAGACTGGTGTTGGGTGTTCTGTCTAATTTTATCAATTAAGGGCTCGGAACAGTTTGATGCAATAGAATGTCTTGCTTGGCATTTTAGAGACCGTTGAAGAGTTTGCCACATGTCCGTCGTCTGGAGGCACTTTTCGGCCAGACCAGGAAAGCAGGGGAGATTCACTGCCTGAAAATACAATGGGAAGGCAATTGGTGTTTACAATCGACATTGGCTTCAATGTCACTGTTACTGACAGCAAAGTTTAGATTTCGATATCTTATTAGTTGATGTTAACTTCCACCAGCTGCCAGAGCATTAGCCTGGTCGGGATTGGTAATCCAGTGACATTTCCACAACAGCACATCTCCACATGGGGACCAATCGGAAACCACACTGAGCAGATAATTTCTGTGCTTCTTGACAGCTCTGTCAAAAATAACTCACACAATTTTGTCTATCGTGATGGGACTGAGGGGGTGGTAAATGGTCAGATTGTAATTATTCTTTTCTTAAGGGACTGGAAATAGTTGAAGAATTCTTCATGTTGCCAGGGAGATGTCAGAGTTGGAGCTGGAATGCAGCAGTTTCCCCAGGGACACGGCTTGTTATGCAGCACAAGTCTTCAATCGTATTGCAGGAAAAGTGTCAGGGCCCATTGCCTTTTTCGTACCTACTGTGTTCAGTTGTTTCTTCATGTCAGGTGCAGCGAATCGAATTGGTTGGAGACTGGCATCTGTGATTCTGTGGGCATCATCTAAGGAATACTTCTGGCTGAGGATGGTGCAGACATTGCATACTGTCTTTTACACTGATGTGCAGCAAAGTTCCATTCTTTCGGGGAATGGCAAAGTAATAACCTAGTGATATTTTAGCTGTTAGCCTAGCGACCCAGGCAATGCTCATGTGACCTGAGTTCGAATCCTGCCACAGCAAATGGTGGAATTCAAATCCAATAAATGTTTGGAATTAAGAGTCGAATGATGATCATGAAACAGTTGCTGATTGTGTGGGAAACCCATCTTGTTCGCAGATGCCCTTTCGGGAAAAAATCTGCCATTCATTCTTGCTCTGGCCTACTTGTACCTCCAGACCCACAACAATGTGTTTGACACTTAATTACCCTCCGGGCAATAAATGATGACCTACCAAGCGACACACTAATCCCATTGAACATTTTGTTTTTGAAAAAATAATATTTGTGGAGTCCTCTTCTTTCGTCAGTTGTTTCATAGTTCAACTCCATTTCTAACTGGCTGTGGCAGGACTGCAGAGTTTCGATCTGATCTGTTTGCTTTTTAATCATTTCGTCCTCTCGATCAGATGTTAGTCTTGCTGTTTGCAATGTAAGTGAGTAGTCAAGTGTGGTAGCTTTAAATGGGTTGTCATCAGTTTTAGTTACACACGGTTCTGACCCTGGTATGTTCACTAACACTCGTGACTGAAACATCATTCAGCTAAATGGGAATAATGGACTGAGGAATTATCCTGGTCGAAAAGTTACAGATTGTGACTCAATACAATTCTCCTTCTGTCCAACTGTGATCTACACTATTACATGAATTCCCGGTTTTGAGCTGCAGTTTCTGCAATGCAATTCTGATGTCGCCCAATTCATGCCGAGACCCATTGACCCGTACCCCGTGAGCAACTCTGGTTTCTGATGTGGTAGCACTTCCATTTTCATATTCTCATTCCTCTGAGCATTTGTTTATTGTGTCACACCTCTTACTTGTCATGTTTTTCAAAACTCCAAAACATATTCCGTGAGGTAGCACCATGGCTCGGTGGTTAGTGCTGTTGCCATACAGCGCTAGGGACCCAGGTTCGATTCCATCCTCTAGCGACCGTCTTTGTGGAGCTTGCGCATTCTCCCTATGGAATTCTTCTGAGTGCTTTGCTTCCCTCTCAGAAACCCAAAATTTACAGGTTGTATGCATTAGGCAGGGGTAAATATCGGATAAGAAAATGGGTGTGCTTGGTTTACTCTTCAGACGATCGGTGTAGACTTGTTGGGCTGAAGGGCCTGTTTCCACACTGTAGCGATTCTAATTCTAACTTTCATCTGAATGTTTTCCCAGTTGTGCCATTTTCGGTATTTAAATTGAATGTGCTTCACTCTGTTTCTCTCCATGACTTCCAATAAGGACTCTGTAGTGTCAATGGTTCCAGTCTTATGTAGTTTCAAAACCAAGATATTTGTGCATCTTTTGTTATTTTACACTTCCCAGTGTACGGCAATCCAAGTGGCTCAGGACATTTGAGCAGCTTCGAAATACATCTTTGAACATGTTCAAAGCCTGAAATTTCTGGAGAAACTCAGCAGGTCTGTAAGCATCTGTGGAGACAGAGAAATAGAAATATCGTTTCAAGTCCAGCGTGGCCCTTGTTCAGAACTGAAAAGGGGTCCTTATTGCCTTGGCAAAAGTGGACGAGGGATGATAGGAAACAGAGCATGTGGAGGTGCAATGGCACAGAGGGATGAGCTTTTAATTGTGGTGAAAGAGAAACAGATATAAAGTTGGTGTAAATTAAAGTGTGGATGGCAGAAATGGGTTGTCTCTATTGAGTGCAGGACAAACAAGACACAGTCGAGATCATTGGGAGGCCAGGAAGTAGAATGTATGAAAAAATGAAGAACAGCCATAATGGAGTCAGGCTGTGAATTTGGAATCTTATATTAACTCCTGCAGGCTGTAACACATCAAAGTGTAAAATGTGGTGTTACTCGAGCTTGGGTAGTGTTTCATTGGAACATTGCAGCAGGTCAGGACCGAAATGTTAGGATGGGAGCAAGGTAGATTATTGAAATGGGAAGCAATGAGAGGGTCAGGGGTATTCCTACAGACAGAGTGAAAGTAGTCCTCGAACCAGTCTCTATTTTGTCTCCCCAGTGTAAAGGAGACAGCATTGTGAGCAGCAATGACAGGAGACGGGATCGAAAGAGCAAAAGTGAAATGCTACTTCACCTGAAAGGTGTGTTTGGGGTCTTGGACAGTGAGGAGGGAAGAGGTGAATGGGCAAGTGTTGCAGCTTCTGTAATTGCATGGGAAGGTGTCATGGGGGAGTGGTGAAGTGTTCGGGATGATGGAGGGTGTCACAGAATGGTCCCTGTGAAATGCTGTCAGTGGACGCGAGGGGAAGATGTGTTTGATGGTGCTGTCACATTGGAGATGGTAGAAATGGCGGAAGATGATTCTATGAATGTGGATTCTAGTACAGTAGAGGTGAGGACGAGGGGAGATATATCATTGTTCTGGGAAGGAGGGGACGGAGTGAGGGCAGAAGTGCGGGAGATGGAATAGTCACAGCTGGAGGCCCTCTCCACCGGAATTAGCGGATTTCTGATTTGAAGAAAAAGGAGGTCACGTCACAGGCAGTTCACTGGAATGTGGCGTCATCAAACAGAAACAACAAAGATGGAGAAACTGGGGCAATGGAGTCAGCCTCCGCTGACCATGTGTTCAGCGACATGTAAAAGTCCCCCCTGAATGATTGAAAGAACCAGCCATCTAAATTGAGGCTTTCTGTCTCACATCTGATCTGAAGCGGGATGTGGAAGTAGACCCAGAGGAAGGTCAGTGGATATACCTGGGCAGACATTCAAGCAGATATCCAATAAGGCTCAGAAATTATTGTTTCTGTTCAAAAAGAAGGACTCGATCAGAAGATGTACCACCCATGTTTGACAAGGATACTATGATGAGCATTTGTGTAGGGCCAGATTTAGGATGTTTATTTCAGGGACCATAAGCAGATCCTGGGCATAACTTTCAGCAATGCTTCCTGAATTCCCCCCAGAAACCCCTGCAATTGCTGCACCATCCTCTTCCCTGCTCCTCTCACCTTCCTGATTCTAGTTCTCGCTCTCCAATTACAGAGCACATTCTCTCACATTATGGTCCCTCCCCACTTCACCTGAAGCTCTTTGACCAAGTCTACCTTCCCTGCACTAGCATCAAGCTGCATTTTGTGCTGGCACCTTGCCTCAGGTCTCAGTGTGGCTCGGCCTCTCCATTCATGCTGTTTTAGACCTCCCACTCACATCTCACTCCGGAAAGTTTCATTCTTGGAGTAAACCGTATTGAAAACACCATTCCCCCTTTGCACTGAATTCACATTGTGATCCCAAATCCAAAAAGTACACTCAGCCTTCATCTCACTCTGCTAAAGGTGCATGCTGACCGTATGGTATAAGAATTCCTTTTTTTTTACATAGAACTGGCCAGAGATACGTTTTCACTGAAGAGATCATCACACCCTTTAAACAAAGGAATTTGTTTGCTTGACGTCTTGTTCGCATAGTAAGCGTTGCAAGCTGCCTTAGTATTGTAACATGGAGAAAAACAAATCACACTTTGACGTTTGGGCTGAGTGTTGTTTTCCTGTCATTTTTAATACTGCTACAAATTTGCAGTGCTTATCTTTAAATTCTTCTTCTTGACGCTACAATCAGATGGAGTGTTGATGGGTGACATTCTAGAAGTTTTAATATCATGGGAGGCATGGATAGAGTGAATAGCCAAGGTCTTTTTGAGAGGATAGGAGAGTCCAAACATAGACAACGTAGCTTTAGGGTTCAAAGGAGGAAATTTAAAAGGGACAAAGGGGCAACGTTTTCACACAGAGGGTAATTTGCTTATGGAATGAGCTGCCAGAGGAAGATGCAAGTACAGCGACAACATTTCAAAGACATTTGGACAAACATATAAAAGGGAAACATTCAGAAGCATATGGGCCAAATGCAAGCAGACGGGACTAGTTTAGTTTGGAAAACCTAGTCAGCATGGACAAGTTGGACCAAAGGGTCTGTTTGTGCGCGATATGACTGTATGAATCTAGAAAGCGAGGCAAAAGGAAGAAAAGATATGATGTAGTCAAACTGGCAAGAAATATAAAAGCAAGCAGTGCAAGCTTTAATGTGTATATAAAGAAAGTTCGAGATGAATGTATGCCCTTTGATAGAAATGAAGTCAGGAAAATATATTGAGGACGTATGGAGAGTATGCCTAGAGGGAGCAGACAGATAATTTACACCAGAATTTTATACCATTCCTCACATTAGAAGGCACTGTAAGTATTTCAATGATTTAATCAAAATGAAATAGGAGGGAAGTTCTTGAACTGCCTCTAACAAAAGGGACAAGGCGTTTTAATAAACATATAAGAGTATGGGTACGCAGGTCAGCAGTAATTCACAGTTTGTTTTAAAAACAGCGGTTACAGAGTGACTGGTGTTACTGAGAGAAATATTTCATAACTCTATGGATTGCATGAATGTTTTAGTGAAACTGGGAACCCTACAATGTGGCGCCTGTTTTCAAGAAAACAGCGAGACTGAAAGCAGTAACCATTTAGCCTCAAAAATATTGTTGGGAATCTGCTAGAGTCTGTTATTAAGGAAGGCATTGCAGGGCATTTAGAAAAGCTTCACGCAAAGGCCTGTAAAATCATGCAAATTTTTTTTATGGAGGTTCCTGAGAATGTAACACGCGGACATCATAAATGGGATCTGGTAGACACGAGGCTTTCTAGAGATTTTTCATAAAGTTTTCCGAACTAAAAATTGTTACACAAGACAGAAGTTCATAATTTGACAGATAATATATTAACATGGGATGACGTTTGGCTAACACATAGAAATCGGACTGATGAAATATACCTGCTGGAGTATCACAAATATTAGTCAAATGGCAAGATTTAATTACAATCTATACTGAAAGTATGATGGCGGAGCTGAAGTGCAATATATATATATCCGAGTTTGAGGATGACACTAAGAACTGAAAGGCAGGCTGTAACTTAATGGAGAGGACACCCACCAAAGGAACAGTGCAAAGAGATGGGATTGTTTTTGTGTCTGAAACATAGCGTCAGCATGCTGATGCAGCAAGTAACTAGGTTGGTTCATTAGGCGGGTTCCTGGAATGAAAGGGTTGAATTATTGAGTACATCTAAAATGGTGAGGCGTTTATTCATTGTAGTTGAAATGAATGTGGATGATATTACTGAAATGGACATGATGCAGAGGGGGCTTGACAAGGTAGATTTCGAGAATGTGCATCCGTTCCAGGGCAGAGAGTCGAACTCAGGGTTGTAGATACAGAATAAGGGACATCGATTTCAAACTGAGATGCAAAAAACGTCTTCTTTCAGAAGGTAGTGAATGTCTGGAATTTCCTAACCCAGAGGCTGTGGAGACTGGGTCACTGAATGTATTTACAGACTGGCTGGATTGCGTTTTGACAGATTAACGATTTGAGGGATACAAAAGGTTAGCAGGAAAGTGGAGTTGAGCCCTGAAGTAGATCAGCCATGTCCTTATTAAATGACAGTGCTGGCTTGAGGGGCCGAATAGTATGCTCCTGTTTCTATTTCTTACGTTCTTATGTTATTCTTTTGGCAAGTAACTGGTTATTTTCCTGAAAATTGTGTTGTACAATGTTGCATTCAGGGAGAACAGAGGCTTTCTTTGAGCTAACACTGGTAGAGGGCTGTATTCACAGCGAATCTCGGTCTGTAACATGACCCACATCTGGAGCAACAGTTACAGGGACGGGAAGCCTGAAAAGAGGGATTGGGGTGAGGGTCAATTCCTGACTCAGCCTGGATTTTCCAATTTCATACCCCAAGCTACACCGAACCATCGGGGTGGCCTCGATCTGCCCCTGTGCAGCAGGTCCGAAGGGCTGAATGGAACATCAGAACATAAGGCTGAGGGACACGAGTGGGACATTCGGCCCTTTGATACTACTACACCAATTGATAAGGTTGTGGCTCATCTCATTGTGGTCCCAACTGCACTTTTCGCTCCATACAGCATTATCCCTGATTCACCTGTCCATGGAAAATCAGATGAAACCAACCTCGATATAATATAAAACTTCAGCCATCCCATACTTCTGGGAAGGAGAATTACTACGTGAATAAATTCCCACTTTGTGAATTTCTCCTCACTCCGGTTCTGACTGAGGTTGACTATTTCCTTTTCTAGTCCCACTCCTTCACTACTCACATCACATTTTAAATGTGACTAGGTTGGTGATATGGCCGATGATAAAAGTCTTAGACTGGGTCAGGTTCAGTGATAAGAACAAGTCAAGCAGATTTCTTTAGTCAGACACAAGTAACTAATATAACTAACGGAGGAGCATGGTGGATCTGTGTTTCGCACTGCTGCCTCACATCACCAAGGACCTGGGTTCGATTCCAACCTCGGGCGTCCTGTTTGTAGAGTTTGAACATTCTCCCTGTGTCTGTGTAGGTTTCATCCCAGTGTTCCAGTTTCCTTCCACAGTCCAAATATGTGCAGCTTAGAGTTTATTGGCCATACTAATTTGCCCATAGTGCCCAGGGATGTGTATGTTAGGCGAGTCAGTCATGCGGAATGCAGGGTAACATGGATAGGATGTGGGGCAAGTCTGGTGGGGATGCTGTTCGGTGGGTCAGTGTGGATTTGATAGGCACAAATGCCCTGCCTCCACACGGTTGAGGTTCTAGAAAAGGCAAGAAGTTTGGACTATACAAATACCCAGCGAGTATCTACCTGATACATTCTGCTGAAGGTCTTGTATGTTTCAGTAAAATCATCTCTCTTTGTATGAGTAACCATAATATAAGGCCTTCATCCCTGGAATACATGAAGTGAAACATCTCTGAACTGCTTCCAATGTAATTATATCCAATCTCAGGAAAGTAGACAAAAAGTAAACTCACACCACAGGTGAGACTTTTTTTTTGTTTTCTCAGTGCTATGATTTTTTGGAACTCTTTTCCCCACAGACAATTGGAGGCAGAGATATTGAATACTTTTGAGGCACAGACAGAAGGTTCATAAGTAACAATGTAGTCAAGGATTATCAGGGAATGGGCAGGAATGTGCAGCATGGGGAAATATTGACAGTGGTACAAAATGACACTGCTTCAGAACATCCGGCAAAACGAAAAGGTAATCTAGAAAACATTTTAAAATGCTAACAGTGATAGTACAGAGTTCCAAAGGACCATAGGGCTGCTCTGTCATTCGAGAGACACCACTTGTGGTCGTTTAAGCTGAGCATCACCATGCCTCGAGTGATGGGTTGAGGGTGAGACAGCGTCCCCATCATGGTAACCTCTGTCACTGTGGTGAATTGAACCGGCGCTGTTGGCTTCCATCTGCATCGCAAACCAGCCGTCCAGCCAACTGAATGGGAGACAGTGTAACTGTTACAGACAGAAACAGTCACAGGCAAAGGGCAAGAGAAACTTTCATAACAAGGAAAAAGGTACACTTCAGATAACGGTCAAAATAACGACTGAGGGTAAAAATATTGTCTGCTAGAAATTGTGTTTTATAATGAGACAAGTATTTCAAATCCGTCTTTGGCTGAATACGATAAGGTGAGACATATGAAATAACCAGAATTACTAAGAGTGACTGGATATCGATAACCATAAAATACGTGTAGATTTTTTATGGCTCTGTGTAAAATATGCTTACCATTACATAGACGGAGAAAGCTGATGGAATATAATGTTGGGAGAGTGCGTCCCCATGGGAAAAGCCCTCGAGCAGGCGCCTGAAGAAAACCGAGATAAAAGTGCCTGAGTGTTGTTTGCTCAGTGACGGGAATGACTCAGGGGGTTGAATGATTGAAAGTTCATGTAACATGGAACTGAGAAAAGCATAAGATCAGCCACAATCTTCTTAAATGCTAGAATGCGTTTGAAGCGCTAAATGGCCTCATGGTGGATTTGAATTGCATGTGATTTGAAAACTGTACAATTTTGTTCCTTCCCCTTCTGTGTTACATGCGGGGCATTGACATTTTCCTGAAAATGGGAATTATTTGGAACACTAACTTGAACATTCCAAAATTAGCATTCTTCAGATTATTCTATCAACATGTGGGAGTATTGCAAAGGCGGGAGTGTTTGTGTGTGTGTGTGTGTGTGTGTGTGTGTGTGTGTGTGTGTGTGTGTGTGTGTGTGTGTGTGTGTGTGTGTGTGTGTGTGTGTGTGTGTGTGTGTGTGTGTGTGTGTGTGTGTGTGTGTGTGTGTGTGTGTGTGTGAGAGAGACAGTGAGAGAGAGAGAAGGCTTTGCATGCAATAGTGAGAGTACTGGACCATGAATCGTGTTCGGGTATCGGTGCTATAACAGATATACAGTGCTATACAGTGAGTGTGAGGGAGCAGGGAGAATACGTTGACCCTTATCCTGATACAGTGAGGAAGGTTATTGAAGCTTGTCCTGTATTGCTGAACATTTCTTCAGACGCAGATACTGCACTGAGCTGGTTGGTGAGCTCAGGCCATGCTTGGTGGGTCTTGTGGTGTGGCTCCCTCTGGGAAGAAAATGGTACCCCTCTGTACTAGTTCTTCCACCAAGACCTCCATGCCCCTGTCAACAAACCGCGGTGTAATTGACTCTTACCTGCTATGCTCAGGGTAAACTGTGCAGGGCAGCTCCAAACGGAGAGAGCTCAATCGTGTGTCCATCATGTTTTAAAGAGGGCACCGGTGCCAGGGATCACGGAATATCGGGGCATCCTGGTGATCGTGAGTAACTCCAGCCATGATGGGTGGGATCAGGATGGCATTGAATGACAGGGACACCATGGGGTGGCTGAGTAGTTAATAAGATGAGTTCGATATGATAGTACCAGGAAACTAGCTTAGCCTCTTGCAGACAACCCATCTGTCACACTCAGTGAAAATCACACAAAGATAAATTATTGTTATATTCATCCCAATGAGTCATAGACTCTGCTGTGCCCACTTTCAGTTACAGAGCTGCAGAACAAATACTCATTCAAAACTGTCCATCATCTGAACTCACACCAATATCCGGTTCACCATCAATCCTGGGAATACTGGCTCATGTTGCAGGGTACTGTCGAAATAACTTCATATCAGCATGCTGAAACGTGTGATCGTCAATGCAATATTCTCTCAATCTTTCTCTCTCTTTTTCCCAAAATTCTTTTATTTGTTGTTATTTAAACTGATTTCCCCACCATTTCTCTCTGGCAGTGATTTTCATACCCACAGCACCCGTTGTCATGGCACAATGGAGATATGGAGCTATAAATGGATGGGAGCTGCACATCCTTTCACTTCCAGTATGGGCTGCAAGTTTCCAACCCTGGTCAGTGATCTAACACAGTGTTACTGAGCAATGCACTGGGGTGGTGTGCACAGCTCTACATGTTGGGAGGGTAACTGCTCCCGGTTTACAGACCAATTCACTGCTTGCCACTGTACAGCTACCCATACTGAACAGATACCTGTTTATAAAGCAAGATACTGGTGTGGCCTGCATATCACCCAATGCTGGACAGACCATTTCATCTGGGTTACTGAATCAATGCACCAGTGAGTCTGTGCTGGTCTCCATGTTGGACAGATAGCCAGTGGCCTGGTGAGACTTACGCAGTATTGCATCCTGGAGAGAGTGCTGGGTTGTACTGGGCCTCGTCTGAACAGTGCTCCATCCTGGAAGATTGCTGGGTTGTTCTGAGCCTGGTCTGCACAGTGCTCCGTGCTGAGCAGGTATCTTATCGAGGTTTATACGTGTCTGGGCTGGATCTGTGAAGTGGATCGAGTATCCAGTATAATTTCTGATCGAGCTATGACTCCTCCTGCTCGGCACACTCCGCTGTTAAACCCCGTATTTCTGCAACATGTTGTCCATTAAGTCATTATCCAATTAAAACATGAATATCTGTCCTTCTTGCGATGCACATGAGCTGACGTACCTGAAAATATATGATGAAGTTCGTCTCAACCCGAAAGTTTTCTTATTTTAAAGGTAAGTATGAGGTGCTCTGATTCAGATGCAATTCGCTTGGTCAAAATATTCGACATTCAGCAAAATACAACATATTCAAACACCGTCAATAAAATACAACAAAAACAAGAGCAACTTGGAATATCTTAATACTATTGGAAAACATGACAGAATAATAGATTATTTAACTACTATATAGTAACTACTCCAAAATGGCAACATCGTATAAACACCCGCTTTTCACAAAACTAATTCAGGAAACAGATTGTCTCACAAGCAGTTCTCCAATCCAGGAGGATTGAACATCAAAAGACAATTCTGAGAGATATTTCAGAGAGAAAGTGCAGCAGCCGGGAGAGATTTCCTGCCTTCCAACCATACTGAGACCCCAGCAATAACTGGCAAAAGGTAAAACTAAAAATCCTGCTTCTATGAGAGCTTGGCCATCACTCCACAGGATCAGGCTGCAGCTTCAAAGACCACAAGGAATGGAGTGTATCTACGCCGTCTATGGCACTGCAGGAGCCTCTCAAAAATGCCTAATCCCACTGAAGCCTTTAAATGATGGTAAGATAAATGTCAAAGTTAAACATAAACAAATAAAACGAAAGTATGCAGCAGGCCTGGTGATCAGTCACAGACGGTCTGGGGAACCCAGCAATTCCTACCCTGCCAAAACACAGTAGAATCATCGAGCTTGTGAAGAGAAAGCAATATCTCTCACCGTCACCTCGAACTTTAAAATTGGAGATGTGCCATTCACCCAATCTGCGATGTCAATACCCCACCCAGACTAAGTATTATTGTGATCTATACGTGATGCAGTGAAATGGGTTAACTGGAGCTGTTTGTTCAGTGACTATGATTGATATCAGTCTCCATGGACCCTAACTGTGTCACTGGAGAGTTTCCCTCTTCCATAATTAAGGGGCTTCTTTGAACCTGTTGTCCCGTAGTATCAGGGGCAGCGTGATTCTCAGCACGATAGGGATATCAGCTGCAGAGAGAGGGAGAGGAAGTGAATCAGAACAATAGACTGAAATGTTCCAGCAATGGATCCGAATCTGAGAATATTAGATTGGAATGTTACAACAATGAACAGGAGTTTATCTTTGGGTCTTTACTGGCTTTCTCAGGATTGGCCATCGTTAGAGTTGCGGATCGAAGCCGTACTGAGGATTATTCAAGCTGGTTACTATCCCATCCTCGCTATTATTGGTGTTCCTGGTGAGTCTATCCCTGTCAATTCTGTAAACTATGATGAAAATCATTGCTAATTCTGTTATTTATATTTCGCAAAGACGTAGAGTATTTTATTCAGTTTCAGTCACAAACTCCGCTTCCTTTAAATTAATTTCAGACTCTTCACTCATAACCATCGCAGAAGAAACATGACTGTTCACATCTCAACCTGACTTTTGCCTTGAACTGTTTTATGTCTCGGTATTCTTTCTACCATCGAATCTGCCCACACCCAACTCGATAATATCCCCAGTCTCGACGTCTGCCTCAATGCTGTTGCTGAATTAAACAGCATTTAGCCCTTTGTTAACTTCAGAATTTATGGCTCCAGTTGTATTCTGACCTCTCTACCAGTGACAAATATTTTGACCACAAACTTGTTGCCGTCACTACAGGTACTTCACAACAGGTACTCTGTATCAGATTCATAATGTCACTGCACGTGTAATTCAGAGGCAAAGGTGATGACTCTAAAGGCTTTGTTTGAAATCCTACCACAGCCGATGGCTGAACTTAAAGTTGAATGACAAAAATTGGAATGAAATTGAACTGATGGAAAAAATAAACAATCAGGATTTCTTTTAATATTTCACTGATAGCCTTTGGTAAAGAAACTTAACATTATTGCCCGGTCTGGACTAAGGGCGACTTCAGTTCCACGATAAAATAGTTGGCTCCATGTTGTCTTGCAAAATGGCCTCACAGTCAAGGGCAATTTGGATGGACAACACATGCTGCCCTTGCCAGTGATGCTGACATACCATGAAACAACAACATTAAAGGTGAAATAAACCAAGGAACTGTGGATAATGGAGATCTGAAATAAAATTCTCCAGTGTCCAGAGAGAGAGAGAGAGACAAAGGAAAAGAAAACAAAAGGATTGCTGATGATGGACTGGAAGGAAAGTAGAATGACAAGTTATTCTAACATTCCTGTCTTTCCCATATTCCCGAATATCACGCATATTTAGCTATGTCCCTGATTAAAGTGAGTTATGTTCCCTCTGTCTCTCTTCTCTGAGTGTGATGATCTATTCCATTGGCAATACTGGTGCTGCCCTTACAGTTGCTGAGATACAGAAGAAGGAAATGTTACAGAGTCAGCTGCTTCTTTGGAGAGAGGAACTGTTACTGTGGGGCTTTACAGAGATGCAACGGCTTTCTCAGCCAGGAAGAGAAACTAAGGAGAGGGAGGCATTTTCAACACTGAATGGGTACACCATGTGTGTGGGGCATTGACTTACTGCTGTCATTAGAAAGTCAGTTTCTGTGGATGGTGTTCTCAGGTTTGTTTTGTCAGCTGCTGAGTTCATTCAGGGAGAACCGAGGGTCTGGTGACCGCACTCTGAACACTGCATTTACAGCGTGTCTGAGTCAATGGTAAACAAATGGAGCGAAGATGACACAGAAGGGAAGCTCTGGAAACAAGGAGGAGCAAAGCACTGCACTTTCCTTCCTGGGATTTCCAGGAACATTTGTCCAAGCTGGACCCATTCAGGTGTAAAGTGTGAAACCAGCTTGTTTCAAAAATGAATGCTCCCTGAGCTGTGTCCTTCCTTCAGTATAACCTACAGCCTCACACCAGGGACAGGACTTTGCTGACTCTCACTATGAATTTACCTGTTTTAATTCTGGAACGTTCCAGGCAGGAGGGGGTAATGTATCCACCATCTCTGAAGTGTAGTCCTCCGATGTACAACGGGCTAACAGAAACCACCGCCTGCTGAGAGGGATGCATTGGTTCCATCTCCACAGGAGAAGGTACAGAAACCAACTTCCAGATATACTAGAGAGAAGAGGGACTGGTGAAAATGAGGAAATGCAGGAAATTAGAATTAATGCAGATTATGCTTTTGGAAATCTAATTGCACTGAAGTTTCATAAGTTGCTGCATCTGATGAGTAACATCCCAAAATCTTGAGGAGATGAAAAAGACCAAGTGAAAAAAAATGATTATTCTTCAAGTCTTGTTAGATTCTGGAAAGGATCCTGCAGACTGGAAAGCAGCTATTGGAAACATAAATATTCAAAACAGGACGGAGAGGAAAAACATAAAACTAAAGAGCTTGATGTTAGCTGTGAGAAATAAAAAAATCATTGTAAGCTTTTATAAGGAACGTGACAACTAGACACTTGGAAAATAATGATATGATTTGGTAGAATCGGTCTAGATTCAGGTAAGGGAAATGGTCGTCGATAAACCTTTTTGTGGAGATTGTGCATTGTGCCATCGACAATTGAGAGCCAATGGGAGTGGACCAGTTGAGTTTTTAGAAGACGTTTGACCTGATTGAATACAGTTGAGTGGGGAATGTGAGAGTCCATGGGTATGTCGGGGAGGAATATATACCATATGGACTAAAATTGATAATTGAGATACGAGAAGAATACTGTTTTTTTTTTCTCTGGACTGAAGGCTTGATGGTTGGCAGCAGGATCAGTGTTTGGGCAATAGTTGTTCACAAGGTATAAAAATGATTCAGATGTGAACAGCAAATATCATCATCTACATTTATATTTATTAAATGGTGAGAGATTGGGAAGTGCTATTGTTGAAAAGAACCTGGACGTCCTTGGTCATATTTCGCAAACAGAATTCTTATGGTGCAGGAAGTAAGTGATATGTGGCTCTTCATGCAAAATGATTGAAGCACCAGAGTTAGAACATCTTTCCCATTGGTCGTGTTTTGTTGAGAGAGTATTTGTTTGGTCTGCTTTATAGATAATGATCTCTTTGTCACCGAGACAGCACAAAGAGGTTTTACTAGACTAAACCCTGCATGATGGTACCACGCGGAGTGAGTGCAGTGACTATGTGTTTAATGTGTAGGGCTCTGAGAAAATAAGAAGCTGAAACTTGATGATTATGGACGGACATTCATTATGTCCCAAACAGCTGAATAGTGTGAAAATTCCATACTTTTCATTGGATGATTGACTCCCGATAGTTTACATGCATCTGCAGAGCTCCATGTCGATTGACAGAGAGCCACAGGCTCTGAATGAACACGGGACACTTGAATGCACAGTTAGTGTTTGACACTGCATTGAATGTCACTTTGTGCACAATCCTGTCAGCAGCTACGATAACTTCATTTTGAAAGAGTTAGTCATTCCCCACTAGCTTCTGAACTCCATGGAGATCATGGGTCTTCCTTCTTGGAGATTGAAAACAATTATTTTCAAAATACTTTAAAAAGGTTGGCTTCATTTCGAATGCCAGAAAATCACGTTGAAGTAATACTTATGTACTATGAGTAATTAAGTCATGTGGATCAATTTGGAGCAGTCTATCTGTGCAGACCCTGCTCCTTTTGTTTGCAACGTTAAAACATCTCTGACCCATTCCTGTTCCTGTGTTAGTGGCTTGAGAAGCTGAATGACCTCATCCTGTTCCTTTTTAATGACACCAGGAGTGAAATGGTCTCTTTCTGATCCTTTTTAAGTGGGTGTGGGAGTGAGCAGATTCCTTCTCTTCCTGTTTTATAGGCAGGAGGGACTGAATGGGCTATCACTCTTTTTGCTCAGTAGTTTTGATGGGCTGAATGGCTTCCTCATATTCTTGTGAAACCAGATTGAAGTGCTCAGTCTGCTCCTCGTTTTACTGTGGAAATGTACAGTGCTGTAACATGAATGTTACCCAGATTTTAACAGCACAATCTTGAATGTTGTCCAGGTCTCCTTGCACATGGACACAGACTGCTTCAAGAGCTGAAGAGGGACAACTTGTTCTAAACATTATGTAAACTTCAGTGAATATCCCCACTTCTGTTAAGTTTTGACTCAATGAGCTGAAAGGCCTCCTTCCAAACTGCAGGATTCCCCGCAGACAAACAGAAGATGCCTGGGCTGAGGGAGCTACCTTATGGATCTCCTGCAGAGATGCCCATGGCCGTGATGATTGATGCCCACCAATGGTAATCATCTTCCCTTGTGCCGTGAATGACTCCAAACAGTGGAGAGGTCACAATCGATTCTCATTAAGTGTGATTTTCCTCAGGCTCCTTGATCTCATCCTCAGTCAAATACTGCCTAGAGTTCAGGGCCAGTCTCTCTTACCTGAGCCCCTGTGTTCCCTCTTTTGCTCATATCAATATGTCATGATGTAGAAGCAGAGAATGTTTTCTTCAAACAGAGGATAGTGAATGTCAGGAATTCTCTTACGCAGAGAGTTGGGGAGCTAGATCACTGAAAGGGACCAGTGGTATTCTGCAGGGAGCGGCTGTGGGACCCCTACTCTTTGTTATTTCTGTAAATGACTTGGATGGGGGTGTGGAATAGTGGGTTAGCAAGTTTGTCAATGACACACAGAATGTGGAGGGCTTTTGTAGGTTGCAAAGGGACATTGACAGGATGCAGAGCTGGGCTGAGAAGTGGCAGATGGAGTTGAAACTGGAAACGTGTGAAGTGAATCCCTTTGCAAGCTCGAATGTGAATGCGGAATACATGGTTTAGGACAGGATTCTTGGCAGTGTGGAGGAACAGAGCGACCTTGAGGTCCGTGTCCACAGATCCCTCAAACATGCTTCCCAAGTTGATGGTGTGGTTAAGAAGGCATATAGTGTGTTGGCTTTCATTAGCAGGGGGATTGAAATTAAGAGCCGTGAGGTTATGCTGAAGCTCTATAGAGCCCTGGATAGACCACACTTGGAATATTGTGTTCAGTTCTGATCACCCCATTATAGGAAGGATGTGGAAGCTTTAGACCGGAAATTTACCAAGGTGCTGCCTGGACTGGAGGGCAACTCTTATGAATAAAGCTTGAGGGAGCAAGGGCTTTTCTCATTGGAGGAAAGAAAGATGACAGGTGACTTGATAGAGGTGTGCAAGATGATGAGAGGCATAGACAGAGTGAATAGCTAGCGACTGTTTCCTAGGGCAGAAATATCTATCACAAGGGGTCATAATTTTAAAGTAATTGGAGGAAGGTTTAAGGGAGATATCAGAGGTAGGTTCTTTAGACAGAGAGTGGTGGGTGTGTGGAATGCACTGCCAACAGTGGAAGTAGAGTCAATTACGTGAGGGAAACTTAAGAGATTCTTGGATAGGCATATGGAAAAACGTGAACGGAAGCATGTAGGAAGGTCTGATCATAGAGTAGGATAAGCGGGTGGTACAACATCGAGACTCGAATGTCCTGTCCTATGCTCTACTGTTCTTTGCTCTGTGTACTATGGAAGTGTTCATCGAGGTTGGAGACGGATTTTGATGTATCAGAGAGGTGAGGGCTATGAAGCCATGACCTTAGTCAAAGGCAAGGCAGGCTTGGGAGGTGAACGACCTGCCTTTGTTTCTGATATTCACACATTCTGTTATTGGAAAACTTGATTAGATTAGATTAGATTAGATTAGATTAGATTAGATTAGATTAGATTAGATTAGATTAGATTAGATTAGATTACTTACCGGAAGGTGCCAGGAATGTTGCAGTCAAGGAGCCCAGAGTACTTTGTGAGCCATCTCTGGGTGATGTATGGGGGCTGTATTCACAGTGAATCTGGGTCGACCAACAAATGCAGCACAAGTTGCAGAGAGGGGAAGCTCTGTAAAGAGAAATGAGGGACAGCTTTCATATCCAGCCTGGGTTTTCCAATTACATTTTCCAAATCTCCCAAACCGAGTGTGACAGTCATGAGGGAGTGAATGTTCTCCTCTGTTTCTGTGTACCAGGTGATAGCAGTAAGTGGCCTCCAACTGCTCAGTTCCAGCAGGATTGAGGGTCTGAATGGAACACAGAAACAGGGGACTGACGAGTAGGAGTGGGTCCTGAGATACTTTGAGCCTTCTCCACCAGTCACTAAGATTGTGGCTGATCAGGTTTGGTTTCAGCCCAACATTCTTGTCTGCATCCCATTATCCATGATGCAGTCTCTGTGAAATCTTTAACTAACTCAGCTGTGAATACTTGCAACCAGAGAGGAACCACAAACGTCTGGGGAAGAGAATTCCCATTCAAAAACCCTTTTAGCATTTTTCCTCATCTCTGTGATAGAATAGGAGAGTCATACCCCATGGAAACACATCCTGTTGTCCATATTCTCCATGCCAATCAGGCATCCTAACCTGACCTAGTCCCAATGCCAGCATTTGGTCCGTATCCCTCTGAACCATTTCTATTTATGTATCTATCCAGATATATTTTAAACATGTAATTATACCCGCTTTCACCACTTCCTCTGACAGCACTTTCCGTGCACCCACCAGTCTCTGCATGAAAACGTTTCCCCTCAGGTTCGGTCTAAATCTTTCCGGTATACTCTTCAACCTGTGCCGTCTAGTTCTGGAAGTCCCTACACTGGGAAAAAATATGTTAGCCATTGAGACTATAAATGCCCCCCAGGATTTTATAAGCCTCTATCATGTCACTATTCAGACTGCAACAGTCCAGGGGGGAAAGCCCCAACCTGTTCATCCTCTCCTGCAGCTCCATTCCTCAGGTTCCAGAAAATCCTTGTAAATTTTTTCTGCACCCTCTCAAGCTTAGCAACATCCATTCTTTATCAGTGCCAACTGAATTGTACGCAGTATTCTTAACGTGGCCTCACCAACGTCCTGTAGAAACGTAATATGACACTCCATCTCCTATACTCAATGTTCTGACTGAATATTAATACTCTGTCTACCTGCTACTCCACTTTCAGTAACTATGAACCTGCATCCGTAAGTCTCTTTTGTCAGCAACATTCCCCAGGGTACTACCCTGCTTTAGCTTACCAAATGCAAAACCTCACAAATGTCTGCATTAAATTCTATCTGCCAGTCCTTGGCCCTTTGTTTGTCAAGGGTGCCATTGTACTCTGAAATAATCATCACTGTCCACTGCCCCACTTATTTTTTTATGTTACCTGTAAACCTACTAACCATGCCTCCGATAATCACATACAAGGTTTTTATATACATGGTGAAAAGCACTAAGCTCAGCACTGATTCTTTTAGCACGCCCTGGCCCACAGGCCTACAGTCTGGAAAACAACGCGTTACTTCAATCCAATTGTGTATCCAATTGGTTAGCCTTTCCTGAATTCCATATGACCTTACCTCAGTATTCTGTCTAGGATGAGGAACCTTATTAAATGCCTTGCTGAAGTCTGTGTGAACAATGTATACCATAGTGCCTTCTTTGTCACCTTTTCAAAATATCAATCACATTAATGAGACCTGATTTCCATCGTACAAAGCCATGTTGACTATTCCTAATAAGTCCTCGTCTTTCTAAATGCATGTAAATCCTATCCCACAGAATCCCTTCCAACAATCTCCTCTACACTGGCATTAGGCTGACTGAGTCGATAATTTCCTGTGTTTTTGAATCGCAGTTCCCTTTTCTAGTCCCACTCGTCCACTAGCCACAAAAACAAAATAATTATTATAACTAGATTGGTGATATGGCCAATGATATAGTTCTCAGAGTGTCTCAGGATCAGTGTTAGGAACAAGTCAGACAGATTTCTTTAATTTGTTAAAATAGCATGTATATGACCAAACAAAGTTGCTCAAACTATGATGGAAAGAAGAATGACGAGTGGATATTGCAAATATGTACATTGATATTTCCCTTTGAAAAATACTGCGGAACACACACACACACACACACACACACACACACACACACACACACACACACACACACACACACACACACACACACACACACACACACACACACACACACACACACACACACACACACACACACACACACACACACACACACACACACACACACACACGTCTGGTGGATATCAAACTGAAAAGGAAAATCCCTGCAAAGTTATCTTGAAAGAACTTTGTCCAAATATTATTCGAACTCAGTACCAAAGGAAGAATGAGAGTTTGACCCAAATGCTGGTCTCTTTATCCAGTCATCAAATCCTACAGAATGGAGAGAGGCCCTTTGGCACAAACTGGTCCATGCTGACACAAATATCCATCCACATTAACCTCTTTTCCCAGCACATGTCACTTCTCGTCCTTTCCTGTCCATGTAATTGTCCAAATGCCTTTTAAATATTGTTAATATAAATGCTTTAACCACTTGCGTTTGCAGCTCTTTCCCTTTGCGTACCACTCTCTGTGTAAAACAGTTTCCATCAGTTTCCCTTTTATTCTTTCCCATCTCACCTTAAATTGATGCCTTCTAGTCCTCAATTCCCCAATTCTGGGAAAAAAGGCTCAGTCCATTCACCCTATCCATGCCTCTCATAATCTTGTACAGTTCTATAAGATCCCCCTCAGGCTCCTACGCTCTAAAGAAGAAAAGTTTTCGCTTGTCCAACCTCTTCGTATAATTCATACTATTGAATCCTGGCAACATCTTTGTAAATTCCGTCTGCACACATTTCAATTTAAAAACATCCTTCTGATCGCAACATGACCAAAACTGAACACAAACTACAAGTGTCGTCTCACCGACATCCTGTATAACTGCAACATAACTTACCAACTTCTCTCCTCCATGTTCTGACCGTTGACTGCCAGTGAGCCAAAAGCCTTCTTCACTGCCCAAGTTTACCTGTGACTCCATTTTCAGAGAATGGTGGACCTGAACGTCGTGGTCCCTCTGCTCAACGACACTGCTTGAGGCCTTACCATTCACCATGGAAGTCCTACATTGATCTAAGTTTGCAAAAAACTTCCTCACTGTCCACAATACCACCAATATTAGTGACATCTTCAAATTTACTAATCATGCCTTGTACATTCTGAAGAATATAATTGAAATAGATAATAAACAAAAATGGGCCCAGCACTGACCCCTGAGGCATTTCATGTGTCACAGGCCTCCCGTCCGAGAGCATCCTTCCACTATAACCCTCTGTTTACTACCATCAAGCCAATTGTGTATCCAATTTGTCAGCTCCCTCTGGATTCCATGCGATTCTAACCTTCCAGACCAGCCTATCAAGAGTAATCTTGTCAAAGGCCTTACTGAAAACCATACAGACTATGTCTACCGCGCTGCCCTCATCAACGTTCCTGGTCATTTCATCAAAGAACTCAAAGAAATTTGTGAGGCATGATCTCCCACTCACAAAGTCATGCAATCTTTCCAGTCTATAAACAACTATTTATAATTATTATTAAAATAAATAACAACAAACAATAATAAATAATAGTAAGATGGCATTTTCAGTGGACAATAAATTATCCATGGTTTGTGGCTTTGGAACGTGCATCATTGGCAAAGGGCAGAATAGATTTTGTACCTGGGTCATTGAATTGGGTTGAAAAAAGCAAGGGTGGCATGGTGGCTCAGTGGTTAGCACTGCTGCCTCCTAGTGCCACGGATCAGGATTTGATTTCAGCCTCGGGTGACTCTCTTGTGGAGTTTGCACATTCTCCCTGTGTTTGTGTGGGTTTCCTCTGGGAGCTTCATTTTCCTTACACAATCCAAAGATGTACAAGTCAGGTGAATTGGCCACAGCCTTATATGCATTAGTTAGGGATAAATATAGATTAGGAGCATGGGACTGGGTGGGTTGCTATTCAGAGGGTCGGTGTGACCGTGTTGGGCCAAATGGCCTGTTTCCATACTGTAGGAAATTGAAAAAAATAAACTAGTTCTAATCAAACCCTGTCTTTCCAAACGTGTGCATATTTTATCCCTCAGAATCATCTCAAATACCTACCTACTACAGATGTTAGGCTTCCCGGTCTACAGTTCCCAGATTTTTCTTTGCTTCCCTTCTTGAATAATGGCACAACGTTTGCTACACTTCAATATTCTGGAACCTAACCTGCGGCTAACGTTGTTGCAAAAATATCACTCAGGTCCCCGTAGTTTCTTCTGTAGCCTCTTGCAATATTCTTGGATGCATCTGTTTAGGACCAAGAGATTTATCCACCTTCATACATTCTAATGCATCCAACACGTCCTCTCCTATGATATTGACTCACCCCAAGATATCACCACGACCTTTGTTAACCTCCCAAGTATTCTTGTATTTCTCCACGGTAAAGACAGAGAAACATTCATTGAGAATCTCACATATCTCCTACTGTTCTAGACATGCATTTCCACTTTAGACCTTGAGGGGTCATATTCTCATGTAGTTATTCTTTTAACTTTAATATACTTAAAGACCCTCTTTGGATTCACCCTAATCTTCTCAGACAAGGCTATCATGTGCGCCCTTTTCGTCCTTCTGATTTCCTTCTTCGGTATACTCCTGTATTCCCTGTACACCGCCAGGGATTCCCTTGATCCCAGTTGCATGGACCTCAGCCACACCTCTTTTTTGACTGTCAAAGCCTCAATATCTCCTGACATCCAGGGTTCCCTCTTCCTGCCAATCTTGCCTTTTACCCTCACAGGAACATATCGACTTTGAACTCCAGCCCTTTCACTTTTAAAGGCCTCCCACTAGCCGGAGGTCCCTTCGCCTCTAAACAAACTCCTCCAACCAACCCCTACTAGCTCCTATCTAATTCCATCAAAATTCGCCTTCCCCCAATTTAGAATTGAACATGCGGGCCAGTTTGTCCTTCTCCATAAGTATTTTAAATCTATGGTCACTGGTCCAAGCGTGCTCCCCCATTGTCACCTCAGTCACCTGTCCTGCCATGTTTCTTAGAGTAGGTCAACTTTTACCCCTTCCCGAATTGCACCCTCTACATACTGCTTGAGGAAACGTTTCTGAACACACTTAATAGATACATCCCATCTCAGTCCTTAATTCTATGTAATTCTCAGTAAATGTTAGGAAAATTAAAATCTACGACTATGGCAAGTCTCCCCAATCTCTGTACATATTTTAATTATTCTAATTCCCGTTTACTATTAGGGGGACTATAATACAAGGAGAAAGTGAGGTCTGCAGATGCTGGAGATCAGAGCTGGAAATGTGTTGCTGGAAAAGCGCAGCAGGTCAGGCAGCATCCAGGGAACAGGAGAATCGACGTTTCGGGCATAAGCCCTTCTTCAGGAATGGGGAAAGTTTGTCCAGCAGGCTAAGATAAAAGGTAGGGAGGAGGGACTTGGGGGAGGGGCGTCGGAAATGTGATAGGTGGAAAGAGGTCAAGGTGAGGGTGATAGGTCATTTCCCCTCCCCCCACCCTGTCTCAGTCAAATCCATCAAATTCAGCACCGCCTTCCTAACCTGAGATCTTCTTCCCGGCCTCTCCGCCCCCACCCCAGTCTGACCTATCACCCTCACCTTGACCTCTTTCCACCTATCACATTTCCGACGCCCCTCCCCCAAGTCCCTCCTCCCTACTTTTTGTCTTAGCCTGCTGGACAAACTTTCCCCATTCCTGAAGAAGGGCTTATGCCCGAAACGTCGATTCTCCTGTTCCCTGGATGCTGCCTGACCTGCTGCGCTTTTCCAGCAACACATTTCCAGGACTATAATACAACCCAAATAATATCATCATTCCCTTTTTATTTCTTAGCTTCCCCCACAAATCCGCATGGATGATCCATTAGTTATTTTATCTCTGATTACTGCTGTGGTACTTGCCTTAATCAAAAATGAAACCCCCCACACCTCCTTCCACCAACTCTGTCTCGCATAAAGCACCTGTATCTTGGTACATTAAGCTGCCAGTACTGTCCCTCCGTTAGCCATGTTTCTGTAATGGCTATAATATCGCAGTCCCACGTACCTCTCCACGCCCTAAGTTCATCGGCCTTACCTGTCAGCCATCCTTACATTGAAACAGATGCAATTCAATCCAACAGGCATTCCTTGTTCCCTGTCGTGTTCCTGCCTAAACTATCTCTGCACTTTACTGTTTGCGATTACGGTATCTCCTTCCAGCCTCGCACTTGCAAACCTGCTGTTGAGGATCCCATGCCGTCCACCACGCCAGCCAATCTAGTTGAAACACTCCTTGTACCACTAGCAAAACTGCCAGCCAGGATATTAGTCCCCTTCCAATTCAGGTACAACCCGTCCTTGCTGGACAGGTCACCTCTGCCCCAGAAAAGATCCGAGTGATCTAAAACTCTGAATCCCTACCTCCTGTACCAATTATTTAGCCACGCATTCCTCTGCCATGTCCGCCTGTTCTTACCCTCACTAGCTCGGAACACTGTAACTAAACCGGATATTACCACTGTCGTGGTCCTGTTTTTTTACCCTTTTTCCTCGCTCTCTATAATCACTCTGCATGACCTCATCGCTACTTTTACCTGTGTCATTTGTACCAATGTGCACAGTGAATTCTGGCTGCTCCCCCACCCCGGTGAGAACGTTCTGCAGCCGCTCTGAGACATCCTGGACCCTGGCACATAAGAGGCTATACATCATCTTGGATTCCCATTTGCAGCCATAGAATCTCTTGTCTGATCCCCTCACATATCGAGTCTGAATCATTAGTTCTGAAGTTATTCGTCTCGCATAACTTCTGACAATGGGATTTCTTCCTGAAACAGTTGGATTTGACTGAATTGCTTTGCTTCAGGCAGTGGGCAGATTCCAATGAATCATCATTAGGAATCCTCCATGAGTGGAAAAGACGACTAGGCTTTTTTTCACTCCCATACGTTGCTGTGTTGTGCGGCAGGGAAACAGAAAAGGAGCAATAGGCTGTTCCTTCACAGCTAGGCTACATTTTTCTATCTGTAAGTTAAATCAGTAACGTTATCAGGCCCCAAATGGGACCATCTGAGCTCTCCTTGAATATTGTCCGAACTATATGACACCATCACATGCTCGATTCCAGGTCAGTGCATTATTGCTGTTGTCATACACCGAATCAATTCATTAACAATAATTGGCCCTACTTGTTTTGAAGATGTGTTAATATGTGCCTGCATAATGTAAACATAAGCGTTTGATGACTTCACAATATCTGTATTAAGCTGAATATGTTTTATTCTTAAACAAATACAGAAATTGCTGGGAAGGCTCAGCCTGTCTGGCATCAGATATGAAGAGAAAACAGAGTTAAATTTTTCAGTTCAATGACTTTTCCTTAGAACCTGACTTGTTCTTAAATTATTTCTCCAATTTTATTCTCCCACATAAGAAGCAATATCCATCCAGTATTCACCAACTATACTCTTCTCAAGATGTTATACAGTCAATAAAACATCTTTGATTCTGAGGTCGAACTGTTCCTTCTTCGTAACATAATGCCTTCATCTCAAGAATGAGTAAAGAGAAAAATCTTTGAAACGTTTGGAAAGCAATTTTGTTTTTTATCAGTTAAGGCAATTATAACGACACATAATACATCAGATGTGGTCTCAGCAATGCCCTGTACTGATGAAAAAATCATCGCTAAGATCAAACACAACGCCCCTTACATGAAACAGAATAATTCCATTTACCTTCCAAATCACCAGCTGCATCTTCAGAGTAATTTGATGTGATTCATGTACTAAGAGACACAGATCCCTCTGTACCACTCAGTTCTGCATTCTCCTTGCATTTAAATAATTTTCTGCTGTTTTGTCTATTCCCCAAAACAGAAAATTCCCATCACAGAAATGTTGTACTTTTTTTTTTCTCCTGAAGTTTTGCTCAAAACTATCCTCTGTCTGTATGCCATTGCTTGATTCTCTGCCCCTCCCCTGTCTGTATCCCACTGCAGACGCTCTTCCGTCCCCCTGTCTGTACACCATTGCAGATGATCCGCCTTCCCCTGTCTCTATCCCATTGCAGACGCTCTGCCCTCCCCCGTCTGTATCCCATTACAGACGCTCTTCCGTCCCCATTCTGTGTCCCATTGCAGACGCTCTGCCCTTCCTCTGTCTGTATTCCACTGCAAACGCGCTGCCCTCCCCCGTCTGTGTCCCATTGCAGATGCTCTGCTCTCCCCCGGTCTGTATGCCATTGCAGACACTCTGCCCTCCCTCTGTCTGCACCCCATTGCAGAAGCTCTGCCCCTCCCCTGTTAGTGTCCCATTGCATACGTTCTGCCCTCCCCCGTCTGTATCCCATTGCAGACGCTCTGCCCTCCCCCTGTTAGTTTCCCATTGCATACGCCCTCCCCCTCCCCTGTTAGTGTCCCATTGCATCTGCTCTGCTCTCCCCCTGTCTGTATCATATTGTAGACGGTCTGCCATCCCCCTGTCTGTATTCCACTGTAGACGCTCTGTCATTCCCTGTCTGTATCTCATTGCAGACGCTCTGCCCTCCCCCTGTCTGTATTTCCTTGCAGATGCTCTTCCCTTCCCCGGTATGTATCCCATTGCAGACGCTCTGCCCTCCCCTGTCTGTATCTCATTGGAGATGCTCTGCGTCCATTTGACATCTTATTGGTTGACTATCCTGATATATGAGGTAAAAACAATAACTGCAGATGCTGGAAATCAGATTCTGGATCAGTGGTGCTGGAAGAGCACAGCAATTCAGGCAGCATCCAACGAGCAGCGAAATCGACGTTTCGGGCAAAAGCCCTTCATCAGGAATAAAGGCAGTGAGCCTGAAGCGTGGAGAGATAAGCTAGGGGAGGGTGGGGGTGGCGAGAGAGTAGCAGAGTACAATGGGTGAGTGGGGGAGGAGATGAAGGCGATAGGTCAGGGAGGAGAGGGTGGAGTGGATAGGTGGAAAAGGAGCGAGGCAGGTCGGACAAGTCCGGACAAGTCAAGGGGACAGGGCTGAGCTGGAAGTTTGAAACTAGGATGAGGTGGGGGAAGGGGAAATGAGGAAGTTGTTGAAGTTGGCATTGATGCCCTGGGGTTGAAGTGTTCCGAGGTGGAAGATGAGGCGTTCTTCTTCCAGGCGTCTGGTGGTGAGGGAGCGGCGGTGAAGGAGGTCCAGGACCTCCATGTGCTCGGCAGAATGGCAGGGGGAGTTGAAATGTTGGACCACAGGGCGGTTTGGTTGATTGGTGCGGGTGTCTCGGAGATGTTCCCTAAAGCGCTCTGCTAGGAGGCGCCCAGTCTCCGCAATGTACAGGAGACCGTTTCGGGAGCAACGGATAAATTAAATGATACTAGTGGATGTGCAGGTAAACCTTTAATGGATGTGCAAGGCTCCTTTATGGCCTTGGATAGAGCTGAGGGAGGAGGTGTGGGCACAGGTTTTACAGTTCCTGCGGTGGCAGGGGAAAGTGCCAGGATGGGAGGGTGAGTCCTAGGGGAGCGTGGGACTGACCAGGTAGTCACGGAGGGAACGGTCTTTGCGGAAGGCGGAAAGGGGTGGGGAGGGAAATATATCCCTGGTGGTGGGGTCTTTTTGGAGGTGGAGGAAATGTCTGTGGATGATTTGGTTTATGCGAAGGTTTGTAGGGTTGAAGGTGAGCACTAGGGGCGTTCTGTCTTTTTTACGGTTGGAGGGGTGAGGTCTGAGGGCGGAGGTGCGGGATGTGGACGAGATGCGTTGGAGGGCATCTTTAACCACGTCGGAAGGGAAATTGCGGTCTCTAAAGAAGGAGGCCATCTGTTGTGTTCTATGGTGGAACTGGTCCTCCTGGGAGCAGATACGGCGGAGGTGGAGGAATTGGGAATACGGGATGGCATTTTTGCAAGAGATAGGGTGGGACGAGGTGTAATCCATGAAGCTGTGGGAGTCGGTGGGTTTGTAAAAAATGTCAGTGTCAAGTCAGTCGTCACTAATGGAGATGGAGAGGTCCAGGAAGGGGAGGGAGGTGTCCGAGATAGTCCAGGTAAATTTAAGGTCAGGTGGAATGTGTTGGTGAAGTTGATGAATTGCTCAACCTCCTCGCGGGAGCACGAGGTGGCGCCAATGCAGTCATCAATGTAGCGGAGGAAGAGTTGGGGAGTGGTGCGGGTGGAATTACGGAAGATCAACTGTTCTACCTAGCCAACAAAGAGACAGGCATAGCTGGGGCCCATACGTGTGCCTATGGCTACCCCTTTGGTCTGGAGGAAGTGGGAGGATTCAAAGTAGAAATTGTTCAGGGTGAGGACCAGTTCGGCCAAACAAATGATAGTGTCGCTGGGTACTGCTGGGGAAGTCTGGAGAGGAAGAGACGGAGGGCTTGGAGGCCCTGGCCATGGCGGATGGAGGTGTGGAGGGTATGGATATCCATGGTGAAGATGAGGCGCTTGGGGCCAGGGAAACTGAAGTCTTGGAGGAGGTGGAGGGCGTGGGTGGTGTCCCGAACGTATGTGGGGAGTTTCTGGACTAGGGGGGATAGGACAGTGTCGAGGTAGGTAGAGATGAGTTCAGTGGGGCAGGAGCATGCTGAGACAATGGGTCGGCCAGTGTGGTCCGGCTTGTGGATCTTGGGAAGGAGTTAGAACCAGGCAGTGTGGGGTTCCCGGACTATTAGGTTGGAAGCTGTGGGTGGGAGATCTCCTGAGGTGATGAGGTTCTGTATGGTCTGGGAGATGATGGTTTGGTGATGGGGGTGGGGTCATGGTCGAGGGGGCAGTAGGAAGAGGTGTCCACGAGTTGGCGTTTGGCTTCAGCGGTGTAGAGGTCAGTGCGCCAGACTACCACTGCGCCCCCTTTATCCGCTGGCTAAATGGTGAGGTTGGGATCAGAGCAGAGGGATTGGAGGGCTGCGCGTTATGAGGGTGAGAGGCAAACTGAGCTCCATCCCCTTCTTCCAATTCATTGGTGTGGATTGTAATTTGTTGATGACCTCACACAGATCCCTGAAGAATTCCACCAGTTACAGCTTGCCAAAAACAAAACGAGTAATGATCTCTTCTCTGTATTTCCTGATGCTGCCAAAGGCGCCCCTGCTCCTGAGTAACAGCCTGGGATGGTTATATGTCGTCCTCCTGTGCTGTGTAATTTACTGAAATGATTTGCATACTTCATTCTATTCCTGTCTAATCCCATAGAGGTGCATTATGGCCTGCCCCTCCTGTGTTATCACGATGCTGACTGGCTGAATGGGATATTTCTCTCCCTCTGTAACAGCCTTGGGGGTGAATTGACAGAACAACGGATGAGGTAGGAGCAGCAGTTGGTCACTCGTCCCGTCCAATTTGCTGCTCAGTTTAGAAACATCATGGCTGGTCTGATTGTAGTGAATACCTCTTTCCTGTCTGTTCCCAAAAAACATTGACCCTCCTGTCCATCAATGGTCAGTCAAGGCCAACCTTGAATATCTTCAATGACCCAGACTTCACTGTTCTCGGGGGATGAGAACGCCACAGATCGCATAAACCAAAGAAGAAAGGAGCAATGTTATCTCAAATGGAAATGGGAGACCCCTTTTATATTAAAGCGTGTTAACCTCACAGCAAGTCACCTCCTCTTTTCAGAAACAAGGGTACAGCAAATTGGAACAAACATATACCATTCAGCCCCTCAAACCTATCCCACAGTCCCATTGACTGTTCAGTCAAGTATTTATCAAGCTTAGCTTCTACTGCACCCTTGGAAAATAATCCGGACACCTTAACGCCACAGACCACAATAAATTGGAATTAGGCCATTTGGCCCATGAAGTCTACTTTGCTGTTTGATCCTGTCTGGTGTGTTTCTCAACACATCTTTCCCGCCTTCTCACTGTAACTCTCGATCGTTGTTTTAATCTTACCTTTGTCGTAAAGACATGGTTGCGTCGGTATCTCTGTGTGTGTGTGTGATTGCGTGTGTGTTTCTGTGTATATCTGTTTAATGGCAGGAGACAGAGTGGTGGTGGATGGTTGCTTTTTTGAACTGGAATCCGGTGGGCAGCAATGATCCAGAGGCAAAATTGTTGGGTCCACTTTTGTTTGTCATTTATATAAATGATTTAGATGAAAGTTATAGAAGGTATATTTGCGGATGACATCAAGTTTTGGTGTACAGTGAACAGTGTTTGTATATTGGTCAACAGCTGAAGATTACAAAGAGACCTTCATTAATTAAATCAATGATTCACAGTGATGTACAACAGGGAAACAGACCCTTCAACTTGTTCATCCCATCTGATTATTCTAAATTAATCCGCTCCCATTTACCAGCATTTGGCCCATGTCCCACTTATCGTAAAGCCACCCAGTTGCCTTTTAAATGCTGTAATCGTTCCAGCCTCCACCAGTTTCTCTGGCAGTTTATTCCGTAGAAGCACCACCCTCTGCAGGAAAAAAAAGGTTGTTCTTCATTGACTTTCAAATATTTCTCTTCCCACCTTAAACCTATGCCTTCTAGATTTGGACTCTCCTACCTTGGGGGGAAGGAACCTTGACCACTCACCCTATCCATGCCCTTCATAATTTTATAAACCTCTAACAAGTGTAAATGTGACTCCAAACAAGACGGTTGGCTGCACTTTCAGTCATCCTGGGTCTATAGTCTCAAACTCAGTAGTCGTACCTCTTCCTTCCCCATCAAGGCACGATTCCAAAAAAGTTTAATCAACTTATTCAGACATATTATGAAGCAGCTCTGTGGGATTTGGAACTAGAATTTTCGGCGCAGTGATAGGGACACTACCATCATTGAACATTAGCCACTAAAGCTGCAACATGATGCTCCTGTGTGGTTGTTCATCAGCCTGTTGTAACATGCTGTGACACACCTCCACAGGACATGACTCCACTCCACCTTCTCCAGAGATAGGGGCACTATCAGACAGTCATGGACTGGAATCGAATCCAGAGCTCCGGCGCAGAAACGTGGGCACCATCCATTAAACAAGGCCTAAATCATGCCCAGATTTCGGGTCATATTTAAAGTGTGTGGATTTATTAAATTCTGGTTAACATTACCAAATTATACAGGGGACATTTCTCATTGAAAAAAAAGTACAAGTTATAAGCCTTAACTAAAGGATGTTGAGTCCATTCTCTGTGCCATTGAGATAACTCAAACCTGACTGCCCCAGCCGACCCATTGTCTCAGCCTGCTCCTGCCCCACCGAACTAATCTCTGCATACCTCGATACGGTCCTGTCCCCCTTAGTCCAAGAACTCCCCACCTACGTCCGGGACACCACTCATGCCCTCCACCTCCTCCATGAATTTCGCTTCCCCGGTCCCCAACGCCTTCTCCTCACCATGGACATCCAGTCCCTTTACACC
This sequence comes from Chiloscyllium plagiosum, assembly GCF_037043375.1. Taxonomy (NCBI): domain Eukaryota; kingdom Metazoa; phylum Chordata; class Chondrichthyes; order Orectolobiformes; family Hemiscylliidae; genus Chiloscyllium; species Chiloscyllium plagiosum. Next base: position 62,423,885 of record NW_028270171.1, read on the forward strand.
TCCATCCCCCATCACGAAGGACTCAAAGCCCTCCGCTTCTTCCTTTCCAGCCGTACCAACCAATACCCTTCCACTGACACCCTCCTCCGACTAACTGAACTGGTCCTCACCCTGAACAACATCTCTTTCCAATCTTCCCACATCCTCCAAACGAAAGGAGTAGCCATGGGCACCCGCATGGGCCCCAGCTATGCCTGCCTCTTCGTAGAATATGTGGAACAGTCCATCTTCCGCAACTACACCGGTCCCACCCCCCACCTTATCCTCCGCTACATCGATGACTGTAGCGGCGCCGCCTCGTGCTCCCACGATGAGGTTGAACAGTTCATCCACTTCACCAATACCTTCCACCCCGACCTCAAATTCACCTGGACAGCCTCAGATTCCTCCCCCACCCCCCTTCCTAGACCTCTCTATTTCTATCTCGGGTGACCGAATCAACACTGACATCTACTACAAACTGACTGACTCCCACAGCTACCTTGACTACACCTCCTCCCACCCTGCCCCCTGTAAAAGCGCCATTCCATTCTCCCAATTCCTTCGTCTCCGCCGCATCTGCTCCCAGGAGGGCCAGTTCTGAAAACGTACAACCCAGATGGCCTCCTTCTTCAAGGACCGCAATTTCCCCCCCGACGTGGTCGACGATGCCCTCCACCGTATCTCTTCCACTTCCTGCTCCTCCGCCCTTGAATCCCGCCCCTCCAACCGCCGGCAGGACAGAACCCCACTGGTCCTCACCTACCACCCCACCAATCTCCACATACAGCGTATCATCCGCCGTCATTTCCGCCACCTCCAAACGGACTCCACCACCAGGGATATATTTCCCTCCCCTCCCCTATCAGCGTTCCGTAAAGACCATTCCCTCCGTGACTCCCTCGTCAGATCCACATCCCCTACCAACCCAACCTCCACTCCCAGCACCTTCCCCTGCAACCGCAGGAGGTGTAAGACTTGCGCCCACACCTCCCCCCTCACTTCCCTCCAAGGCCCCAAAGGAAACTTCCATATCCGCCAGAAATTCACCTTCACCTCCACACACATTATCTATTGCATCCGCTGCACCCGATGTGGGCTCCTCTATAATGGGGAGACAGACCACCTACTTGCAGTGCGCTTCAGAGAACACCTCTGGGACACCCGGACCAACCAACCCAACCACCCTGTGGCCCAACACTTCAACTCCCCCTCCCACTCCACCAAGGATATGCAGGTCTTTGGAATCCTCCAGCGCCAGACCACAACAACACGACGGTTGGAGGAAGAGCGCCTCATCTTCCGCCTGGGAACTCTCCAACCACAAGGGATGAAATCGAATATCACCAGTTTCCTCATTTCCCCTCCCCCACCTTGTCTCAGTCAAATCCCTCGAACTCAGCACGGCCTTCCTAATCTGCAATCTTCTTCCCGACCTCTCTGCCCCCACCCCACTCTAACCTATCACCCTCACCTTGACCTCTTTCCACCTATCACATTTCCAATACCCCTCCCCCAAGTCCCTCCTCCCTACGTTTTATCTTAGCCTGCTGAACACACTTTCCTCATTCCTGATGAAGGGCTTATGCCCGAAACGTCGATTCTCCTGTTCCTTGAATGCTGACTGACCTGCTGTGCTTTACCAGCAACACATTTTCAGCTCTGATCTCCATCATCTGCAGACCTCACTTTCTCCTCCTGCACAGATTCTGTCAGAGGGGCAGACACTGCATGCTGCTTAAGTCATTGACACATAATCTAGAGGCACAGAATAATAATCTGTTGATATCTCATGAACGAAATTGATGTAATTGAACTGAAACTATCATTATTTGTGAGAAAAGGCCCATCTGCTTGCTTCATGTCCTTCAGAGAAGTCAATGCGTTGTCCTTCCCCAGTCATGTCTGGGCAAACCGACAGCAATGTGTTTTACTCTTGACTTTCCTGTGGAACAGCTGAACAAGTCACTCAGTTCAAGTTCAGCATAACATGCTGGCTTGACCATGGCTGCAGACATCCCGTGAGAGAAGAACAAAAGTAAAGTTAGCTCCCTTCCTCTGCCTGTTTTCCTTATTCCTACACTTCATTTCCATTCAGATAGGTGACCATTCCCTATTTCAAGTGCAATCTTTCTAACTGATTCTCGCCCCAAGAGTAATGTTCATCTCCACAGTCACCTCTGGTGCTGGCTTTACTGATGCTGACATGCAGATGTAAGGAACTTTTAAATTCCACAACAGGGGCAGTGCATAGACGAGGAATGGGTTTTATGTCATAATGAAGATACGGCGACAGTTAAGTGAGGGAAATGAATTATTGTGATCATCACTGAGAGTGTGGTTGAGGCAGTACTTAGGGTATTATGGACAGATTTTTTTCTCCTTTAAAAGGAATTATCTCATTGCAATAGAGGCTGTGTAAAGGAATTTCACGAGACTAATCCCTGGGCTGATGGTAAAAGAGGAGCGAGTGAAGGTTAATCTGTAACGCTGTCAGAGAATAAGAGGTCATTGCATTGAAACTTGATGGTGATGGACAATCACTCGTTATGTTCTACACAGACACTGAGAAGGTGATAAATTTAATGGCTTGTATTTTTTTATTTTTACTCGGGATGCATGATTCTGGGTATTTAAGTGTCTCTGAGGATAAAATCTTTAGTCAAATCCTGCTTTGATATCACGGTCAATCCTTCTTACCTGAGCAGGTCAGTTAAACACTTTTGTTAATGATAATAAGTGATGGTGTCTGTGTGGAGAGTGTTTTCTTCTCATAGAGGGTAGTGAATGTTAGGAATTCTCAGGTCTAGAAAGTTAGGGGAGCGATATCACTCCAAGTATTTAAAGAGGAGGTATATGGATCTTTGACCTGTCAGAGAGCTGAGGGGCGTGAAGAATTGCGCATTAAAGAAGAGTTAATGCCAACAGTAGGTTAGCCATGATCGCATACAATGGTGTGAGCATCCAAATTACTACTCCTGTTTTTATGTTCTCATATTCTGTCATTGGATAGTTAATGGTTTTAATTTTCCTGGAAATGTTGTTATTGAATGTTGAGGACAGTGAGAGAAAAGAATTTTATGAGCTGTCTCTGGGAGAGATATCTGCCCGATATTCACATGAATCTGGGTCTACAACATGACCAACAAATGAAACACCACTTGCAGAGAGGAGACACTCTTTAAAGAGGCGGGAGACCACTTTCATACACGCGCTTGGATTTCCCATCAGATTTTCCAACCCACAGCAAACCACACAGTGTTGAGGGACAGAATGATATCCTGTAATACTGCGGACCAGGTATTTGGAGCAAGTGGTCTCCATCTGCTCCTATACAAGTGGTTTTAAGGACTGAATGGAACATCGGAACAGAGACCTGAGGAGCAGGAGTGGGTCATTAGACACTTTGTCATTGCTCGGCCAGACAGTAAGATCATGGCTGATCTGAGTGTGGTCTCCGCAGCACTTTTCTGGCTGTCCACAATGTTCCTCCATTCACATGTATGTCAAATGTTGCAAAGCACAACTTTGAATAAATGCAATCACCCAGGCCCAATACGAGGAAACTGCACAAAGCCTAAGTACAAAGGCAGCACAATTGTGGAAGGCAACAGGCATTTATCTATCAGTCTTGTTCCCATCCAATTAATTCTGCTGCAGTTTATCATTTTAGATTTGTTCATGGCATGTGGGTGTTGTTGATAGGCCAACATTTATGGACCATGTCTAATTACACTGGAAGTGGTGGTGTTGAGCTGCCAACTTGAGCTGAAACCTCTGGGGAAGAGAATTCCCATTTGAACAGCCCGTGCGAATTTCTCATTTCTGCTCCGAAAAAAATTGAAGGTTCACTGTGTTCTTTTTCCAGCCCCACTTCTGCACTGGTTACAACAGGTTGGAAGTGTAACCTAGCCCAGTCTCTCGAAAAATATGAGACACAGAGTCACACACGTACAGACACATACACAATCGCACATGTCTGAAGACAAAAAAGAATAGGAAAAGGTTTCCAGTGTTTCATAGTAGTTGAACTCATTTCAAATGGAAAAGAGATAATGTGTCCCAACTGATACTCTGTCTCATACAAGCTGCTGGTATGAGACTTCATCCTGGAACAATTGGATTTGGCAGAATTTCCTTTCCTTCAATCAGTGGAGCGATTCCCATGAATCCTCAACAGGAATGCTCCAAGTTTGGTAAAGATGACTCAGCGATTTTTTACTCTCGCACTTTGCTGTCAGGAGGGACAAAGTGAGAGAGAGGGGGCAATAGACTGTGGCTTACGACCATAAGATCATCGGATAAAGGAACAGAAATTAGGCCATTCATCCCATCGAGTCTGATCCACTATTCAATTATGAATAGTTTCTCAAAACCATTCTCCTGCATTCTCCCTGTAACCCTTGATCCCTTTGATACTCAAGAAGCTAACTATCTCTATCTTAAATGTTCACAATGATCTGACCTCCACTGCCTTTTGTGTAAATAAATTCCATAGATTCTCCACTCTCTGGCTGAAGACACTTCTCCTTACCTCCATTCTTAAAGGATTTCCCTTTACTCTAAGGTTGTATCCTTGAGTCCTCGAATCTCCTACCAATGGAAGTCTTCTCACCATCCGCACTGTCCAGGCCATTTCGTATTCTGTATGTTTCAGTTAGATCCCCCCACATCCCTCTGAACTCCATCACGAACAGACCCAGAATCCTCAAACGTTCTCATATGTTAAGCTTTTCATTCCTGGGACCATTCCCGTGTACCTCCTGTGAAGCCGTTCCAAGATCAGCATATCCTTCCTGAGATATGTGGCTCAGAACAGCGCACAATACTCCTAATATGGTCTGACAAGAGCCTTATAGAGCCTCAGAAGTACGTCCCTGCTTTTATATTCAAATCCTATCCAATAAAATTCCATCACTGCATTTGCCTGCCTAACTACTGACTCAACCTGCAAGTTTACATTGAGAGAATCCTGGAGTACAACTCCCAAGTCCCTTTGCACTTCAGACATCTGAATTTCCTCGGTAGTCCATGTTTTTATTCTTCCTAACAAAGTGCATGTTCCCACAATTTCCCACTTTGTACTCCATATGCCATTTCTTTGCCCATCCTAACCTATCCAAATCCTTCGAGAGTCTCCCTGCCTCTTCGACGTTACCTGTCCCTATACCTATTTTTCTATCATCTTCAAACGTAGATAGAATGCCTTAAGATCCTTCATCTGGATCGTTAAAGTATTAAGTGAAAAGTTGTGGTCCCAACACTGAGCCTTATTGAACACCACTTGTCACCGACTGTCAACCGGAGAGGGACACTTGTATCGACATTCTTTGCTTCCTGCCAGACAGCCAAACTTCTATCCATGCTATCATTTTCTCTCTAACACCATGGGCCCTTGCCTTACTCGGTAGCTTCCTGTCAGCACATTGTCAAAGATCTTCTGGAAGTCCAGGTGGATGACATCCATTGGCTCTTGTTACGTCCTCAAGGTTTTCTAGCAGACTTTCCAGGCATGACCTACCCTTGATGAAACCATGCTAACTTTGAATTTACCATCCACATCCAAGTATTCAGAAATCTCGTCCTTCACAATGGATTCCAGGATCTTACCCACAGCCAAGTTTAGATTAGTCAGTCTGTAATTTTCCGTTTTTTAGCTTTACATTTTTTCAACAGGGGTATCACGTTAGCGATTTTCCAGTCCTCTGGGAATCTCCCTGATTCGAGAGATTCCTGAAAGATCACCACCAACGCCTTCCCTGTCTCATCAGCTCTCTGCCTTAGAAATTTGGAGTGGAGTCCATCTGGTCCAGGTGATTTACTTACCTTCAGGCCATTCAGTTTTCCCTACCCCTTTTCCTTGTTGATGCTCACCTTCCTCAGGTCTGTCCACTAAGTCTTTTCAATGTTTGGGATATTACTCGTGTTTTCAACTTTGAAGACTGACACCAAGTAATTTTTCAGTTCCTCAGCCATTTCCTTGTTCCACATTACTATCTCTCCTGTGTCAATATCTAGCGATCAGATGCCCATTTTTGCCTCTCGTTTGCCCATTATGTATCCAAAGAAGCTCTTGCAGTCTTTCTTTACATGACTGTCTTACTTACTCTCATATTTAACCTTCTCACTCATTATTTCGTTTTTTTTTTGCTCTCTGTTGGTCTTTGCAGGTGTTACGATATGGGGGTGAAGGCCTCTGTTAATTAAACCAAACACCCAGGAATCCTCAACTCACCTCGTAATCTATTAGAATATGAGTGACAGAGAACTCCCAAATTCCACTACTTAAAGAAAATAACACCAATTTATTTTTAACTGTAAAAGTGAACATTACGTCACAACTATTTACAACTTTCACCAACCCACCCCCTACAACTGCCCCCAAACTCTAACAATATGCTTTTTCAATAAGACACTTATGAAGATTACATCAACTTAATTTCAAAACCACACAGCCACTGCCGTCCTCTGTGATGTTACTCTTCTGGCTGCTGAATTCCATGGGTCGGCGTAATTCTGTTTATTGTGAATATGTTTAATATGAAAAAATATCTATGATAGTGAGAATTTCCTAATTTCTTGCGGAGCAAGATGGTTGATCCCCAGGCTTTTTCCACCTCGGTGGCATCTGCTTTCTCCCTAATTTTCAAAATGTTCTCATTTTTATGTCCCCAGTATCAAATTGTCTCACTGGTTCAATGTTGGCAAAACAATAAATACAATCTCGATTTGTTTTCAGTGACAGAGAGAGTGAAGGAAAGAGAGTGTTGCATGCAATAGTGAGAGTGTTGGAGCAAGAGCCTTGTTCCAGGGTAGGTGCTGTAACAGATATACAGAGAGTGTGAGGGAGTAGAGAGAACAGGGAGACATTTGTCCTGGCCGAGCGGGGAAGGTTACTGATGCTTGCCCTGTATTGTTGGGCATTTCTTCAGATCATCTCAGCATCGGGGTGAGCGTCCCCAATGTCTTGCCCACGTCTATCACTAATAACACTACAGAGCACATCCCACATCTTCTTCAGAATCAGTTTGTATGGATCTTGCAAACAACAAGGAGGAACACACATTGGTGCCTTACATATTAAAACCAAAACTGTTGTGCAATTTTGTGCATCCGATTCTCTGGAAATTAGATATGCTAATATCGTCGATGCTGCAGTAATACTGGATGATCTAAAATTGCATCTAAACTGCGTTAACTAAATGATCGCTAATGCTGTGAAAAATCAATTTCATGTGTATATGAGGTAGGTTGAAGAGTATGTTGTGAACCAAAGTAGAGAGCAGGTTATTTCGGGCGTGGTGTTGTGTGGTCAGAAGGACTAATTACTTACCGTGCTCTGAGGCAGCCTTTGGGCAATCGTGACATTAATATGTTGCATTTTACACGGCGCCTGCAAGCAATCTAGAATGTTTGAACATTACACTCAAATATCATGGAAACCCGAAGGCTAGAGGGTCAAGTGAATTGGAACAATACAATATAACATTTAGTGTGAGACAAACATTGACTGTTCGTGATAGAAATACTGTAAAGTCTGAAAAATACGTACATATCATTAAGTTACAAACACCAACGAAAGGGAAGGTGACTCATTAATGGTTTACGTAAGAAATTAATGATTGCATTAAATCTAAAGAAGCAGCTTCAGAAAAATTCCAGATATTGTGCAAACCTGAACATTCTGAGAGATTTAATTTTCTGAAAATAAGGACGAAGAAAGTGTTAAGGAAATCAAAAAGAACATGAATACAAACAAACAGGAAAGACAAAGATTGCTCAAATCCATATACCAAAGAAAACAAAAGTAAGGCAAATGTGGAAAGTTGTAAGGTATAGGAGAATTTATTATGGGGAACAAGGAAATGACAGAGAAACTAACCAGCTACATTGCATCTGTCTTCATGGAGAAAGCGCCAGGAAACCTCCGTGTAAAGCAAGTGATCACCTGGTCCTTGTGGAACTAAAGACATAAAGTCCATTCATATCAGCAACAAGGTAGTACTTGAAAATTGAGCTAGATTGATCATTGCTAAGTCTGATGGGCCAGATATACTTCATATCAAAATACCAGAAATGAAACAGCATATTAATTGAACTATTGGTGACTATGTTTTATTTTCTTGCAGATCCTGCAAAGGCCATAGCCATTGTAGATACCTGAAAGGTAGTAAACATGATCCATCTATGTACACATGGAAGAGGAGATGATGTGGAGGACTGCAGACCAATTAATTTGACATATGTATGGAAAGAGTTGGAATCCATTATGTAAGATGTGATATTTGGTACTTAGAAATGAACAGCAAAATTGCAGATAATCACAATGCATTTCTGACAGAAAAATCATGACTGACAAACTTCGGAATTATTTGAAGTTGTTTCTTGCAGCATAGACCACAGACAACCAGTGGAAGTAGTGTGTTTGGATTTTCAGAAGTTTGGGCGGGCCGGAAAAAATTCTGGCTGTAACAGCTGCTCCTTTGTTTGAGGTATTTTAGGTGTTGGAGGTGATTTACTCGAATTCCAGAAGCAACAATTACTGTTTTGTATGCTGTTGCATTGTTTTGGAACTTTGGGGAAAAAAAACAGTCAAAGCAACAGCAGTTTTAAGAGGGAGAAGAACAGAGAAAGGAAGCACATGGTGAGGGAAAGAAACTGACAGGACAGCATATCTGCACAGTTACATCCTTTGCTGTTTGAATTCATGTATCGCTGGATATCGGAATGCCTCGGGGAAAATTAACAAACAGTCAAATTGACAAGTGGTTTGAGGAACTGTTTGGGCAACGTTCCCAGACAGATGGTGAATTGTTTTAACTGTGTCCTACAGAAAGTCTGCAGAAGTGAGTAGAGTGGTGTCTTCCTTAATGATGTTTTTGAGATTTGTTTCTTGATTAATCTTAATATATAAGCAATAAATATTAATTTAACCTTGGGCAGTGTTTTGTAGAGGAATAATACAGTTTTCATTTTCTGGGTCTTTAGATTGTGAAAGAGCACAAATGGCCTTAGCAGAATCATATGTCGTTCTTGTCAGATGTGGGAGTTTAAGGAGGATTTAAGGGTTACTGCAGAATATATCTGCAATAAATGCTTCTGGTTTGGAATCCTATCAGATTGAATGGATCGGTTGGAGAGACAGTTTAAGACAATGAAGAATTGGTAACAGCAACAGTATGTGATGGATGGCAGTTATAGGAAGAGGGGAATGTCTCAGACACAGTTACATAGATGGGTTAACTCAAAGAAACTGAAGAGAGTTAAGCAGCTAGTGCAGGAGTCTTCTGGGGCTGTCCCTATTTCAAACAAATATGCTGGTTTGGAAAATGTAGCGGGTTATGGATTTTCAGGGGAACGAAGCACGAACAGGCAAGTTTCTGGTATGGAGACTGGCTCTAATGCAACAAGGGATACGTCGGATTCCACGAGGTCAATTGTGTTAGGGGACTCGCTAGTCTGAGGTACAGACAAACGGTTCTGTGGCCAGCAAAGAAAAAAGCAGAATGGTGTGCTGCTTCCCTGGTGCCAGGATCAAGGGTGTCTCAGAGAGGGTGCAGAATGTTCTCACGGGGGAGAGGGCTCAGCAAGAGATCATTGTCAAACTGGAATCAACGACATAGGAAGGGAAAAAAGTTTGAGATTATGTACGGAGATTGCAGGGTGATAGGCAGAAATTTGAAAAGGAGGTTCGCGAGAGTAGTATTATCTGGATTATTCCCGGAGCGACGAGATAGTGAGTGCAGGAATAGAGGGATATAGTAGATGAATGTATGGCTATGGAGCTGGTGTATGGGAGAAGTATTCACATTCTTGGATCACTGGAATCTCTTTTGGGGTAGAAAGAACCTGTACCAGAAAAACGGATTGTACCTGAATTGGAAGGGGGTGAATATATTGGCAGTGAGATTTGCTACAGCTGCTCGGGAGGATTTAAACTAATAAAGCGGGGTGGGGAGTGCTGGTGCTGGGGGCAGGGAGATAGTGAGGAAATAGATTAATCTGATATTGGTACAATTGAGAATAGAAACGAGTCAAACAGTCAGGGCAGGCAGGGACAAAGTAAGACAAATATAGTAAACTGCATTTATTTCAGTGCAAAGGGGCCAAACAGGGAAGGCAGATGAACTCAGGGCATGGCTAGGAACATGGGACTGGGATATCATAGCAATTATAGAAACATGGCTCAGGGATGGGCAGGACTGGCAGCTAAATATTCCAGGATACAAATGCTACAAGAAAGATAAAAAGGGAGGCAGGACAGGAGGGGGAGTGGCGTTTTTGATTAGGGATAGCATTACAGCTGTACTAAGGGAGGATAATCCTGGAAATACATCCAGGGAAGTTATTTGGGTAGAACTGAGAAATAAGAACGGGATTATCACCTTATTGGGATTGTATTATAGACTCCTTAATAGTCAGAGGGAAGTTGAGAAACAAACGTGTAAGGAGATCTCAGCTATCTTTAAGAAAGTAGGGTGATTATGGTAGGAGATTTTAACTTTCCAAACATAGACAGGGACTACCATAGCCTGAAGGGTCTAAATGGAGAGGAATTTGTTAAGTGTGTACAAGACAAATTTCTGATTCAGTATGTGGATGAACCTACTAGAGAAGGCGCAAAACTTGACCCACTCTGGGGAAATAAGGCAGAGCAGGTGACTGAGGTGACAGTAGAGGTGCACTTTGGGACCAGCTACCATAATTCTATTATATTTAAAATAATTATGAAAAACGATAGACCAGATCTAAAAGTTGAAGTTCTAAGTTGAAGAAAGGCCAATTTTGACGGTATTGGCAAGAACTTTCAAAACCTGATTGGGGGCAGATGTTCACAGGTAAATGGACGGCTGGAAAATGGGAGGCCTTCAGAAATGAGATAACAAGAATCCAGAGAAAGTATATTCCTGTTAGGATGAAAGGAAAGGCTGGTAGGTATCGGGAAAGCTGGCTAACTAAAGGGTTTGATTAATAAAAAGAAGGAAGAATCTGTCAGGTATAGACAGGATAGATCGAGAGAATCCGTAGAAGAGTTTAAAGGCAGTAGCAGTATACTTAAGAGGGAAATCAGGAGGCCAAAAATGGGACATGAGATAGCTTTAGCAAACAGAATTAAGGAGAATCCAAAGGGTTTTTCCAAATACATTAAGGTCAAAATCATAACTAGGGAGAGAATAGAGCCCCTCAAAGATCAGCAAGGTAGCCCTTGTGTGGAGCAGCAGGAAATGGGGGAGATACTAAACGAGCATTTTGCATCAGTATTGATCGTGGAAACTGATATGGAAGATTAGAATGTCAGGAAATAGATGGTTACACGTTGCAAAATGTCCATATTACAGAGGAGGAAGTGCTGGATGTCTTGAAACGGGTAAAGGTGGATAAATCCCGAGGACCTGAACAGGTGTACCATAGAACTCTGTGGGAAGCCAGAGAAGTGATTGCTGGGCTTCTTGCTGAGACATTTGTACCGTTGATGGTCACAGGAGAGGTGCCAGAAGACTGTAGTTTGTCAAACGTAGCGCCACTGTTTAAGAAGGGTGGTACAGACAAGCCAGGGAACTATGGGCCAGTGAGCCTAACGTCGGTGGTGGACAAGGTGTTGAAGGGAATCCTGAATGACAGGATGTACATGCATTCGGAACGACAAAGACTGATTAGGAATAGTCAACATGGCTTTTCCGTGGGAAATAATATCTCACAATCTTGATTGAGTTCTTTGAAGAATTAACGAAGAGGGTCGAGCGGTAGATGTGATCTATATGGACTTCACTAACGCATTCGACAAGATTCTCCATGGGAGACTGGTTAGCAAGTTTAGATCTCGCGGAAAAAAAGGACAACTAGCTGTTTGGATACAGAACCTACTCAATTTTGAAGACAGAGGGTTGAGGTGGAGGATTGTTTTTCAGACTGGAGACCTGTGACCAGTGGAGTACCACAAGGATCAGGGATGGGTCCTCTATTTTTTGTCAATTACATAAATGAATTGGATGCGAGCGTAAGAGGTATCCTTAGTAAGTTTGCAGATGACAACAAAGTTGGAGGTGTAGTGCACAGTGAAGAAGGTTACCTCAGAGTACAACAGGATCTTGATCAAATGGGCCAATGTGCTGAGAAGTGGCAGATGGAGTTTAATTCAGATAAATGCGAGGTGCTGCATTTTGGGATAGCAAATTTTAGCAGGACTTATACATTTAATGGCAAGGTCCTAGGGAGTGTTGCTGAACAAAGACACCTTGGAGTGCAGGTTCATGGCTCCTTGAAAGTGGAGTCGCAGGTAGATAGGATAGTTAAGGCGGCGTTTGGTATGCTTTCCTTTATTGGTTAGACTATTGAGTACTGTAGTTGGGAGATCATGTTGTGGCTGTACGGGACACTGGTTAGGCTACTGTTGGAATATTGCGTGGAATTCTGGTATGCTTCCTATGGAAAATATGTTGTGAAAATTGAAAGGGTTCAGGAAAGATTTACAAGGATGTTGACAGGGTTGGAAGATTTGAGGTATAGGGAGAGGCTGTACAGGCTGGGGTTGTTTTCCCTTGAGCGTTGGAGGCTGAGTGTTGACCTTAAAGAGATGTACAACATTATTAAGGGCATGGAGAGGATAAATGGATAAAGTCTTTTCCCTGGTGTCGTGGAGTCCAGAACTAAAGGGCATAGGTTTGGGTGAGAGGAGAAAGATATTGGGCGGCACGGTGGCACAGTGGTTAGCAATGCTGTCTCACGATGCCAGAGACTCGGGTTACAATTCCTACTTCAGTCTGTGTGAACTGTGCACATTCTCCCGATGTCTGCGTGGGTTTCCTCCCACAATCCAAAAATGTGAGGGTTAGGTGAATTGGCTGCCCTTAATTACCCGCAGTGTTAGGTTAAGGGGTAAATGTCGGGGGATGGGTCTGGGTAGGTTGCGCTTCAGCGGGTCGTTGTGGACTTGGTTCCAGACTTTAAGAAATCTAAACGTAAAAGAGACCTAAGGGGCAACTCTTTCTCACAGGCGGTGGTACGTGTATGGAATGAGTTGTCAGAGGATGTGGTGGAGGCTGGTACAATTGCAGCATTTAAAAGGCATTTGGATGGTTATATGAATAGAAAGAATTTGGAGGAATATGAGCCGGATGCAGGCAGGTGGGAGTAGATTGGGTTGGAATATCTGCTAGACATTGACGGATTGGACTGAAGGGTCTGTTCCCATGCTTTACATCTCTATGCCTCTCTAACTCACACAGTGAGTTCGTAAATGCAATTAGTGTGAATGGTATTTGGAGGAATACGTGTAATGGGAAAGATAAAGTTAGGTTGGAGTTTGTTTCAGGGAATCGGAATGTAGAGGTAAATATATCATGAAGCAGTTGCATAGAGTGTTGGTGAGAGTGTACCTGAGGTTGCATAGAGTATTGGTGACCTAATCTAAGAATGAGTACACTGATCACTGAGGACGTGCAATGGACATTTTCCAGATTAATTCCTGAGATAACAAGATTTTCTGATGGGGAGATTTGTCTTGCGACCTCTTCAGTTTCAAAGCATGAGAGGTGATCGCAGTGAAATTTCAAAAATCTATGATACATGTGATGAGGTGGAAATAAATAGGATGTTTCTCTAGATTTCTACTCTATATTTAAGGCAAATAATGACAGGATAAGGGATATGCCATTTAAGACCGGAATAAGGAGGAAATTCTTCCCTTGGAGGGGACTGACTAATACAGGGGCATGGAAGCCTGTTGGCAGGGCAAGATTAAGGAGAATACCCAGATATTCTTCACGTATATCAAGTGGACAGAACAACCAGGGAACATGTAGGGCCTATTAGTGACTTGCCAAGTTGCATCCCAACTCAACTTCGTGGTAGAAGGGTGTTTGTGTGACTGGAGCCCAATTTCCCCTGGTGTACCGCAGAGATCAGTGCTGTGTCCCTTATTATTCGTGGTATTTATAAGTGATGTGAATGCGAAGTGGGTAGGGGGAGTGTGGTAACTAAATTTGTGTTTGACACAAAGATTGGCCGGATGGTTGGCAGTGAGGAGGAAGGTCTTATGTTACAAGAATATACAGCTGGAATGGTCAGATGGTGAGATCAATGGCAGATGGCATGTAACCCTGATAAATATGAGGTGATACACTTTGGAAGAAGGGACCAGACAGGGGAGTACACAAAGAATGGCATCACACTAGGAAGCTCAGAGCGAGCTTCTCCACACATCCCTGAATGTGACTGGATGTGATAATTGATAAGTTCAGCATGACTGTAGATAAAGCCTTCATTCATTGACCCAATGATTATAAGAGTTTTATATAGCAGTTTGGTAAGGCCAAATGAAATATTGTGTGCAGTTCTGGAGCCATATTACTGGAAGGATGTGATTGTACTGGATGAGGTGCAGAAGAGATTCACCAGGATGCTCCCTGGATGAAACATATGAGCTGTGGAGAGAGGCTGGGTAAGCTCGAGTTATTTATTTTTGAGCAGAGGAAGTTGGGTGAGTAATTCAGGTTTAATATTACAAGGGGAATGGACAGGGTGAATAGACAACAGCTGTTCTTTATAGTCAAAGTGTCAGCTTCCTTACAGTCTGAAACCAGGGAATGGAGAATGGAGAACAAAAAAATGACAGAACAACTTCACTTCTGTCTTCACTGAAAAATACATAAACAAAGCCTTCCTAGCAATAGGAGAAAAACTGAGTCTGATGAGAAAATGATGTGGAATTAAATTAGTAAATAAACTAATTTGGACGAAGAAGTGGAGCTGAAAATAATGGGCAGAGGAAAAAAATCAACACACATTGATGAAATGGGAAACATATTTGAGAAACTGACTGGTAGATTAATTACAGGAAAAAAATACAGTAGAGGCACTGAACTTGGATTTTCAGCAAGAATTGTAATAGACTCCCAAACCTAGTGTGCAAAGTAAAAACACATGGGATAGGGGGTAATATATGAATATGGTGTTAAAATGGGAGTGATGACAGGAAACAATGTGTAGGAATAAATGGATGGTTTACAATTTCGAAGGCTCATGAAGCATCGCAATGATTGGTGCTGGGGCGCCAGATATTCATAATACATCTCAAACATCTCGTTGACGGAATCAAATGCAAAGTTTCCAAGTCTGCTGATGGAACTAGGATTTTGAAAAATGAGGTGGATGTGAAAAAATCTTCAAGGTGATTGAAACAAATGGAGTGAATGATGAAATACGTGGCAGATGAAGAGCAGCGTGGATAGATGTGATGTTGTCTACTTTGTTGTGAAACACTAAAATACCAGCCAACCATTGGAAAAGGGAGTGGTTGAGAAATGTCGATCTATAAAGGGAACTTCACTTTTCTTCTGTTATTGTTTGGACAGACATCTGAGTTACATGAAGGGCAGTGAGTTCTGCAGACAGAGGCTAATACAGGGAATACATTGGCACACAGACCCGTTTACGCACACCCACCAAGTAGGGAGCTGAAACTTTGAAAAGGATCTGGGATCTTCCTGTATACCAGTCACTGAAAGCAATATTGCAGGAGCAGGAAGCAGTCAGGAAGATAAATGGGGTTTTGACTCTCATTTCAGGTGGGCTTGAGTCCAGCTGTAAGGGTGTCTCAGTGCAGCTGTACAGGCTCTTGGTGAGACCTCAACTCGAACATTGTGCAGTATTGTGTGCAGTTTTGGTCTCCGTACCTAATAAAGGACAAACCTGACATTGAGGAATTGCAGCGAAGGCTGACCAGACTAATCTCTGGGATGAAAGACCTTTTGTGGGAGCAGAGTTTGGGGCCATTGTGCCTGTATTCCATGGGGTTTAGTTAAATGAGTGGAGATCTCAGTGAGATATATGAAACACTGACAGGGTTAGGTAGATTGGAAGCAGTGATGATAATTCCTCTGGCTTGGACGTCTAAAACAAGAGGCCACAATATTCGGTACAGACAGGTCGATTACACTTAGATATGAATAAATGTCTGCACTTAGAGACTGGTGAACCTGGGAATTCTCTCTCACATAAGGCTGTGGAAGACAAGGCACAAAAGACTAATAAGGATGTCGAGACACCGAAAGGATGGGGGAGGGAGCAGGAGTATGGTGTAGAAATAACGGGTCAGCCATCATTATATTGAATTGGACAGCAAACTCGACAGACCAAAGGGACTACCGCAGTTCCTATTTTATACCTGCACAGGGTTAATTACATTAAGGGATGTGTACAGTGTGTGGGGAAAATGCATTGAGGAGATGTTCAGACATTAACTAGAACGGGGCAGGCTCAATGTGCTCTATGACCTATTACATTCCTGATGTTTCTGTGCGGTTTGTGGGAAAGCTCTGTAAATGCTGTCACAAGTTCACAGATGTTAGGAAGGACGTCTCTGCAGGGTCAAACGGACTGTCTTTTCAGTTCCCTTTTCCACACTGAGGCTGGGGCTGGGTGTTCTGTCAGGTTTTATCCTTTAAGACGTCGGAGCAGTTTGATACAATAGAGTGTCTTGCATGGCCTTTTCAGAGACAATTAAAGAGTTTATCACATGTCTGTGTATCTGGAGTCATTTTTAGACCAGACCAGGAAAGCACGGGAGATTCACTTCCTGAAGGTACATTGGAAAAGCAAATTGGTGTTTACGATCGACATTGGCTTCACTGTTACTGACACGAGATTTGTGATCTTGATATTTTATTAATTGTTCTTAACTTCCACCAGCTGCCAGAGCATTAGCCTGGTCTGGATTGTTCATCCAGTGAATTTTCCAAAACAGCACCATCTCCAAATGGGGACCTATCAGAAACCACACAGAGCAAGTTATGTCTGTGCTGCTTGACAGCTCTATAAAAAGTCAGGACCCATTGCCTTTGTCATATCTATTGTGTTCAGCTGTTTCTTCATGTCACGTGCAGCAAATCGAATTGGTTGAAGACTGGCATCTGTGATCATGTGGGCATCATGATGACGGTGCGTTGAATCATCGACTCAACATCCCTGGCGAGGATGGTACAGATACTATTTCCTTGTTTTTTTACACAGATGTGCAGAGCTGATTCATTGATAGAATGGGAATTATTGTGGAGCCCTCTTCATCAGTTAGTTCTTTAATCGTCTATCACGATTTTTGCCCGGATGTGGCAGGCTGCAGAGTTCGATCTGGGTGTATTGACCTTATGACAATTTCTCTCTCTCTATCAGTAGATTTGTTTTCATTTGATTTGATAGGAGTCATTGTCGCATGTACCTACGTCGAGTGAAACTCTTTTTTTATACACAGTTCTGGCAGATCACAGTGAGAGTTGGAGCTGCTTTTTTTAGAGACATGGAGTGGCCGAAATGTAAAAGTCTACTTCAAATGTCTGTTTTCGAAGAGCCACAAAATAGCCATAAATTAAAATAGATTGCTTCAGCATTGGTGAACAAAGGGCCTTTGAAAAGGAAATAATTCCAAGGCAAAAGAAAGGATAACCTGATTCCCAAGATTCTGAAACATGCCAACATAGTGATAAAGAAAGTTCTTTTAAAAAAAAATTGATGATTTGTAAAATAACACAAATGAAATAATGACATTGTAGCACAAATACTTTGAAGAATCACTACAAAAGGTTACTTATTCTGACCTCAGTAAGGAGTTTTTTCATCCATAAAAACAGCAACTCAAGTCATCTTTCAGAAGCGAGCTGCGCCTTTGAAACGATTTACAATAGTAATAAGTTCTCGTTAAATATTTGGTAAATAATCATGGACACAGATTTCAACGTAATTATAAAACCTCAAAGAGATGCCTGGCATGTCCTGTCTAATTCGCTAAGAGAAAGGTTAACAGTAGAAATAATAATAATATTACGAATTTCGTAACAGAATCAACTTTTCAATATAAAATGCGATCATGGAATTTGATAAGAGATAGCCTGCCCATTGTAGAATAGAATTTATGCAATCGTTCAAAATAAACAATGAGGGGTATGACTAAAAATATCACAGCCCCGAACTTTGGAATGCATTATAGAAAGATCCCAAGGACGAGAGATAACAAAAATCGTTAAACATCCGAAACAAATAAGAACCTCGGGCTGTCCATGCGAGTGTCCATCATTGATCAGTTGTTTTACAAGGTTGGTTCTGCAGAAGGGGAGTGGAGGGGACAATGCCAAGGCTGTGTACGATCATTGCAACACAGAACGTATAAAAATACTGTCTTTTTACTGTAAAATCGAAGTGGGTCATTGATTTGCCGTCTGATCTGAGCTATAGATTAAGGAATGGATTGTCTTCTCATGTCAAAGCCAGATTCGAGGAAGATCCTTTCGCATGCTCCCAGCATTAACCAGGTTTGCTTGAATTAAAGTCCTTTCCGTGCCTGTGTCCTGTCGGCCTCCAGAGTCTTTGACCCTAGCTGGGGAATCTCGCTCCTTCAATAAGCAAGGACATACAGATCATAGGGTAAAGGAAAAACTGAGACTGAGGCATACTGGCTACACCAGAAAGGGCATGCAATAGGCAACATCAATGTGAGCAAGAACAGCATTATTTGAAGTTAGAGAGTCCATTCCGTAGTTTAATAATGGCTGGGAAGATGCTGTTCATGAGCCGCTGGTTTGTGTGTTCAAGCTTCTGTTTTGTCTGCATGGTGGAAGAGATTGCAGGAGATCCAGAGTGCGATGGGTCATTGATCATATTGTCAGCCTTTCCGCTGCAGTGAGCTGTGTAAATGGAGACAATGTATAGGACGTTGGTTTCCGTGATGGCATGGGCTGTGCACACAACCTTCTGTCACTTCTGTCACAGGGCTGTGGCCACAAAAGGTCATTATACACCCAGATAGTTTGCTCTCAGTGGTGCATTTATAGACATTGATGAGCGTCCTGGTGGACATGTCAAATGTCCTGAGCTGCCAGAGAAAGAAGAGGCATTCTTGTGCCATCTCGGCTGTCACATCTACATGGGAGGTCGGTTATCGTCACTTCAAGCAACTTAATGCTTTCCACTCTTTCAACTTCAGTTCCATTGATGCAGATGGGGACATGTTCTCCTCCTTCCTTTCATTGATCAGTTGGTTAGTTCTGCCGACGTTGAAAGAAAGGATGGTCTCAGTGCAGCATATCACCAAGTACTCTATTTCCGTTCTGTATTTTGACTTGCCAACATTACATACCTGTCCTACTATGATGGTGTCATCAGTGAACATGTAGATGGCATTCGTTCAAAATTTGGCAATACAGTCGTGGGTGAACAGGGGTAAAGTAGGGGGCTGAGGAAACATCCTTTGGGATTTCAGTGTAGAATGTTATCATGGAAGAGACACACTTGCCTATTTTCACTAATTGTGCACTGTTGGTCAGAAAGCTGAGGATCCAACTTCAGAGGGCGGAGCCAAGACTAGGGCTTGGGAGTTTTTTGATTATTCTGAAGGTAATAATGGTGTTGAAGGTGAACCTATAGTCAATGAGCAGGAATCTGACGTGGGTGTCTTTGTCGTCCAGATGTTCTAGGGATATGAACTCGCTATGGACCCATTCCACTGGTCGGAAAATTGTAGGGGATCGAGGCAGGCTGGGAGACTGGAACTGATGTGGGCCATGACGAGCTTCTCGAAGCACTTCACTCCCCTCAGTCTCCTGCGCTCTAAAGAGAAATGTCCCAGCTTCTCCAACCTCTCCCTATGACTCAAACCCTCGAGTCCTGGCAACATCCTTGTAAAGTTCCAGTTTAATATCATCCTTCCTCGAGCAAGGTGACCAAAACTGAACACAATGCTGAACTTGGAAATATTTGGAACTGTAAGTTTTACTCTGCTGCCAATTATTATGCTGCTGTGATATTGCTTTTTTTGTGTTATTCTGAAATCTTATTATTCATTGAATCCTCTGATGGCAATCCCCTCGGGTGAACGTCCTGCTCTCTGCTTGAATTTGAATCAATCTATTTTGTTTGGATTGATATTTTGAGGCCGCTGTATATCAGAAAACAGGAAGAGATGATGGATGATTGTGCAGTGTGTGTCCCTTACTGGACCAGCTTGACTCTCCAGGCACCTAAAGCTTTATTGTGGGTCAGAGTACCTCAGAATCGTTACATCACAGAAGGAATCTATTTAGCCCATTGTAGGTCTTTGCACATAGAACATTACAGCTCAGTTCCTACAACATCCTTCAGCACTGCTGACAGATACGCCAACCTTACTGCCAACCGTAAATTTACTAACTCATCCTTCCATTCCCTCATTAAGGTCATTTTCAAAAGGACAAACAGCAGTCACTCCAAAGCAGATCCTTGCAGTATACCATTAGTAACTAAACTCCAGGATGGACATTCTCCATCAACTACCACCTTCTGTCTGCTTTCAGCTAGCCGATTTGTGATCCAAACGCGAAATCACCCACAATTCCACGTCTCCATGTTTTCTGGGAGAAAGTAAGGACTGCAGATGTTTGAGATCAGAGTCGAGGGTGTGGCGCTGGAAACGTACAGCAGGGCAGGCAACATCCGAGTAGTGAAGAGAAAATGAAGACTGCAGATGCTGCAGACCAGAAAACTGATTATTGATGAAGGGCTTACAAGAGAAACATCAACTTGCATGCATCCTGGATGCTGCCTCGACTGTTCTGCTTTTCCAACACCACACTCTCCATATTTTCTTCAATAGCCTACCACGGGGGACCTTATCAAACGCTTCACTGAAATCCATACACCTCACTTTACCCTCATCCACCTGTTTGGTCACCTTCTCAATGAGGTCAGTCAGCATCCAAGGAACAGTTCCTTGGATGCTGACTGACCTGCTGTGCTTTACCAGCAACACATTTTCAGCTCTGATCTCCAGCATCTGCAGACCTCACTTTCTCCACCTTCTCAATGAACTCGGTAAGATTTGCGAGGCATGACATACCCTTCACAAAAGCTTGTTGACTATTCCTAATCAAATGATTCCTTTCTAGATTATAATTAATCCTATCTCTTATAATCCTTTCCAAAACTTTACCCACAACCAAAGTAAGACAGGTATATAATTACCAGGGTTGTCTCTTCTCCATTTATTGAACAAAGGGACAACATTTGCTGTCCTCCAGTCTTCTGTCACTATTCCTGTAGACAATGGCGATGTAAAAATCCGAACAGATGGTTGTGTAAACTCCTCTCTAGCTTCTCAGAGAATCCTTGGATAAATTCCATCTGGTCCAGGGGACTTAACTATTTTCACACTCGCCAGAACTGCTAACATCTCCCCATTACGAACTTCAATCCCGTCTCGTCTAATAGCCTGTATCTCAGTATTGGCCTCGATAGCATTTTCTTTTTCCATTGTGAATACTGATTCAAATATTAATTTACAGCCTGTCCTATCTCCTCAGACTCCACACACAACTTAACACTACTGTCCTTAATTGCCTTCAATCTTCATTTGGTCATTCTTTTGTTCGTGACATACTGATAGAAAGCTTGAGGGTTTTCTGCCATCCTACTTGCCAAAGACTTCTCATGCACTCTCCTGGCTATTCTTAGCTTTTTTTCAAAGTCCTTCCAGGCTAACTTGTAACTGTCAAGCATCCGAACTGAGCCTTCATGTTTCATCTTTACACAGTTAAAATGCATGAATTTATGTAAAACTCGGTTATCTCACTTTTTAGATGAGAATCAATCTACACATCAGGTCATAGACAGAGAACACAGGGGGCTAACTCCTTCAACATATTGTTTAGCTATCACCATTGTTAACAGCTAACTCGAGACCAGTCCAACACCGGCATCTCCAAATCATCCTTACATAAGCCTCCTTCTTCCTCTTGACAAGCGATTCAACTTCATCAGTAAACCACAGCACCCTCACTCGATCACCTCCTTCTTTCCTGACATGTATAAACGTATCGAGGACACACAGCAGCTGTTGTTTGAAAAATCTCCACACTTAAATTGTGCCCAGCCTCTGCAATTTCCTTCTCCATCCTATGCATCCGAAAACGTTTCTTAATCGCATTATAATTGCCTTTCCCCCAGCTATAAACCTTGTCCTGCGGGATACACCTGTCCCTTTCAATTGCTAAGGTAAACATAACAGAATTGTGGTCACTATCAGCAAAGTGTTCACCTACCTTCAAGTCTAACACCTGGTCTGGTTCATTACTCAGTACCAAATCCAATTTGGCCTCGGCCCTTGTTGGCCTATCTACATATTGTGTCAGGAAGCCATTCTGCACACATTGGACAAAAACTGACCAATATAAAGTAATTGAACTGTAGCATTTCGAGTCAATATTTGGAAAGTTAAATTCTTCCATAACAACTACTCTGTTATTTTCGCTCCCATCCAGCATCATATTTGTAATCCTTTACTCTACATCTCTGGAACTTTTCAGACGGCAATAGAGAACTTTCAACAGAGTGACCTCTCCGTGTTTGTTTCTAACCTCTTCCCATACTACCTCATTAGACGAGTCTTTATGAAGCATCCTTTCTACCAACGTAATGCTGTCTTTGATTTTCAATGCCACCCTACCCTCCTCCACCCCAACCAGCGCCCCCACCCCGCTCTTAGTACCTTCTTTTTTTTTAATGAAGCATCTAAACCCCGGACCCTCCAATGATCAATCCTATCCCTGCTCTATCCATTTCTCCAAAATGGCCACAACATCAAGCTGTTCAACTGCACAATTTGGAAACAGGGATGTTAAACGAGGGTGGGTTGAATAGATCAGAAGACAGCATGAGGGGAGATAGACAGGAACAGACAGAAAATTGAAGTTTTATTTAGAAATTCTCACGGACGGCATGGTCTTTATCTGTTGCCATACCGTTTGAGCACTGTGCTTTTACTGGCTGTGGTCCCAGAGCGTTTATCGCCAATAATATCACAGAGCTGAGTTGCTGACAGTTAAACAGAGTCCAAAAGGCCAAGTGTTTTTTTTTCTCTACAGTGAGAAGGTGGATTAATTTAAACAGACTGGGTGAACAGCAGCAGGAACTGAAACCCCCCTCAATACTGAGATACTGTGCCAGAGAATCTCAATGAGGTTGATCACTGACAGAGGGGAAATCAGCATCCCAGCTGAGGGCCAAAGAATGATTGATAAAGATTACACACCACTTCCGTGGTTTTGTAATACATATTTCAATTTATGTAGCTCAATATCATGAGTGTATCTTATTGCTTTCTACTTCCCATAGTTTAGTACGTACAGAAAATCATTTTGTCCCCGTATTTTGTGTTCAATAAACAACTTTTACTCCCCATTCCTCACTTTAGATGTATCCTTGAATCTGTTCTTCATATGAGTTATAAAGAGTAACATTCCAATACTGATGACTGGGGAATATTATTGTCCCTCCCTCCTGTCTGAACTGCCATGTCACACAATTCTCTCTGTTTTCTGTCTCCTCCACAATGCCATAATCACACTGTAATTGAAGTCCAGTAAATAACTTTCATCACAGTTCACTCACATCGATAACATCAATAGCACAGGCCTCATCTGCCTCACTCTAAACCTGGAATAACAATCTGAATTGCATTTGTCACGTTCAATTCTCTGTTAACATATCCATGCCATGTGTCTATTACAACCCCACGTTTCTCAGACACACATTCGCCTCAGATCATGAATTATAAATGTTGTCTCAATTTTAATTGAAATTATGATGCTTGATCAATAGTTCCTGGATGTATGTTTCCATTTATTATCAAAGACGCACGTTTACGTTCTGATAAACTTATGGCATTATTCCTGCAACCAAGACAGATTGAATGGTTACACTCAATTGATCTACCGGCCTCAAGATTTGTTCCATCAGTCACCCTCACATCGCCCATCCAGAAAATGACAGTTTGAATCATTGTTTTGAATTTGAATAACAATATTGAAATGAAAGGCGTTGGCTGAAGCTATTTGTTCAGTGACTGTGATTAATGTCAATCTCCGTGGATCCGAGATGTGTCACTGGAGGGTTTGCCTCTTCGATTAATCAAGGACTCGGTTCAAGGTGTTATCCCAGTATGGGCGGGAGCATCAATGACTGGACTAACAGGGATCAGTAGCTCGAGAGACAGGGGAGGAGATATAAGAAGAGGTAAAAACAATGACTGCAGATGCTGGAAACCAGATTCTGGATTAGTGGTGCTGGAAGAGCACAGCAATTCATGGCAGCATCCGAGGACAGGCAAAATCGACGTTTCGGGCAAAAACCCTTCATCAGGAATAAAGGCAGAGAGCCTGAAGCATGGAGAGATAAGCTAGAGGAGGGTGGGGGTGGGGAGAGAGTAGCATAGAGTACAATAGGTCAGTGGGGAAGGAGATGAAGGTGATAGGTCAGGGAAGAGAGGGTGGAGTGGATAGGTGGTAAAGGAGCTGGGCAGGTCGGACAAGTCCGGACAAGTCGAGTTGCTGTAGGTTAGAAACTAGGATGAGGTGGGGGAAGGGGAAATGAGGAAACTGTTGAAATCCACATTGATGCCCTGGGGTTGAAATGTTCCGAGGCGGAAGATGAGGCGTTCTTCCTCCAGGCGTCTGGTGGTGAGGGAGCGGCGGTGGAGGAGGCCCAGCACCTCCATATCCTCAGCAGAGTGGGAGGGGGAGTTGAAATGTTGAGCCACTGGGCGATTTGGTTGATTGATGCGGGTGTCTCTGAGATGTTCCCTAAAGCACTCTGCTAGGAGGCGCAGGAACTGTAAAACCTGTGCCCACACCTCCTCCCTCACCTCCATCCAAAGCCCTAAAGGAGCCTTCCACATCCATCAAAGTTTTACCTGCACATCCACTAATATCATCTATTGTATCCGTTGCTCCCGATGCGGTCTCCTCTACATTGGGGAGACTGGGCGCCTCCTAGCAGAGTGCTTTAGGGAACATCTCAGAGACACCCGCATCAATCAACCAAATCGCCCAGTGGCTCAACATTTCAACTCCCCCTCCCACTCTGCTGAGGATATGGAGGTGCTGGGCCTCCTCCACCGCCGCTCCCTCACCACCAGACGCCTGGAGGAAGAACGCCTCATCTTCCGCCTCGGAACACTTCAACCCCAGGGCATCAATGTGGATTTCAACAGTTTCCTCATTTCCCCTTCCCCCACCTCATCCTAGTTTCTATCCTACAGCAACTCGACTTGTCCGGACTTGTCCGACCTGCCCAGCTCCTTTACCACCTATCCACTCCACCCTCTCTTCCCTGACCTATCACCTTCATCTCCTTCCCCACTGACCTATTGTACTCTATGCTACTCTCTCCCCACCCCCACCCTCCTCTAGCTTATCTCTCCATGCTTCAGGCTCTCTGCCTTTATTCCTGATGAAGGGCTTTTGCCCGAAACGTCGATTTTGCCTGTCCTCGGATGCTGCCTGAATTGCTGTGCTCTTCCAGCACCACTAATCCAGAAGGAGATATAAGAATCCGAGAACATTAGTCTGGAATGTTCCAATAACGGATCAGAATCTGAGAACATTAGACTGGAATATTACAACAACAGAGAGGAGTTTATCCTTGGATCTTTACTACCTTTCTCAGCCTTGGATATCATTAGCAGCACGGATCGAAGTTATCCTTTGGATTATTCAAAGTGCTTACTATCCCATCCTTGCTATAGTTGGTGTTCCTGGTAAGTCATTCCATCGGACCATTAAGCTGAATTGAACTGAATTGCTGTTCAAATTCAAATTTTAAAATTTGTAAGTCATCATTTTCAGATCAGGTCAAAAATTTTATTCCTTACTGATTATAACTAGCAAATTACTACTCACAACTTACTCAACAATACGCGAGGAGAAACCACACTGTTCTTAATCTCCATTATCTTTTTTCTTCATTCAGGTTTACATTTCTACATGTTCTACCCACTCACCAATCCTGCCCAAGACCACTATCAGGATATTTCTGTCTCCTTCTCAGCCTCAATGCAACTGCTGAATAATCCATCATTTCTGCCTTTGGTAAATCCAGATATAACCGTTTCAAGTCCCTTCAAACTATGCTTATGTCACAAAATATTTGCACTTGAGATTGGTAATTTGTCCTCTCCACTGAATCTGTCAGATGGACAGACAGTGCATGTTGGTCAAGTCATTGACTCATAATCATACAGCACAGAATAATGATCTTTTGGTTTCTCCTCAATGAAGTTGATGAAATGCAAATGAAATCATCACCACGAGTTTTCAACAGAAGCATATCTGTTTGCCTCATGTCCTACAGAGAACGCAATGGGTTATCCTTTCATGTTCAGGTCTCTGTGTGTCTGCATACCCACAGCAATGTGGTTTACTCTTTATTATCCTGTGCAACAGCTGAATCAGCCACTCAGTTCAAGATCAGCATAACATGCTGGCCTGACCAGGGCTGCACACATCCCGTGAGGGAAGAACAAAAGGAAAGATGGCTCCCTTTCTCTGCCTGATTTCCATGTTACTGCAAGTCATTTCCATTCAGGTAGGTGACCATTCCCTGTTTCAAGTGAATTCTTTCTGATTGAGTCTCCCTCTGAACGTGATATACATCTCCATCGACACCTCTGGTGATGACTGACGCACAGATGTAAGAAACTTCAAAATTCCACATCATTCACAGTGCAGAGAGAAGGAATGGCTTTTTATACCACAGAAAAGAAGCTGAGACAGCTACGTGACGGAACAGAATTATTGTGATCAACCCTAGAGTGTTTTGAGATAGTATTTGGAGTATTGTGCACAGATTTTCTCTCCTTTATAAGGAGTAATCGTCTTGGGAGAAAGAGTATAAAGGAGTTTCACCAGACTCATTGTACAATCGGGAATGCATGAGGATTAATCTGTTGCGCTTTGAAGAATAAGAGGAGATTGCATTGAAACTTAAAGTGATGGATAGTCACTCATTATATTCCAAACAGAACTAATACGGTGATAAACTCCATATTTTTTTACTTAGTTTACATGATTCTCGTTGGCTTAAAAGATTCTGGGAACGTTCCTCTCAGTCCACGCCACTCTCCATTTCGATTGAGAGAGAGAGAGAGTCAGTCTTTAACTAATCTCTTCCAACATTAGTACAATGCATTTGGTGTGTAATCTTACATAGAACTTCACGTTATCCACCATCGCGACAGGAGTCACAATACTTTCATTCTAAAACAGTTACCTATCCCCAGCAGCTTCTGACCCCCACGGAAAACATGGAGATGGAAGATGCCTCCTTGAGGCTTGGCGCTAAACATTTGGCTTCCTTCCTCACTGCCGGAAAAACACGTTAAAGTATCATTTGTCCCACAGGCAATGGAGACACGAGGAGCATGTGAGCAGTGTATGAGTGCAGTATCTGCTCCATTCGTTTTCTAGGTTGGAGCATCAATGACACCCTCCTATTCCTGTGTAAGTGTCTCTAGGGGTGAATGGTCTCCTCCTAGTTCCATAGAACAAGTTTAGTGGCCTTAGTAGACTCGGCCTGTTCCTGTTTAATAGCTCAATGTACTGACCAGACGCATCCTCTTCCTGTGGAACAGGCAGGAGGATTGAATGGGCTGTCCCTCTTCTTGTTCAGTCATTTCGATGGATTAAATGGTTTCCACATATCCATGTAAGCTGAATGAGCTCCTCTTTTAACTGTGGAAATGTGCATGCCTGGCAGCACTGTTACATGAATGTTACCGACACTTGAACAGCACTCACGTGAAAGTTGTTTGGGTCTTGCTGAATATGGACACAGACCTGTTCAGGAGCTCAGTGGGGACAAAATGTTCTGAGTATTGTGCGATCTTCAGTGATCACCCTGCTTCTGATCTTGGGATAGATGGTGGGCGCCGGGAATGGGGGCACATAGACGTTGACGAAGGAGCTGAAGATGTTTGTGCTGAGGAAGTTAATCTGAGGATCTCCTGAAGAGATGTTCTGGGACTGAAAGGATTGTCGGCCACCGACCACAAACATATTCCTTCGTTCTCTGAAAGACCCCAAACAGTGGGGAGGTTAGACCTGATTCTCATTAAGCTCAAATAATTAGGTAGTCCCGATGATATCCTCAGTCAACTACTGCCTTGATATCAAGGTCATTCACTCTTTCCTGAGCCCCTGTGTTCACCTCTTGTTCATATCAATAGGTGACGGCGTATGTGTGGAGAGTGTTTTCCTCTCACAGAGGGTAATCAATGTCAGGAATTATCTGGACTAGAGAGTTAGGGGAGCTACATCACTGAAAGTATTTAAAGAGGTGGTACATGAATCTTTGACCTGTCAGAGAGCTGAGGAGTGTGAAGAACTGGGCATTAAGGAGGAGTTAATGCTAACAGTAGATCAGCTATGGTCGTATACAATGGCTTGACCGTCCGAATTACCTATTCCTGTTCCTTATATTTTCCTTTTCTGTAATTTCAAAGTAAACGGCTGTAATTTTCCTGGATGTACTGTTATTGTATGTTGTAATCAGAGAGAGCAGAGCATTTTTGAGTCGTCTCTGAGTGAGGTATGGAGCTTTATTCATAACGAATCCTGGTCTAGACCAAGACCAACAAATGAAACACAAGTTGCAGAGAGGGGGCACTCTGTAAACAGACCAGAGGCGTCTTTCAAAACCAGCCTGGATTTCCAAATAACATTTTCCAATCCGTCCCAATCTGAGTGAGCCAGTTGTGAGGGATTAAATGAAATCCTGTGTTACTCTGGACCAGGTATTTGGAGCAAGTGGCCCCCATCTGCACCTTTCAGGAGCTGTGAGAGGCTGAATTCACCAAAGTAACACGGGACTGTGGAGCAAGAGTGGGTCATCAGACACTTTGTCACGGCTCTACCATGCACTATGATCTGATTAAGGTCTCCGCAGCACTTTTCGGTCAGTGTACCATTTCCCGACATTCATTTGTCTTTCAAATGCCTTACATGGACAATTTTGAACAAATGGAAATATCCAGGCATCACAATCTTCTGTGGAAGGGAATTCACACCTTAACAACCCTTTGACAATCTCTTGTTCGTGTTCTGACCAATGTTGGAGGGTAACTCCTTTTCCCACTCCTCTATTGGTGAAAGCAAATTTTAAATGTAACTAGTTGAGTGCCGTGTCCAATGATATAGGTACCGGACTGGTATATTTTTTTTATAAAAATCTGAGACACAGAAAGTTGAACTGTGAACAAATGGTAAAATGATAAAGTGTCCCAAATGTTTTTTTCTGACTTTGAACTTATTCTGCTCACACAAATGTCTGGGATTGCCGATTTCTTCCTGGAACAGTTGGATTTGGCTGAATTCCTTTTGCTTCGAGCTGTACAGAGATTCCTATGAATCCTCATCAGGAATCCTCCACGAGTGGTAAAGATGAGTCAGGACTTTTCTGCTCTCACGCCTTGCTTTCAGGCAGAACAAAGTAAGAGAGAGAGAGAGACCAATTGTCTGCTGCTTCTGAAGCAAGTAATATTTTTCTCCGTCTCTGTGTGGAAAAATACAAGAATGTTAACTGAACACCAAACTGGACCATGTGCACTCTCCATGTACATTCTCTGGAATGGAATATAATAGACTATATGTTGTGTTCAGCATCATTGCTGTTGTTGTGCACATTGCATTTCATTAGCAAAAGAAAATAATGTGCCCGTTTTATGATTTGATGATATGCTTATATGCATCTGCATAATTTTTAAAATGGGTTGATATCTTCATAATATTTGTGTTAATACCAATGCATCTCATTCAAGAAATTATTATCGAGCTTTAGTCTTCTTAACAAGAGAAAATATGAATCTGAAAGACTTCTCTGAAAATCGTTGTTCAGTAAGATTTCTCATCTAAGATCTAAACAGATAATCTATACAGACAACAAAAGGCCTTCATTTCAGGAATGAGTAAAGGGAAGCATCTTTGAACATCTTTGAAAGGAATTGTATCCGTTTTTTTAGTTTAGAGGATCGAACTGCACCCAGCGTATCTGATGTGGTCTCAGCAATTTCCTGTACGGTACAGTGAAATATTCCTAATTAAACCCAATACCCGTTGCCACAAACAGCATCATTCCACTTATCTTCCGAATCACTTGCTGCATCTGCAGACAGACTTCATATGATTCATGTACCAAGAATATGGAAAACATCTGCATCACAAAGTTCTGCAATCTCTCTCCATTTAAATTGTTCCCGACTGCATTAGACAACTCACGTTATATTATTTCTGCTGAGAGTACGATCATTAACCTTCCCTATCTTCATCATAATGCAGATTCACTACCTCCTTTTGAAGATCTATTGAATGATCATTTTGGTGTACAAGGTAGTTCAGCTTTGATCCATTCAGTCCCTTCATCCAGATATTTTACATAGATTATTGATCATTGATGACCCTACAGTGATCTATGAGTTAAAACTAGTTACAGTTTTGTTTAATAAAATCATATATCTCTACTGTCTATTTCCTGTTAGTGACAGCATCTCTGTTCCTGTGCAGCAGTTCAGGCGGGTTGAATGGCCTCGTCCTGGGCTGTGTAATGTACTCAACGAGCTGAATTACTTCATCCTATATTCTTGTGTAATTATTTGGAGGGGCAGAATGGTCTCCTTCCGTCTCATTGTAACGATTCAGTCTTGCTGAATGGGATGATCCTCTATCCTGTAATCGCACTGAGGGGTGGATTGAGGGAACAACACATGGGGTAGGGGCAGCAGTATATTCCTGTAACGGCCGGGAGGGTGGATTGACCGAACAACACATTGGAAAGGGGTAGCAGTTGGCCATTTGGTGGTACCATTCAGAATGCTCATGGCTGATCCGAGTATGTCTGACCATCCGTCTCCTGTCTGTTCCAAATAAACATTGACTCTCCTGTCCAGCAAAGATCAGTCAAGCTCAAACTAAAATATCTAAATTAACCGTGTCTTCACTGCTCCCTGGGGATGAGGACACCACAGATAGCACAACTGTAAATGGAAAGGGTAATCCTTCTGTCATTGTGGGACACATTTTTTAAAAAAAAACTGTGTTAACCTCATATCAAATCATTGTCCCTTTTCAGATATAGTGGTACAATAACTAGGAATAACCATTAACCATTCTGCCCTCCAATCTTTTCCCACGTTACCACTGACTGTTTCCAATCAAACATGTTGCTGCTGCTGTCTCAGGAAGAGAATACCTGATAGCATAACACCACAGGAGCATTAGAAACAGAGCAGAATTAGACCATTTGGCCCAATCGAGTCTTATATACCATTCAGTCATTTCTAATATGTTCCTCAACATCATTCTCATACCTTCTCCCTAGAATTATTGATCTCCTTATCAATCAAAAACGTATTTATTTGTGTCTTGATGCAGATGTTTTGTGTATGTGTCTTAATGTATACTTAAGTGTGTGTGTGTCCATGTACTTGTTACATTTGTATTTGTGTGACTATATCTGTCTGTCTTTGTATCAGCCTGTGTGTTTCTATCTGTGTTTGTGTCTATTTGTGTGTGACGTTTTATGTCTTTGTGTGCTTCTACTTGTATTAATTGTGCATGTTAGCATATTGGGGTATTTACCAATACGTCTGTGTATTTCACTGCCTGCGTCTCTGTGCAATGGAGTATCTGCTCTTCTGCGAGTGAGAGAGATGAGGTTAGAACTGACAGCAGGTTTGAATTGAGAATTGATCTTTACTGAACACTGCTCCTTATTCGGTTGGTGGGACGTGGATGTTTCAGAATCTCCACACAAGGCCTCCTGGTCCTCTCTGGAGCTCTCCAGGATCCTCCACACATATCAGGGTAGGGGGATAAGATAACGGATATACGGCACTCCACCACCCGGGTTGGCCCTTTCTGTCCTATTCCAGGCTGCATCTCATGGAATGGGAGAAAGGGAGGGAATGAGTGAGGGTGGGAGTGGATGGCCCTGCTGTTAGTGCTGGGCAAGGTGAGGTGTGACATGGTGAGGTGGCCGGAGGGAGTCTGTCATATTGTTGTATCCGTGTAGTGCTATTAGTGTGCGGGGCTGTTGCATTAGGGGGAGGGAAGGTGCTGAATTCAACAGTGAGTGTGGTCGTTCTTGAGCCATATTGGAGTTAGAGTGTGAGCCTTGGTCGAGGGTAGGTGCTGTAAGAGACATACAGTGAGTGTGAGGGAGCAGTGAGAATATACAGTGACACATCCTGACAGAGCGGAAGGAATATTGATGCTTGTCCTGTATTGCTGGACATGTCTTCAGATCATCTCAGCATCGAGGTGAGCCTCCCCGAATGTCTGATCCAAGTCTGTCACTTATAACGACCCAGGCTCTGTCCCTCAGATTCCACAGAATCAGTTTGGGTGGGTCTTTAAAATAGCAAGGAGAAACAAACTTGTTGTGTTTTATATCTGAACCAAAACTGTCGCACAAATATTTTGCATCATATGCTCTGGAAATTATATATGCAACTATATGCAAAGGGAAGCTATGCCATACTGATATTATCGCTGGGCCCTTTACCCAGAGACCCAGATAATGTTCTGGGGACATGCTTTCAAATCCTGTCATTGCAGATTGTGGAATTTGAATTCAATAATTATCTGGAATCAAGGGTTTATTTGATCAGGAATCCATTCCTGATTGTTGGAAAAACTCATCTGGTTCACTAATGTCCTTATTGGGAAGGAAACGGCTGTTCTTACCTGGTCTGGCCTGCATGTCACTCCAGATCCAAGACAATGCTGTTGACTCTTAACAGCCGTCTGGCATGGCCAGTAAATGCTGGTTATCCAGCTAAGCCCCCATCCTGTGAATGAGTAACAAATACTCGTGGTTTCTGCAGTAATAATGCATGGTGTCAATATGCATCGAAACTGAGTTAACTAAGTGACTGCTAATGTTGTGAAAAATAAATTCCTTAAGTGTATATCAGGTAGGTGGAAGAGTTTGTTGTGAACCAAACTCGAGAGCAGATCATTTCGGATTAGGTGTTGTGTGACACTGATTAAGGATGATCAGCCGTGATCATATTGAATGGTGGTGCAGGCTCGAAGGGCAGAATGGCCTACTCCTGTACCTATTGTCTATTGTCTATTGTGTGGTCGGAAGGACTAATTACTAACCTTGCTCTGAAGCATTTTTGGAGGAGTAGTGACATTAATATGTTGTTTTACGCGGCGCCTGCATTCAATGTGGAATGTTTGAACATTCTGGTCAAACATCATGGAAGCCCAGAGGCTAGAGTGTTAAGTTCGCTCCAGTGAATTGGGAAATTACAATATAACATTCAGTAGGAGAGCAATGGTTGTTAGACCCGTATAGTCTTACAGCGCGGAGACAGGCCATTCGGCC
The DNA here is from genome assembly GCF_037043375.1 of Chiloscyllium plagiosum. NCBI lineage: Eukaryota > Metazoa > Chordata > Chondrichthyes > Orectolobiformes > Hemiscylliidae > Chiloscyllium > Chiloscyllium plagiosum. The sequence goes on from NW_028270171.1 coordinate 62,457,047, forward strand.
AAAACTGGTCCATTCTGAACAAAATGTCCATTCACACTAACCCCATTTCCCTGCCATTTCCCTGTATCCTTCTAATCCTTTCCTACCTGTGTATTTGTCCAAATGTATTTTAAATTTTGTGAATATACCCGCCTCAACCACTTCTGCTGGCAGCTCATCCCATATACATACCACCCTGTGTTTAAAAGAAATTGCCCCTCAGGTTCCCTTTTACTCTTTCCCCTTTGACCTTAAATTGATGCCCTCCAGTCCGTGATTGCCCAATCCTGGGGTTAAAAAAAGACTGAGTGCATTGACTCTATCCATACATCCCATGATCTTATACACTACTATCAGATCCCCCTCAGCCTCATACATTCTAAAGTAAAAACTCCCAGCTTGTTTAACCTCTCACTATAACTCAGACCATTGAGTCTTGGCAACATCCTTGTAAATTTCTTCAGCACTCTTTCCAATTTAATAGCATACTTCCTCGAGCAAAGTGAACAAAACTGAACATGACGCTACAAATATGGACTCGCCAAAACCTTGTATAACTGCAACGTAACTCGCTAATTTCGATACTCACTGTTCTGACTGATGAAGGCCAGTGAGTCAAATACCTTTTTTCAGTGCCTTGTCTACCTGGGACTCTAATTACAGAAAACCATGCACCTGAATTCCAAGGTCACTCTGTTCCCCTGCACTCCTTAAGGCATTGCAATTCACCATGAAACTCCTGCCTTGGTTTGACTTTCTAAAATGCAAGAACTTACACTTATATGAATTAAACTCAATTTGCCATTTCTCGGCCAACCTCCCTACCTGATCAAGGTACTGCTGAAATTTGTGAGATTTCTGATAACCTTCCTCATTGTCCACGATACCACCTATTTTAGTGTCACCTTGAAACTTACAAATTATGCCTGTACATTTTCATCTAAATCATAGATATGTGTAATATATGAATATCTGGTCCCAGCACCGACCACTGAGGCATTTCACTCATCACAGGCCTCCAGTCCGACAAGAATCCTTCCACGATTACCCTCTTCTTCCTATCATCAATCCAATTTTGGACCTAATTTGCCAGCTCCCCCTCAATTCCATGTGATCTAACCTTCCAGAGCAGCGTACCATGTGGAACCTTATTGAAGGCCTTACTGAAATCCATATAGACTATATATACAACCATGCCCTTGCCAAAGTTACTGGTCCCTGATTAAGGGCTTTTTGCACGAAACGTCGATTTCGAAGCTCCTTGGATGCTGCCTGAAGTGCTGTGCTCTTCCAGCACCACTAATCCAGAATCTGGTTTCCAGCATCTGCAGTCAGTGTTTTTACAAAGTTACTGGTCACTTCATCAAAGCAATCTTACAAATCTGTGAGCCATAATCTCCCATTCACAAGGCCCTGTCTTTCCAAATGCATGTATATCTTCTCCCTCAGAATCTTCTCAAGTAACTTACCTGCTACAGACTTTAGGTTTACTGGTCTATAGTTCCCCGGTTTTTATTTGTAGCCCTTCATGAATAACGGCACAGCATTCACTACCCTCCAGTCCTTCAGGGCCTCACCCATTGGTTCCCGATTATGCAAAATTACCAAACAGGGCCCCCGCTATTTCCTTCCTGTCCTCCTGCAGTGTTCCTGAATAGATATGGTCAGGACCAGGAGATTTATAGAAATACTACAAAGTCTGAAAAATATGTCTATTTATTTCATGTAAAACACCCAAGAGTGAGAAAGTGAGTTAACAATGATTAGCATAATAAATTAAAGATTAGAAAAATCACAGGAAGTCACTTCAGAAGAATTCCAGATATTGTGGAATCCTGAGAATACTCAGAAATTTACGATTCAGAAAAGGAGGGCCATGAAACGGGTAAGGAAATCAAAACGCGAACACGCATGCAAACAAACAGGAACACAAAGATTGCTTAAATCTATGATCTATATTTCAAAGGAAAGAGGAAAGCATAGTCAAATGTAGAAATCTGCAATCCGGAGAGACGAGCTTATTATGGATAACAGGGAAATGCCCAAGCAAATAACCAATTATTTTTGCATCTGTCTTCATGGAGGAAGATCCAGAAAATCACCCAGAAATACGAAGTGATCCTACAGGACTTGTGGATCGAAAGACATAAAGTAAATTCATATCAGCAACAAGGCTCTACTTGAACATACAGCTGGATTGAGCATTGCTAAACTTGACAAACCAGATGTACTTCATCCCAAAATCTTCAGAAATAAACCACTAATATATGTATTGGTTGCACTGTCGATGACTGTGTTCTATTACTCAGTACATTCTGCACAGTCTGGATCCAAGCTTCTACAAAGGGAATGATGCAGTTGTATAAGGTCATGATGCAGTTGTATAAGGCTCTGGTGCGGCCGCATCTGGAATATTGTGTGCAGTTTTGGTCGCCATACTATAGGAAGGATGTGGAGGCACTTGAACGGGTGCAGAGGAGGTTTACCAGGATGTTGCCTGGTATGGAAGGAAGATCGTATGAGGAAAGACTGAGACACTTGGGGCTGTTTTCATTAGAGAAAAGAAGGTTTAGGGGTGACTTGATTGAGGTGTACAAGATGATTAGGGGGTTAGATAGGGTTGACAGTGTGAACCTTTTCCCGCGTATGGAGTCGGGTATTACAAGGGGGTATAGCTTTAAATTAAGGGGGAGTAGATATAGGACTGAAGTTAGGGGTAGGTTCTTCACTCAGCGAGTCGTAAGTTCATGGAATGCCCTGCCAGTAGCAGTGGTGGACTCTCCCTCTTTATGGGCATTTAAGCGGGCATTGGATAGGTATATGGAGGATAGTGGGTTAGTATAGGTTAGGTGGGCTTGGATCGGCGCAACATCGAGGGCCAAAGGGCCTGTACTGCGCTGTATTCTTCTATGTTCTATGTTCTAGATAGTGTGGAGAACTGCAGACCAATTAACTTGACATTTGTGGGGAAACTGTTGGAGTCTATTATATAGAATGTGATATTCGTTATTTAGAAATTAACAGCAACATTGGAGAGAATCAGTATGCATTTCTGAAAGGGAAATCATACTTGACAAGCTTTGGAATCGTTTGAAGTTGATTCTTATAGCATAGATAATGGGGAACCAGTACAATTGGCATATTTTAGATTATCAGAAGGCTTTCTATAAGAATTCACATAATGAGTTCGTAAATGCAATGAATGTGAAGGGTGTTTGGAGGAATATATGCAAGTAGTAAGGTAAAGTTTGAATTGCCTTCCTTTAAGGGAGTCAGAATATAGATGTAAAGACATGTTGAAGCAGTTTAACAGCGTGTTGGTGAGTTACTGTACCTGGAATATTGAGTACAGTTTTGGTCACCAAATCTGAGAAAGAATATACTGATCACAGACGAAGTTCAGTGGACATTCTCCAGATTAATCCCTCAGTTGGCGAGATTGCGTGATGAGGAAACTCGGTTTGTGTTCTCCAGAGTTTCAAAAAATAAGAGGTGGGTCACTGTGAAATGTATAAAATTCACAAAACATGTGACAAGTTGGAAATTAACAGGCTGTTTCTTCGGCAGCCTAATCCACACTCAAGGGAAATAATGACAGGATAAAGGACAGGCCATTTAAGGCTGCAATAAGGAGGAAATTCTGCATGCGTAGCCACTAACTAACACAGGCGCATGGAAACCTGCTGGCAGGGCAAGATTAGGGAGAATTCCCAGATAATACACAAGTGTGTCCAGCGGAACAGAATGACCAGGGAACAGGTAGGACTCATTAGTGACTTGCCAAATTGTATCCAAATGAAGTTTAGTGGTAGGAGATACAAGGTGGTGGTTGACTGCTTGTGTGACTGGAGGCCAGTGTCCAATAGTATACCACAGGGATCAGTGCTGTTTCCCTTATTATTTGTGATTCGGAGGTGGTGGTGTTGGACTGGGTGGACAACACTAAAAATCGCATAACACCAGATTGCAGTCCAACAGGTTTATTCAGCGGCACTACCTTTCAAAGTTCTGCTTCTTCATCAAAGCGCACAATCACCTGACGAAGAAGTAGTGCTTCGAAAGTTAGTGCCTCCGAACAAACCTGTTGGACTCTAACCTGATGTTGTGTGATTTTCAACTTTAATATTGGTGGTACTCATAAATGATGTGGCTGTGAATATGGACGAGGTGTGGTGAGTGTGATAAGTAAGTTTGTGTTTGATACGCAGATTGGCCGGTTTGTTGGCAGTGAGGAGGAAGGCCTTAAGTTACAGGAAGATACAGATGGAATGGTCAGCTGGGAAGATCAATAGCAGACGGAATGTAACCCTGATAAATATCAGGTGATGCACTTTGGAAGTAGGAACCAGACAGGGGAGGACTCAATGTATGGCAGCACACAAGTAAGGTCAGATGGTGCTTCTCCACACATCCCTGAATGTGATGGACCGGTTAACACACAATATGGGAAAGCATAGGGGACTGTAAACATAAACTTGATTCATTGAGGCACAGATTATAAGAGCTATGCGGAACTTTGGTGATGCCAAGATGGAATACTGTGTGTAGTTCTGGGAATCACATTACAGAAAGGATGTGACTGCACTGGAGGGGTTTCAGAGGAGATTCATCAGGATGTTCCCTGGGATGGAGCATATCAACTATGGAGAGAGGCTGGATAAGCTTGGGTTGTTTAGTTTGGAGGAGAGGAGGCTAAGGGGGACGTGATTTTGAAGGATAGGATTACGAGGAGCATGGACAGTATGGATGGACAGCAGCTGTTCCTTTCAGTCAAAGGGGCACACTTTTAAAGTGAAGGGTTTGGGGTTTAGTGAGGATTTGAGGATTGCTTTTCACCCAGAGTGTGTTGGAGTCTGAAATGCTTTTCTTGAGAGGCGAGTTGTCATGGTAACCTCAAAACCGTGAGAAAATACACGGTAGTGCATTTGAAATGCCTTAAGATTCACGGCCACGGGTATTGTGTCGGAAAGTGGGTCTAATGTAGACCGTGCTGTATTTCTGATAGTACAGAGTCTTTGCTTCTGTGATTGTATGGCTGTCGAAGGCCAATCAGTGAGTACCTTAAAATAGGAATTGATAGATTTCTGAAGAATGTCTTAGCAAAATTTGTAAGACAAAACTTGTGATATTTTCTGAAAATATGTTAATGGCAATATTAAGGGAAAAATGTGCAGCTTTCCTACAGTTTGGTGCCAGATAATTGAGGACCTGTAAATAGCAGAGCTATGGAGCAAATACTTCAGTTATGCCTTCACAGAAGAAAGCAGAACAAAAAAGAAAACTTCCTAGTAATACGAGGGAACTTTATTCTGGTGAGAAAAGGGAAAAAAATTAAATTATCAACGAAACAGTTCAGAGAAAGTATCAGACTGAAATTAATGGGCATAGACAAAGTCAACAGGGATTCATGAAATAGGAATCATATTTGAGAAAACGGCTTTTAGCAAAATTATGTGGAAGCTATCAATGCAACATGAGGGGAATTTCAGAAAGAGTTTTGATAAAGCCCCAAGCCTATTGTGCAAATTCAAATCCTGTGGGACTGGGGCTAATACATGGACATAGTTCTCGAAGGACAGAGCTGACAGGAAACAGTGAGTAGGAATAAAACAACGTTTTTTTTTAAATGGAAGGCTCGGAGTATATAGCAAGGATCGTGGCTTGGGCGCCAGCTATTGCCAATACACATCATATATTTGGTTGAGTGTCTCAAATGCAATATTCGCAAGTTTGCTGACAGCACTAAACTATGTCAGCTTGTGAGTGGGTGAGGAGGATGTAAAAAAGCTCCAAGGTAACTGAGAAAAGTGAAATGACTGGACAAATACGTGGCAGATGGAGAGCAATGGTAGAGATGAGATGCTGTGTACTGTGATGTGAAAAATAGAATGGCAGCCTATCATTTGAAAAGGGAGTGGTTAAAACATATTGCTTTATAAAGGAACTTAAGCTGCATTTTTGTTTATTTCTGTGCATCCCTCCGAGTCCATGTAAGGCAGTGAGTTCTGAATCCAGGAGTCAATACTGGGAATGGCATTGGCAGCTGAACAGTGTATATAGACCCAGCAAGTGGGGAGCTGTAACATTGAAAGGAATCTGGATATCCTTGTACACCAGTCACTGAAAGCAATATTACAGGAGCAGTTAGCAGGTAGGAAGATAACTGCTGTATTCACCTTTATTTCAGGGGGATTTGAATACAGGAGTAAGAGTATCTTACTGCAGCTGTATAGGGTCATGGTGAGACACCATCTAGAACATTGTTCAGCATTGTGTGCAGTTTTGGTCTCTGTTCCTAATAGAGGACAAACCTGACATTGAGAGAGAGCAGGAAAGGATGACCAGACTGATCTCTGGGATGACAGACTCGTTATGGGATCTGAGTTTGGGGGGACTGGACTTGTGTTCCTTGCGGTTTAGGAAAATGAGTGGAGATCTCAGTGAAATATATGACACTCTGATTGGGCGAGACAGATTGGCAGACTGGATCGTAATTCCTCTGTCTCGGATGTCTAAAGCAAGGGGCCACAGTATCAGGTACAGACAGGCCGCTTTGCATTGAGGTGAGAATAAATGTCTGCACTCTGAGACTGGCGAACCAAGGGTTCTCTCTCCCAGATCAGGCTGTGGAAGTCATGGCGCTGAATATAAATAATGATTTCTGGAAATTAAAGGGATAGGGATAAAGCAGGAGTACGGTGTGAAGATAGCAGATCAGCTATCAGTACAGGTTGTTCTCCAATAACACGGCAACTGTGTTTCTGTGCAACACTGTGTTGTCGAAAATCGTGCAATATTAATAATGGGGTCGATGGAAAACCCCCACAAATATCAGTAAAAACCAAAAAATAAGTTTGGTCTAACAACCACACTAGTTCAGTCTAAACAAACCTTTAAATCACATGTTATAACGGAATAGTGCCGTAAATGTAACACTTTCAAACTCAAGTCACTCACTGGAGCACTGTACCTTTCACCAGAAAGCACGTGGGGGCTGAATAACCACGTGATTCCGGTGGGGAATTCCAGGTCTACTCAAGATTCTCTCCACAGTTTGAAATAATGTTCTTCCTAAATGTAGTCTACAATTTCCAGTTTCAGCCTCAGTTTCAAGGCTTCCTGAGCGCATTGCATTCCTGTTTTAGCTGACTGCATTATTTGTACATTTTGCAGAGAGAGTATCCTGAGGCAGGATTTTGCTCTTCAGCTGGATCCTGGCAAGGAATCGCGTCACAGTGAACGAGAATTCACTTTATAGAAAAAAGATTCATGAATCACATTGCAGCCAAATTGTATTTAATCAACACGTGTTACCGGAGAACTGCCTGTATATTGAATGGAAGAGTAAAATTGATGAGCTGAAGGCACTACAGCAGTTCTCATTTTATATTTCACAATGTTTAAACATATTATGGGATATGATTATTGTATGGGGAAAACTGCACTGAGGATATGTTTGGCCATTAACTAGCACAGGGAAAACTCAATGTATTGTATGATGTACTCCTGTCACAATGTTTCTATGCAGTGTGTGGGAAAGCTCTGCAAATATTGTCACAAGCTCTCAACTGTTAAGAAAGAGGTCTCTGCAGGGTCGAAAGGATTGTGATTCCCACTGCCTTTTCTATTGACGAGGCTGGGGCCTGGTGTTCGGTCCGGGTTTATCATTTAAGACCTCAGTGTAGTTTGATATAATTGAGTGTCTTGCTTGGCCGATTCAGAGATCATTGAAGAGTTTATCACATGTCTCTGTGTCTGGAGTCACTTTTAGGCCATACCAGGAAAGCACGGGAGATTCACTTCCTGAAAGAACATTGGGAATGGAAATCGAAGTTTACAACTGATATTGAACACAGTATCACTATTACTGACACCAGATTTTAGATCTTGATATTTTATTAATTGTTTTTAATTTGCACCAGCTGCCATAGCATTAGCCTGGTCTGGGTTGGTAATCCAGTGACATTTCCACAACAGCACCATCTCCATATGGGGACCTATCTGAAACCACACTGAGCAGATTATTACTGTGCTGCTTGACAGCTCTGTCAAATTTGAACTCCCACCAATTTAACTGTCGTGTTGGGACTGAAGAACGAGGAAAGAGTCAGATTGCAGTAATCCTCCTCTTAGTGGATTGGATATAGTTGAGTAATTTTCCACATTGACAGGGAGATGTCGGAGTTGGAGCTGGAATGAAACAGCTTCCCCAGGGGCATGGCTAGTTGTGCAGCACAGGTCTTCAGTCCTATTGCAGGAATGGTGTCAGGGCCCACTGCATTAGTCATATCTACAGTGTCCATTTGTTTTTTATGTCACATGCAGTGAATTGAATTTGTTGAAGACTGCCATCTGTGATTCTGTGGGCATCATGGTGAGGGTGAGGTGGATAATCGACTCAACACTTCTGGCTAAGGATGGTGCCGATACTGCATCTTTTATGCTGACGTACAGGGCTGTTCCATTATTTAGGGTGCGGATATTTGTGGAGTCCTCTCTTCCAGTAAATTGTTTAATGGTCCATCGACTTTTCTGCATGGATTTGACAGGATGACAGATCTTAGATCTGATTTGTTAGTCTTGGGATCATCACTCTCTCTGTATCAGATGTTAGTCCTGCTGTTTGTCGTGTAACCAGTCAAGTGTGGTCGCTTTAATGGGTTGCAATCAGGTTTAGGTGCACGTGATTCCGACCCGACCATGTTCACCCACACTCGTCACTGACCCATGTATCGGCTTGATGGAAATGGTAGACGGATGGACTATCCTGGGGGAAAAGTTACAGATTGTCATTGAAATTTACCGCATCAGATGATAACCCAGTTTTAGCTGCAATATTTATAATTCAATTCTACTGACTGCCCTCCAGTTCACACCGAGACCTATTCACCCATCAGCCCTGTATTCAGTGACATACTCTGGTTTCCGATGCGGAAATACGTCCCTTTTCATATTCTCAATCTGCTGGAAGTCTTTATTTGGTGTCACGCCTCCAATTTGTTACATAAACAATATCAATTTAAGGTACTAATCTGAATCTTTTCCTTTCAGTAATGCCATCTTCTGTATTTGAAGTGCATGTGTTTCCTTCTGTTTTTCTCCCTGACCATGATTCAGAGCTCTGCAGTGTCAGTGATGCCAGACTTATGCAGTTTCAGAGTCAAGGAACTTGTCACTGTGCATTACTGTTCAGTTCCCAGTGTACGGCGCTCCATGTTGGACAGGTTGTTCGGGCATCTTTGATAATATGTCTTTGGAAATTGTTCAACAAACAGATATTGCTGAAGAAATTGCTAAAAGTGTTGCAGAATTTTCTGGAGTAAATGCAGAGTTAAACTTTCAGGTCCAGTGAACCTTCTACAAAGTTTTTTGTATTTTTATTTCCGGTATCCATAGTTATTTGATTAATTGAAGATTTGTTCTGTGCCTATTCATTTCTGGAGAAACTCAGCAAGTCTGTCAACATCTGCAGAGACAGTGAAACAGAGCTAGCGTTTCCAGTCCAGTGTGACAATTCATCAAAACTGAATAGAATTGCAAAATGGTCTTTTAATCCCTTGCCAGAAGTGGAGGATGGGTGGCAGGGAAAGGAGGGTGTGGCAAAAGAAAAACAGGCTTTTAGCAGTGGTGAACGAGAAGATTCTGTATAACGGGTGGAATTTAAGGTGTGAATGGGGGAAGGGGTTCTTTCTATTGTGTGGTTGTGTCTTCTTTATCATGCATTCAAAGTCAGACGGAGGCCAGGAGGGAGAATGTTGACCATGTGGTATAAGACCATAAGACCATAAGACATAGGAGTGGAAGTAAGGTCATTCGCCCCATCGAGTCCCCTCCGACATTTAATTATGGCTGATCGGCATTTCAACTCCACTTACCCACATTCTCCCCGTAGCCCTTAATTCCTTGTGACATCAAGCATTTATCAATCCCTGCCTTGAAGACATTTAGCGTCTTGGCCTCCAATGCACTTTGTGGCAATGAATTTGACAGGCCCACCACTCTCTGGCTGAAGAAATATTTCTGCATTTCTGTTCTGTTCTGAATTGACCCCCTCTAATTCTAAGGCTTTGCCCAAGGGTCCCAGTCTCCTCGCCTAACGGAAACAATTTCCTAGCGCTCACCGTTTCCAAGCCATGTATTATCTTCTAAGTTTCTATTAGGTCTCCCCTTAACCTTCTAAACTCCAATGAATACAATCCCAGGATCCTCAGCCGTTCCTCGTATGTTAGGCCTACTATTCCAGGGATCATCCGTGTGAATCTCCGCTGGACACACTCCAGTGCCAGTATGTCCTTCCTGAGGTGTGGGACCCAAACCTGGACACAGTACTCCAAATTGGGCCTAACCAAAGCTTTATAAAGTCTCAGTCGCACACGATTTATTATATAAATCTGGCCACAGATACATTTTCACTGTCATGATCATCACCCCCTTTAGACAGACGAATTCAAGTGCTTGACTTCTTATTGGCAGTAGTAAGCGTTTCATGCTGCCTTAGTATTGTAACATGGAGAAAAACAATTCACAGCATGACATTTGCGCTGAGTGTTGGTTACCTGTCATTTTTAAATATTTTTTTTCAATTTTGCAGTGCTTATCTTTAAACGCTTGTTCTTGAAGTTAATATCAGATGGAGTGTAGAATGTTGAGGGGTGACATTATAGAAACTTATAAAATAATGAGAGGTATGGATTGGGTGAATATCCAAGGTCTTTTCCACAGGATAGGGGAATCCAAACATAGAGGAAATAAGTTTAAGGTGAAAGAGGATAGATTTAAAAGGGATGAAGGGTCAGCGTTCTTACACTGAGGGTGGTGTGGGTATGGAATCAGCTTCCAGAGGAAGAGTGGGAGATGCAAGGCGAGCTACAACATTTAAAACTCGTTTGTACAAACATATGAATGGGAAACATTTAGAGGCCTATGGGCCAAATGAAATCAAATGGGACGAGCTTAATTTGGAAATCTTGGACAGCACGGACATTTGGAAAAGCTTCACGAAGAGTCTGAGTGGGTTTGTGAAGAGGAAATTATACTTTGCCCTGAAAAATCATGCAAAGTATTTCTGGAGATGCCTGAAAATGTACCAAGCGGACTTGTTAAAGGCGATCTGGTAGACAGGAGGCTTTCCAGAGATTTTCCACAAGGTATTACAAATTACAAATTGTACATGGATTTTATAAGACATTTGATAAGGTCCCCCATGGTACGCTTATGCGGAAAGTCAGGAGGCATGGGATAGAGGGAAATTTGGCCAATTGGATAGAAAACTGGCTAACCAGTCAAAGTCAGAGAGTGGTGGCAGATGGTAAATATTCAGCCTGGAGTCCAGTTACAAGTGGAGTTCCGCAGGGATCAGTTCTGGGTCCTTTGCTGTTTGTAATTTTTATTAATGATTTGGATGAGGGAGTCGAAGGGTGGGTCAGTAAATTTGCAGATGATACGAAGATTGGTGGAGTTGTGGATAGTGAGGAGGGCTGTTGTCGGCTGCAAAGGGACTTAGATATGATGCAGAGCTGGACTGAGGAGTGGCAGATGGAGTTCAACCCTGCCAAGTGTGAGGTTGTCCATTCTGGAAGGACAAATAAGAATGCGGAATACAGGGTTAACGTTAGGGTTCTTAGTCAGGTGGAGGAACAGAGGGATCTTGGGGTCTATGTACATAGATCTTTGAAAGTTGCCACTCAGGTGGATAGAGCTTGTAAGAAGGCCTAAGGCCTATAGCGTTCATTAGCAGAGGGATTGAATTCAAGACTCGTGAAGTGATGTTGCAGCTGTACAGGACCTTGGTTAGGCCACATTTGGAGTACTGTGTGCAGTTCTGGTCGCCTCACTTTAGGAAAGATGTGGAAGCTTTGGAGAGGGTGCAGAGAAAATTTACCAGGATGTTGCCTGGAATGGAGAATAGGTCATACGAGGATAGGTTGAGAGTGCTAGGCCTTTTCTCGTTGGAACGGCGAAGGATGAGGGGTGACTTGATAGAGATCTATAAGATAATCAGAGGAACAGATAGAGTAGACAGTCAGAAACATTTTCCCCGGGTACAACAGAGTGTTACAAGGGGACATAAATTTAAGGTGAAGAGTGAAAGGTATAGGGGAGATGTCAGGGGTGGGTTCTTTACCCAGAGAGTGGTGGGGGAATGAAATGCACTGCCTGTGGGAGTGGTAGAGTCAGAATCATTGGTGACCTTTAAGTGGCAATTGGATAGGTACATGGATGGGTGCTTAAGCTAGGACTCTGCTGGAGTTCCACAAATCGCAGTCTGATGGCATCAGTTATTTGCAATCTGTGTTGACAGCCTGAAGCAAAAAGCTGTGTTCAATATACATCCGAGTTTGAGGATGACACTGAGAATCAAAAGGCAGGCTGTTATTTAACGGAGCTGACTTCCAGAAAAGGAGCCGTAAAGGTATTGGAGTCTTCCTGTGTATGAAACATAAAATCAGCATGCTGATGCAGCAAGTAACTCGGTTGGTACATTAGGCAGTTTCCTGGGATGAAAGGGTTGTGTTACTGAGAATCTCTAAGATGGTGAGGTGATAATTCATTTGGGTTTAAATCAATGAGGAGTGATAATGCTGAAAAATACAAGACACAGAAGGGGTTGGAGAAGGTAGATGTTGACAAGTTGTTTCCATTCTTGTGCAAAGTGTCGAACTCGAGGATATAGATACCGAATATGTAACATCGATTTCAATCTGAGATGCAGAGTAATGTCTTCTCTCCGAAGGTAGTGAATGTCTGGAATTCTCGAACTCAGAGAGGTATAGAGGAATACAAGGAGTCTGGAAGAAAGTCGAGTTGAGCCTTGGTGTACATCAGCCATGTTCATATGAAATGACAGGGTTAGATTGAGGGTCCGATTGACCTACTCCTGTTCCTATTTATTAATTTAACATGTTATGCATTTGGAAATAAATGGGTTATTTTGATGGAAATCGTGTTGAACAATATTGCATTCAGAGAGAGCAGAGGATTTGATATTGTAACCTTAGGTGGGGTATGTGGCTGTATTCCTAGCGTATCTGGGGCTGCAACATGACTCACATCTGGAGCAGAAGTTACAGAGAGGGGAAGCCTGGAAACAGGGATTGAGGGGTGGGGGTGGTGGTCACTTCCTGAACCAGCCTGGATTTTCCAAGTGCATTTGCAAAACTACACCTAACCATCGGAGTGGCCTCGATCTGCCCCTGTTTAGCAGATCCGAGGGTTTTTGGAACATCAGAACACAGGACTGAGGGACACAGTTGGCCATTCGGCCCTTTGACACTTCTCCACCAGTAAATAAGATGATGGATCATGCACTTTTCTTGCAATGCACCATTATCCCTGAGTCACCTGTCCATGGAAAATAAGACAAAGCCAGCTTCTATATGCTATAAAGATCCAGCCATCTCAAACTTCTGGGAAAGAGAATTCCCACTTGACTGAAATCCCACTTTGTGAATTTCTCCTAATTCCTGCTCTGACAGAGGTTGGAAGGTGTCACTGTTTCCTTTTCTCGTCCCATTCACCCACAGCTCACACTAAATTTTAAATGTAAACAGGTCGGTGATATGGCCGATAATAAAGTTCACAGATTGAGTCAGGTTTCAGTGAGAGGAACAAGTCAGGCAGATTCCTTTAGTCAGCCACAAGTAACTAATAGAACTAACGGATGTGCATGGTGGATCTGTGGTTAGCACTGCTACCTCCCATCAACAAGTAGCTGCGTTAAATTCCAACCTCAGGCAACCCTCTATGTGGATTTTAAACATTCTTCCCATGTATGTGTGGGTTTCCTCCCACAGTCCAAAGATGTGCAACTTAGAGTGGATCGGCCATGCTGAATTGCCCAGAGTGCCCCGTGATGTGTAGGTTAGATAGGTTCGTCAGGGAAACGCAGGGTTACATGGGAAGACTGGGGGACAGGTCCGGGGAGGGGGAGATATTGTTCCGAGGGTCAATGTGGACTTGATGGACGGAATGTCCTGCTTCCACACTGTAGATATTCTATAAAAACAACAAGAAGTTTGGACAATGCAAACACCCAGTGGGTATCTATCTGATCACTCCTCGAGGTTTTGTATGTTTCAATAATATCACCTCCCATTCCAAGAGGAACCTGTTAAAACCTTTATAATATAAGACCCTCATCCTTGGGATACATGAAGTGAAACATCTCCGAACTGCTTCCAAATCAATTATATCCTTTCTCAGGTAAGGAGGCAAAAATAATCTCACACACAGATGAGGCTAATTTTTGTTTTCTCAATTGTGAGAGTATTTGGAACTCTCTTCCCTGCAGAGCATTGGAGGCGGAGATATTGAATATGTTTGAGGCACAGACAGTAGGTTCATAAATAATAACTGAGTCAAGGATTATCGGGAATGGCAGGAATGTGCAGTGTTGGGGAAATGCTGACAGTGGTACAAAATCACACTGCTCCAGCACATCCAGGAATATAATGCAAAATGAAATGATAATATCGATAAAATGTTAAGGGGAAATCCAAGATGGTGGCGATGTGGAAGGCCGGCTTTGTTGGGCTCTGCATCACAGCATGGGCAAAGTGGTTCCCTAACCCACTCCACCCCAGCCATTTCCTTAAAATGCTTAGTTTTTGAAAGTTTTGAGAGTTGACAGTTGTAGTAGCCTTAGTTTGTGTAGTTTTTCAGCTCTATGAGACTTTGTTTATTAATGATCAGTAATTCGAGTTCTTCCTCTCTCGAGTTCAAATGTTGCTACAGTATGTTCTGGGTAATGATGTGCTTAAATGGTCTACCTGGAGCATTAAGGTGAGCCATTGGCAAGAAAAGAGGAAACTTGTACATTCTAGTCTTAAAAAGAGAGGGTGGATGTTGTCCTATTGCAGGAGATGCACCTTGATGACAAGGAACATTTGACATTACAGCAGGTCAGGCCTGATCGAGTTTATTTGTCGTCATTTAATATTACGAGGAGGGGAGAAGCCATAATGGATAAAAAGAATCTTCCATTTAACCTAATAGATTATATTTGACACTCACGGGAGTCTCATAACACCCAAAGCCTTGAACTATAGTAAATAATATCATATTTTGAATGTTTATTGCTCCCACCCACCCCACTCCCAGCGTACCCTCTTAAATTCCTGGTAGATGCATTTTTCAAATTCAGTTATTTTGCATCGTGGCCCATTTTTGTAGAAGTTTTCACAAGTCTTATGGACTCCACGGTGGCCAGAATGTCCAAAGGTGCCCCAATACCCTCGTTATAATGTAAGCAATTAATGGATATGTGTGCAGAACGAGAGCTGGAGGATGTCTGATGGCAGATCCACATAACAAGTCGGGATTTTATTTTCTTCTTTAACCGGTATAAATGCCACACTAAGGTTGATATCTTCCCCATTCCTGCAATAATCTTAGATTCGGTGGCATCCTGCACAATTGGGAATATTACCATTTCTGACCATGAAGCAATATACTTATTGATTAAGATTAAGGGCAATGTAATAGATTCGAGACAGTAGCAAATGTATCCCTTTATTCTTAAGATGAGTTGGTTAATTGAGTAGTTAGATTAGATTACTTTCAGTGTAGAAACAGGCCCTTTGGCCCAACAATTCCACACCGACCCACCCCCTGACTTTTACACCTTCACCTAACACTGCAGGCAATTAAGCATGGCCAATTTACCTAACCTGCACATTTGTGGACTGTGGGAGAAAACCCACGCAGACCTGGAGAGAATATGTAAACTCCACACAGACAGTCACCTGAGGCAGGGTTTGAACCCGGGTTCTGGCACTGTGAGTCAGCAGTACTAAGCGTTATGCCACTGTGCTGACCACTGCAATGAATTCAGATCTTTCTAAGTCATTAATTCAGATTCAACCAGTAACTCATCCACGCTATAGGAAATTGCTAAGGCTTATGCCAAGGGAATAATTATTCCTTATGATTTAGCAGAAGGGGGAGCAGGAACGCTGGTTTGAGGCAAAGCTGAGGGCAGCTGAGAGTGCAAACTGTGATTGTCCCTCAGTGCCTAAGCTGCAGAAGATTACAACGGTCTACAGTGAATTCCACTCTTACACAGACAGCCAAGAAGGAACTTACCTTTGCAAAACAAAGGCTGTTTGAACATGGTGATAAGCCAGGCAGGTATTTATTCTATCTTGCCAGGAAAACGAGCGCCCCTCTGAAGCCATTACCTCAATTAGGGAAGGTATTGGGATCCTTACCATCAATTCCAAAAATATTAATGTCTCCTGTCCGAGATTTTTCACGAATTATTTCAGACTGAACATTTTGAGGATAGATGGATTAAGATGGAGTCATGTTTCAAGAACCTGAGTCTTCCAGGAGTAACCCCTGAATAAGTGTTGTGCCTTAATGCACCATTGTCAGCGCAGGAGAGTGGGAAGGCACACGTTCCTGACGGATCTCTGAGTGAATTTTATAAATAATTTATAAACCTATTGTCAGGGCTGATGTTTAATGTGTTCCGACACTCATACAGTCACAAACCCCTTCCTCCATCCTTAATACAGGCTCATATCTCTCTGGTGCTGAAGAAAGGAAGACCCTGGAGGATTGTGCTTCTTGCACGCCAATCTCACTTTTAATGTTGGTTTCAAAATCCGGTCTGAAACCCATGCATTAAGGTAGAAACTTTGCTGCCTTCCGTTGCCAAAGAGGACCAAACAGGCTTTATAAAGGGCCACGGATCTTCCTACAATGTGAAGTGGTTACTCAATATGATCCAAGAGTGTCAACAATAATCTGTCCAGGGATTATTGATCTCTTTAGATGAGATAAGGCATATGATTGGGTTGAGTGGCCGGATCTCTTCTGTACTTTAGAACGGTTTGGCCTACGCAAAGTTTTTATCAAATTGGTGAGGGTCCTTTACCGCGATCCTCTGGCTGCGATTCTCACTAATGGTGCGCCAACCAGTAATATTAATATTTCTCCAGGCAGCTGTCAAGGTTGACACCTTTTGCCATTCTTGTTTTAGTTGGTGATTGACCACTGGCAGAGGCCATCCGTAGGGATGCCAAATATCTGCCCCAGAAGTGGGATAGAAGTCACGTAAGATTACATTGTATGCAGATGAGGGTCTTATGTTTTTTGTCAAACCCCGCAATTTCAGTAGTTCATGTGATGAAATGCATTAATACGCTTGTTGACTTTCTGGGTGATAAGATTAATTTTACAAAGATGGAGGCCATGCCTATGGGAGGTCTTCGGAAAATACCTGATACTGAGGGCAAATCCTGATCTCCTTTTAAATGGTCTCTGGGGTGGTTTCTCTTTTTCAGTATATTCATTACCTCTGTCTTTGATCATTTATTTAACTTGAACTGTGTCCATTTGTTTGACAAATTAAACAAGTCCTTCAAAGATGGGAGGCATTTCCAATATCCTGGCTAAGTCGGATAGCTGTTATTAAAATTAATGTCCTTCCTCATTTCCTACACCCATGCGAATGCTTTCTTTGATGTTTCCCAGACAGATATTTAGGAAACATAATGGCGGGTTTAGCTCTTTTATTTGGCAGCATAAGTGATTCTTTATCAAGTTAACAAAATTGCAACTGCTCCACAGATTGAGGGGAGTAGATCTCCCCGATTAGAAGCAATCAATTAAGTTATTTGGTCATCCTATGTTAGTGCCTGGGCCGCGGAGGACTCAGCATCAACACAGCTGGACATTGAGCCCTCTCAGACAAAGTGAACCCTTTTTAGTCTGTTGTTCTTAGATACAAAGACAACATTTATGGAGTATTATCAAAAACTAATGATTATCAGTACTGTTAAAACTTGAAGAACAATGCGTCAGAGGGCAATACAGCCAAAACCATGTTTCTTACCCCTATAATTGGTATACCGGGATGTCAACCGGGGATACTGGATTCCAGGTTTAATCTATGAGCAGCGAGGGGGGTACCTTGCTTGAGTGATTTAGAATTAGTAGAATCCCTACAGTGTGAATACAAGCCCATGGGCCCAGCAAATCCACTTCAACCCTCTGAAGAGTCGCCCACCAAGACCAATTCCCCTACCATCCTATATTTATCCTGAATAATGTCTGAACCTACAGATCCTGGAACACTATAAGCGATTTAGCAATGGCCAGTTCATCTAACCTGCACATCTTTGTGACTGTGGGAGGAAACCTACGCAGACATAGTTGAGAACATACTAACTCCACACAGCCAGTCACCTAAGACTGGAACCAAACCCGTGACCCTGGTGCGGTGAGTCAGTAGTGCAAACCACTGAGCCACCACGTCTTACTTGAGGGAGAAACAATGATAAAATTTGATCAAATAACTCGTAAGTATGGACTACCTAGTAGAGACTTCTTCTGCTTTTTTTTTCCAGATTAGAGATTTGATTTTAAAAACACACACTTTTAACAGACTCTTACAGATCGGATACAGAGAAGAAGGTGCATATTGCTAAGGATAGACTCTTTGTCAGTACCCTTTATCATTTATTGGAGAGTGTCCCCTCAGACAAGTCTGTGCAGCCTCGTGACGACTGTGCAAGAGAGTTGGGGGTTTAGATCTCTTTAGAGACATGGGAGCATGTTTGTGAAAATGCTTGAAGGATTTTGATCTGTAATAGGACAGATTCCATGCAGTTGAAAATCCTTCATAGGGTCTACCTGACACCAGATTTTCTCTCAAAATTCAATGTGGGATTATCGTTAGCATGTCCTCAATGCAGAATGACTACAGGCACTCTTACTCATTGCATGTGGTCCTGCTGCAGGTTTTGTATATATTAGATCACTGTGTTAGGTGTGATAGAGTGGGTCTTGGGGACCGAATTGGAGATGGACACGGTTTCTCCTTTCCTGAGCCTGCCCAGAGTATCTTACGCAGATGAACATGGGAAAAAAAAATACTTACTTTCTGTGCAAGGAAAAAATATTCTGTTGTGTTGGATGTCTGAAACTCCCAGGGCCTGTTGGGTCTCTGTCAGCTCATCATGAAGAAAATCCCTTTGGACTTTCTCACCAGTGTGGTGCACCAAAAAAACAGAGATTAATATATGTAATAGAGTAGTAGAAATGTACAGCATGGAAACAGACCCTTCGGTCCAACCCATCCATGCCGACCACGTATCCCAAACCAATCTAGTCCCACCTGCCAGTACCAGGCCCATGACACTCCAAACCCTTCCTATTCATATACCCATCCAAATGCCTCTTAAATGTTGTACTTGTACCACTTCACCTGGCAGCTCCTGGCATGCACGTACCATCCTCTGTGTGAAATAGTTGCCCCGTGGGTCCCTTTTATATCTTTCCCCTCTCAACCTAAAACTATGCCCTCCACTTCTGGACTCCTTGACCCCAGGGAAAAGACTTTACCGATGTAGCCTATCCATGCCCCTTATAATTTTCATAACCTCTATCATGTCACCCCTCAGCATCCGATGTTTCAGCGAAAACAGCCCCAGCCTAGTCAGCCTCTCTCTATAGCTCAAATCTTGCGACTCTGGCAGCATCCTTACAAATCCTTTCTGAACCCTTTCAAGTTTCACAACATTTTTCCGTTAAGAAGGAGAGCAGAATATTCCAACAGTGGTGTAACGAATGTCCTGTACAGCTGCAACATGATTTTTCAACTCCTGCACTCAATACTCTGACCAATAAAGGAAAGCATACCAAACGCCTTCTTCACTATCCTATCTTCCTGCGACTCCACTTTCAAGGAGCTATGAACCCGCACACCAACGTTTCTTTGTTCAGCAACACTCACTGTGATCTTACCATTAAGTGTATAAGTCATGCTAAGATTTGCTTTCCCAAAATGTAGTAACTCGCATTTATCTGAATTAAACCCCATCTGCCACTTCTCAGCCCATTGACCCATCTGGTCAAGATCCTGTTGCAATCTGAGGTCACCCGCTGCGCTGTACACTGTACCTCCAATTTTGGTGTCATCTGCAAAGTTACTAACTGTACCTCTTATTCTCGCATCCAAATCATGCGTATCAATGACAAAAAGGAGTGAATCCAGCACGGAGCCTTGTGGCACTGCACTGGTGACAGGTCTCCAGTCTAAAAAACAATTGTCCACCACCATCCTCTGTCGTCTACCTTTGATCCAGTTCTGTATCCAAGTGGCTAGTTCTCCCTGTATTCCATGAGATATAACCTTGCTAATCAGCCTTCCATGGGGAACCTTGTCGAAACCCTTACTGAAGTCCTTATAGATCACAACTACTCCTCTGCTCTCATCAATCCTCTTTGTTACTTCCTCAAAAAACTCAATCAAGTTTGTGAGACATGTTTTCCATCGCACAAAGCCATGTTGACTATCCCTAATCAGTCCTTGCCTTTCCAAATACATGCACATCCTGTCCCTCAGGATTCCCTCCAACAACTTGCCCACCACCAACGTCAGGCTCACTGGTCTATAGTTCCCTTTATTTATTACTGATGAAGGGCTTTTGCCCAAAACTTCGATTTTGCTGTTCCTCGGATGCTGCTCTTCCAGCACCACGAATCCAGAATCTGGTTTCCAGCAAATGCAGTCATTGTTTTTACCTCTGTAGTTCCCTGGCTTGTCCTTACCACTCTTTTTAAACAGTGGCACCATGTTAGCCAACCTCCAGACTTCTAGCACCTCACTAGGAACTATCCATATTACAAATATCTCAGCAAGAGGCCCAGCAATCACTTTTCTAGCTTCCCACAGAGTTCTAGTGTACACCTGATCATGTCCTGGGGATTAATCCACCTTTTCCCGTTTTAAGACATCCAGCACTTGCTCCTCTGTAATATGGACATTTTGCAAGGTGTCACCATTTATTTCCCTACATGTTATATCTTCCATAACCTTTTCCACAGTAAATACTGATGCAAAATACTCGTTTACTTTCTCCCGCATACTTCCTGTGCCAGGAAAAATATTCTGTTCTGTTGGATTTCTGAAAACCTCCCGGGTCTGTTGGGTCGTTGTAAGCTCGTCATGGAGAATATCCCTTT
Organism: Chiloscyllium plagiosum; assembly: GCF_037043375.1. NCBI lineage: Eukaryota > Metazoa > Chordata > Chondrichthyes > Orectolobiformes > Hemiscylliidae > Chiloscyllium > Chiloscyllium plagiosum. The sequence goes on from NW_028270171.1 coordinate 62,477,999, forward strand.
GGACGTTCTCACCAGTATGGTGCACCAAAAACAGAGATTTATATAAGGCATGGCAACCCTTTTTGGATTACCGTGATACAGGCTTATCTGCCAATCTAAAAAGGGCTTTTATATAGCCATGACGATGTTGTCTAATGAATCACATATGAAGAATTGTGAACGTATGAATGTGTATCAGTTAATGCTCTCGAAGAACAAGCGCTATCGTTTTGTTATTCTGAGCCGTATTATTCATTGTTTATTTTTGTTTTCTTTTGTCCTTGAAGAGACTTTAACTTGTTCAGTTATTTGAGTTGTTTTGTTATTGGTCTTATATAATAATAAGAATCTATTTTTCAGGAAAACATTTTGTTCAAAAAATTAAAATGCGAACATTGATGAGAATAAAGTCCAAAAGAACTCTCATTCGGTAGACCACTCATGATGGTTTACACTAAAGGTCACCACACTTCGGTTGAGAGAGCGTCCCCTTCATGGTGATCTCTGTCAGTGTGGGGAATGGAACCTGCAGTGGTGGCCTCCCTCTGCATCACAAACCAACCATCCAGCCAACTGAGTGGGAGACTGTGTAACTGTTACACACAGAATCAGTCACAGAAAAAGGGCAAGAGAAACATTCATGACAAAAAAAAAGGTATATTTGACATAACGGTCATGATAACGGCTGAGGATAAAAACGTTCTCTGCTGGAAATTGTATTTTGTATTGAGACAAGTGATTGGAAGTCTTTGGCTGAATACAATAGGGTGAGACAATGAAATAACCAGAATGACTAATTGTGATTGGATATCGATAACCATAAAATAAATGCATGTTTTTGATTGGTCTATGGAAAGCATGCTGACTATTGTATGAATTTAGAAAGCAGATGGAATATATTGTTAGGAGAGTCCGCCCCCATGGGAAATGCCTTCGGAACACATGCCAGAAGAAACCCGGGCTAAAAAGTTTCTGAGAATCGTTTGCTTGGTAACAGAAAGCTGGGGGTTGAATGATTGAAAGTTATTGTAACATGGAACTGAGAAAACCATCAGATCACCACCAAACGTATTGAATGTTGGAGCATGTTTGAAGTAGTTGGATCATGTTTGAAGTACTGAATGGCCTCATGATGGATTTCAACTGTGTGTGATTTGAAAAACGTACATCTCTCCTCCATCCTCTTACGTGTTACACACTGGGGCACTGCCACTTTACAGAAACTGGGAATACGTTGGAACGTTATCTGGAACATTTCATACTTGGCATTCTCCAGAATATTCTATAACTGTGAGGGGGGCATTAGAAATGCAAGAGAGAAACAGAGGGAAGGTGATGTATGCAGTAGTGAGAGTGGCAGAGCATGAGCCTCGTTCGGGAGCCGGTGCTATAACAGATATACAGTGAGTGTGAGGGAGCAGAGACAATGCAGTGACCCTTATCCTGACAGAATGGGGAAGGTTATTAATGTTTGTCTTGTTTTGCTGGATATTTCTTCAGACCATAGTTACTGCACTGAGGTGGTTGATGAGCTCAGACCAGGCTCGGTTGGTCTGGTTGTGTGATCCCTTTGGGAAGAGAATGGTCCCCCTCTGTACTAACCGATCCACCAAGACCTCCGTGCCCCGTTGACAAACCGTGGTGTAACTACCCCTTATCTCCCATGCTCGGGGAAAACTGTGCACGGCAGCGCCGAACTGAGAAAGCTCAACCGTGTGCTCAGTGGCCTTTTAAAGATGCCCCCAGTGTCAGGGATCAAGGAATATCCAGGGGCATCAGGGTGATGGTGAGTACTTCCAGTCATGATGGGTGAGAGAATCGGGATGGCATTGTATATGAGGGACACCATGGGGTGAGGTGGGTAGTTAATGAGATAAGTTTGGTAAGATAGCACCAGAAAGCTCGCTTGGTCTCATGCAGACAACCCCTCTGTCACACTCAATGAAAATGTCACTGAGACAGTTTTTTCTTAGGTTCAGCCCAGTGAGGCGAAGACTCTGCTGTTCTCACTCCCAGTTACAAAGTTGCAGAACAAATGTTCATCCAAAACTCTCCATCGCCTGAACTCAGAGCAATATCCCTTTTACTCATAATTCTTCAGAATACTGACTTGTGTTGCATAATACTATCGAAATGTCTTCATTTCAGCATTCTGAAACCTGGGAATATATCCTTTCATGGCAGTTTTTCTCAGTCTCCCCCACTCTGCCTCCACTCCAAAACACACTCATTTAGTCATACTGCACGAGACTGACAGTATGACTGACCATTTGGCCCAGCTGGTCAATGCCAACCAAAGTGTCCATCCACACTCACCCCATTTCTCTGCCCTTATTCTGTATCCCTCTAATACTTTCCTATCTGTGTATTTGTCCAAATGCCTTTTCAATGTTGTTATTGTACCCACCTCAATCAATTCCTCTGGTAGCTCAGTCCATATGCGTACCACACTCTGTGCAAAAACGTTGCCCCTCAGGTTCCTTTTTTATATATTTTTTTCCTTTCCAAACATTAATGAATGTCCTCTAGTCCTCGATGCCCCAACCTTTGGAAAAATTTGAAGTATTCACCCCATGCACGCCTCTCATGATTTTATAAGAGTTACACTTCTATAAGAACCCTCTCAGTTTCCTACGCTGTAAAGAAATAAGTTCTAACCTGTCCAACCTCTGCCTTCAACTTAGATCCTTTAGCCCAGGAAACATATTTGTAAATTTCTTCTACACTTTTTCTCGTTCAATAATATCCTTTCGAGAGCAAGGTGAACAAAACTGGACACAATACTCCAACTGAAGCATTACCAACATCCTGTACAACTGCAACATAACGTCCCATCTTCTATACTCAATGTGCTGATGAAGGCCAGTGTGCCAACAGCCTTCTTCACTGTCCTGTGTATCTGTGACTCAAATTTCAGACAACTGTGCACCTCGTCTCCAACGTCATTTTGTTCCAGTATGCGCCATAAGGCACTCTCATTCACCATTTTAGTCCTATCTGGATTTGACTTTACAAACTGCAAGCCGTCAGACTTATATTTATTAAACTCCATTTGCTATTTCTTAGCCCACTTCTCCAGCTGGTCAAGGTACTGCTCCAATTTCTGATAACGTTCCTGACTGTAAATGATGCCTCCTAATTTAGTGTCATCTGCAAACTTACTAACCTTGCACTGTGCACTCTGGTCCAAATCATTGGTATGGATAACAAACAGCAATGGGCCCAGTACTGACCCCTGACGCACTAAACTGGTCACAGGCCTCCGTTCCGACAAGCATACGTCCACCATAGCCATTTGCTTCATAACGTCAAGCCAATTGTGTCACCAATTTGCCAGTTTACATTGGAGTCCAGGCGAACTAACATTCTAGAGCGGCCTACCATGTGGAATCTTATCAAAGGCCTTACTGAAATCCATATAGACTATGTCCACCACTCTGCTCTCGTCAACCTTCCTGGTCACTTTCTCAAAAACTCTATCAAAATTTGTAAGGCATGATCTGCTACGCACAAAGCTATGCTGAATGCTCCATGTCAAACTCTGTCTTTCATAATGCATGCATCCCTTATATCTCCGAACCTTCTCAAGTGTTTTCCGGAAACAGATGTGAAGCTTACAGGTCTATATTTCCCAGGCTTTTCATTGCAGCCCTTCTGAATAAAGGCACTACATTTGCTACTGTCCAGTCTTCCGGGACCTTGGCCCCTGAAGTGTCTTCTCTAGCCTCTTGCAGTGCTTTTAGATATATCTGGTCAGGACCAAGAGATTTATCTGACTTTATGCATTTTAATATGTTCAACAGCACCTCTACTGTGATATGAACTATACCAAGATATGACAATTAACCTCCCAATGGTCACAGGTCTTCATGTCTTTCTTCATGGTAAACACAGATGGGAAATCGTGGACCTCAACCGTCTCTTATGGTTTTACACATGCGTGCCCACTTTGGATTTTATTCTCTCTCTAGTTGTTCTTTCTCTTCAGTATACTGAATTTGGTTTCACCCTAATCTGCTCATCCAAGGCTATCTCATAACCCCTTTTCGCCTTCCTGATTTCCTTCTTCAGTAAACTCCAGTATCCCCTGTACACCTCCAGAGATTCCCTTGATCCCAGCTGCCTGTACCTGAGCAACGCCTCCTTTTCGCTGGTCAGAGCCTCAATATCTCTTGTCATCCAGGGTTTTATCTTCCAGCCTCACTTTCCCTTTACCCTCACAGGAACATATCGACCTTGAACACGAGCTAGCTCATTTTTGAAGCCCTCCCTCTTGGCCGGGATCCTTTTACGTGGAAACAAACTACTCCCATCAACCCCTGCAATCTCCTGTCTAATTCCAACAAAATATGCCTTGGCACAATTTAGAACTTGAATCTGTGGACCAATTGTTTTCCTCCTATAACGACTTTAAAAGTAATACAACGCGAGTCACTTTTCCCAAAATACTCTCCCGCTTTACCTCCGTCACCTATCCATCCCTATTTCCCAACAGTAGGTCGAGATTCTCCCTTCCTGTGTAGGACCCTCTATATACTGCTTGTGGAAATTTTCCTGAACACACTTAAGAAATTACGTTCCATCGATGTTCCTAACCATCTGAATGTCCCAGTCGATGTTAGCAAAATTTAAATCACCTATTATGACAATCCTATTACTCCTGCTACTCTCACAAGTCCCCCTACATATTTGTTCCTCCAATTCCCATTGATGATTTGGAGGCTTATAGTTTAATCACTATAACATCACCATCCCCCTTTTACTTCCTTGCACCATTCACAAAACCCTCATCGGATATTATCTCAGTTATTTCATCTTTAAATACTTGTGTGATACTCGCCTTAATCAGAACTATTTGTATTTGAACTGTTTCCATTTACATCTCTTCCTTGCAATGATTTTCACATCCGCAGCACCCCTTGTCTAGGCACAGTGAAGATATGGAGCTATAAATGGATGGGAGCTGCACATCCTGTCACTTACAACATTGGCTGAAAGTTTCCCCACATTGGCAGTGATATAACACAGAGTTACCGAACAATGCAACAGCCTAGGTTTATATATGAATGAACAAGTGCGGACTGCACAACTCCCCATGTTGGACATTTAGCCCGGGATTATAGATCAAGCATTGGTGTGGGCTGCACAGAGTTCCATTCTGGACCGGATTTACACAGTGCTCCATTCTGAATGTATTTTGGATGGGCTGGTTTTGTGAGTTTGATTGCAGATGTGAGAGAACAAAACATCTGGCAATACTTCTATTTTGTGTTTTCATTCTTATGATTGGACCCTTCAAATCCTGACTCATTCTTAGACCCGACCCTTTGGATGAGTGATGGTGACTGTTGTTACAGCATCTGAGTCTGCAACATGACCAACAAATGGAGCAGAGGCTGCAGAGAGGGGCGTCTCGGTAAAATAGAATGAGGGAATCACAATCAGATCAGCCGTGGTCTTCGTGAATGGTGGGGCAGGATTGAATGGACTACTAATGCAACTTATTCATATTTGTTCCGAGCAAACGCGCCTTCTCTCCCAGTGCTCCATACTAGTGGGGAGTGAGGCACCTCCTCCTGTTCCTGCGTAACAGGATTCTGGGGCCTCACTAGCTTCCAGATTTCCCTGTGCCCCAGTCTCGAGCAGTTGAGTGACTCCTCCTGTTTTTTTTAGATTAGATTACTTACAGTGTGGAAACAGGCCCTTCGGCCCAACAAGTCCACACTGACCCGCCGAAGCACAACCCACCCAGATATTTACACTTTCACCTAACACTACGGGCAATTTAACTTGGCCAATTCACCTAACCTCCACATTTTTCGACTGTAGGAGGAAACCGGAGCACCCGGAGGAAACCCACGCAGACTCCATACAGAGAGTCGCCTGAGGCGGGAAATGAACCGAGGTCTCTGGCGCTGTGAGGCAGTTGTGCTAACCATTGTGTCACTGTGCCGCCTGTGTTCCTGTGTCCCAGTCTCGAGCAGTTGAATGACTGCCTCCTGTTCCTGTATCCCAGTCTTGAGCAGCTGAGTGACTGCCTCCTAATCCAAGCTTTATGAAAATAGATGTTCTCCTCCCGCTCCAGAGTAACAGGCTGTAATAGCTCTGTTCTCACCTGCTGCTTTTGTGGAATGGCTCTGTGGGATTGAATGGCCTCTTCACATTCTTTCCGGCTTTTCTTGTCAAAAAGCCTGTCTCCTGTTTCTATAAAACATCATCAATATCTGAATGATGTAGTTGACTCTCAGTAATTGAGCAAACAAGCTGACTGACAGAATTAAGAATCTGAATAACCTCCTCCTGTTCCTATGCTATACACTCAAGAGGCAATTGAGTCTCAGAGATGTACAGCACGGAAAACGACCCTTCGGTCTGGTCGTCCAGACCGCCCAAATACCCTAAATAAATCTCCCCTCCCCCTTGCCAGCACTTGGCCCATCTCCCTCTAAACCCTTCCCATTCATGCATTCATCCAAATGCCTTTGAAATGGTGTAACAGTACCTGCCTCCACCACCTCTTTTGGCTGTTCAATCCATGCACGCAGCAGTTTCTGTGTGAAAATGTTGTCCCTCGCCTATCCTGGGAAAAGACATGAACTGTTTACCTTATCTATTCCCCGCATGATTTTATAAACCTCTTTAAGGTCACCCCTCAGCCTCAACACTTGAAAATAGTCCCAGCCGATTCAAACACTCCCTGTAACTCTAACCCTCCAACACCTCCAACATTCTTTTAAATCTCTTCTGTACACTTTCAAGTTTGGCAACATCTTTCCGACAGCATGGTTACCAGAATTAAAGGCATTATTACAAAAGGGGCCAAACTAATGTCCTGTACAGATTTAACATGTCATGCAAATGCTTCGGCTCGAAGCACGCACCAATAAAGGGAAGATCACCAAATGCCTTCTTCACTGCGCTGTCTACCTGTGACAGCACTTTCAAGGAACGGAGAACTTGCACCACAAGATTAGCTTTTCTGCCTTACAGCGCAGCGATCTAGGTTAATTCCATCCTTGAATGACTGGTTGTTTGGAGTTTGTCCATTCTCTCCTTGTCTGCGTGAGTTTCATCTGGCTGCCGATGTTTTCCTCCGACAGTATAAAGATATACAGATAAGGGTAGATTGGCAATGCTAAATTGCGCACTGGACCCAGAGATGTGTAGGCGAGGTGGATTAGCCATGGGAAATGCAGACTCAGAGGGATAGGGTCGGGGTTTGTCCAGTGGGATACTGTTACGCAGTACGGTGTGGCCTCGATGGACCGAATAGGCTGTTTCCGCACTGTAGGGATTCTATAATTTCTATGGAGTTCTCTTTGATTGGCAACTTTCGATAGGACCCTATGAAAAAGTCTTGCCCTGTTTTGTCTTGCCAAATTGCAACACCTCACATTTATCTAAATTAAACTCCATCTGCCACCCCTCGGCTCACCTAAGCAAGGTCCCATTATAGTCTGAGTTATCATTCTTCACTGTCGACTACACCAATAAATTTGGTTTTATCTACAAACTTACTGACCGTACTTCATATACTCAAATGAAAATGATTTGAAGAAATCACAAAAGGCAGTGGACCCACTATTGACTTTTGCGACACGCCACTGGTCACAGGTCTCCAAGTTCAATGAACAAATGTCCACTGTCACGCCCTGTCTCCAATATTCAAAATATTTTGGATCTAAATGACGAGCTCTCCCTGGATCCCAGGCAGTCTAACCTTGTGAACCAGTCTACCATGTAGAACATTTTGGTTTTCCTACTGCATTCCATAAAGACAACATCCACTGTCCTGCTTTCATCAATCATCATCATCACTTCCTCAAAAAATTCCACCGAGTCAGTGAGACGTGGTCTCCAAAGTACAAAGCACTCTTCAGTCTTTGTCTTTCCCAATGCATATCAATCCTTTTCCTCGAAATCACCTCCAACAATTTAGTCACCATTGACGTCAGGCTCACCAGTCTGTAGTTACCTGGTTTTCCTTACATTCTTAAATATTGACACTATATTAGCAGCCCTCCAGTCTTTTGACACCTCATCTGTCGAAATCAATGATAAAAATATATCAGAAAAACGCTGAGCAATTTATTTCCTAGCTTCCCACAAACTTCTGCGATACAACTGATCAGCTTCCAGGGATTTGTTCACCTTTATGTGTTTTAAAATATCGAACACCTCTTTTTAATGTAGACACTTTTCATGATATGTAAAAACAATGACTACAGATTCTGGATTCGAATGGTGCTGGAGCAGTTCACGCAGCATCCGAGCAGCAGTGAAATCGACGCTTCGGGCAAAAGCTCTTCATCGGGAATACAGGCAGAGTGCCTGAAGGGTGGAAAGATAAGTGAGAAGAGGGTGGGCGTGAGGAGAAAGTAGCATAATGTACAATAGGTGAGTGGGGAGGGGACGAAGGTGATAGGTCGGGGAGGAGGGTGGAGTGGATAGTTGGAAAAGAAGATAGGCAGGTACGACATGTCACGGGGACAGTGATGAGCTGGAAGTTTGGAACTAGGGTGAGGTAGAGGAAGGGGAAATGAGGAAACTGGTGAAGTCCACATTGATGCCCTGGGGTTGAAGTGTTTCGAGGCGGAAGATGAAACGTTCTTCTTCCAGGCGTCGGCTGGTGAGGGAGCGGTGGGAAGGTGTCCAAGGACCTCCATGTTCTCGTCAGAGTGGGAGGGGGAGCTGAAATGTTGGGCCACAGGGCGGTGTGGTTGATTGGTGTGGGTGTCCCAGAGATGTTCCCTAAAATGCTCTGCTAGGAGGCGTCCAGTCTCCTCAGATGAGACCGCATCGGGAGCAACAGATACAATAAATGTTATTGGTGGATGTGCAGTAAAACTTTGATTAATGTGGAAGGCCCCTTTAGGGCCTTGGATTGAGGTGAGGGAGGAGGTGTGGGCACAGGTTTTGCAATTCCTGCGGTGGCAGGGGAAGGTGCCAGGACGGGAGGGTGGGTTGGAGGCGGCGTGCACCTGACCAGGTCGTCACGTAGGGAATGGTCTTTGCGGAAGGTGGAAATGGGTGGGAAGGGAAATATATCCCTGGTGGTGGGGTCTGTTTGGAAGTGGGGGAAATGTCAGGTGGATGATTTGGTTTATGCGAAGGTTGGTGGGCTGGAAGGTGAGCACCAGCGGGTTCTGTCCTTGTTACGGTTGGAGGGGGTGAGGTCTGAGGGCGGAGGTGTGGGACGTGAACGAGATGTGTTGCAGGACATCTTTAACCACATGAGATGGGAAATTGCAGTCTCTAAAGAAGGAGGCCATCTGGTGTGTTCTGTGGTGGAACCTGTCCTCCTGGGAACAGATACGGCGGAGGTGAAGGAACTGGCAATACGGGATGGCATTGTTGCAGGAGGTGAGGTGGGAACAGGTATAATCCAGGTAGCTGTAGTAATCGGTGGGTGCGTAAAAAAATGTCGGTGGCAAGTCGGTCGTCATTAATGGAGATGGAGAAATCCAGGAAGGGGAGGGAGGTATCAGAGATGGTCCAGGTGGATTTAAGGTCAGGGTGGAAAGTGTTGGTGGCGTTGATGAATTGCTCATCCTCCTCGCAGGAGCACAAGGTGGCGCCAATGCAGTCATCAATGTAGCGGAGGAAGAGGTGGCGAGTGGTGCTGGTGTCACTATATATTTCTTCATTATCTCGCTCTTGTAACCTCCGCCGCATTAAATACTGAAGAGAAATACTTATTTAGTATCCCTTGCTCTCCTGTGATTCCACACATGGGTAGCCTTACTGATCTTTATTCTCTCCCTGGTTAATCTTTTGTCATTAAAGGATTTGTAGAATTTCTTCAATGCCTCATTAACACTATTTATGAAGCCATCTCATGTCCACATTTTTCTGGCCCGATTTCCCCGTTGACTATATACTTACTGCCCTTATACTCCTCTCGGGATTCATTTGATGTCAGCTCTGTTTACCTGACATATGCCTCGTTCCTTACCTTGACCAGAGCATCAATATATCTAGCCATCCATCACTCCCTGCCCCCACCAGCCTTGCCCATCTCACTAACAGAAACACGTTGGCTCTGGACTCTTTGAAACCACGTTTTGATGGCCTTGCATTTACCAACCATCCCTTTACCTGTGAATAGGGTATCCCAGTCAGCCTTTCACAGGGCTCGCCTTACACTTTCAAAATTGGCCTCATTCGAAGTTAGAACTTTAATGTTGACAGCAGGCATTTCCTATTCCATAACTAATTTAAAACTAATATATATGCGTAACAGACTAGAAAGTTAAATAAACACTTCCTGCCCCTCTGTAATTGGCTTGAGCGGCTGAATAGTCTCCCCCTGTCCCTCTGTAATGCACTGGAAATGCTGAATGGGCTCCTCCTGTCCCTCTGTAATAGACTCAAGAGGCTTAATCGCCTCCCTCTGTCCATGTGTAACAGATCCGAGACACAGCAGCCCGTGGATTACGAGTAAACTGAATCTGATGGAGATATATTCCTTCTCAGTTACAGAAACACAAACAACACAATGTACTCCAGGTGCCCTCTCAGTAACACCTCATACAGCTGCAGCGACTCAACTCTTTGCTTTGAATGATTCTGTTGACAAAATGTACCAATATTCCAGCTTTCCACCTTTTCAAGTAGCAACAGGCTAATATGGGCTGAATCGCCTTCTCTTATCCATCTGTAAGAGGCCCATAGGGACATAATTGCTTCGGCTTGTCCTTGAGCAGCAGTCTCAATGATCTGTCTCAAAGTTATGAAAGTATTTGATAACAGGGCACTTTAAACCAGGAGTAGCCTCACTGTGGTCAATAAGTACCGTACTTTGTGTTAAGGTATCTAGAAACTTACCACACGATCTGGTATTTTATAACTGCCTATATGAGTGGAACATATGTAGACCCCTGCAGTGTGCTGTTACTACCCTCATAAAGAAGGAAACATAAAGTAAAAAGATTGAAAGATTTATGGTCGGTCTTTCAGCAACCCTCAAACATGCCATCCAAAACCAGTATATGTTCCCTTTTATAGTGATATGAAAAGTGATATATGGAACTGGTTAACTGAGACTATTTGTTCAGTGACTGTGATTAATACCAGTCTCCATGGATTCTAATTATCCCAGTCGAGGGTTTTTTATCTTTTAATGATAACGGGCGCCGTTCAATGCCTTATCACATAACATGAGCGGGAGCATCACCGAGAGCACTGACAGGGATCAGTAGCTCCAGAGAGAGAGAGAGAGGAGAGATAAGAATCTGAGAATATTAGACTGAAATGTCCCAACAATGGATCAGAATTTGAGAACATTACACTGGAACGTTCCGACAATGGATCAGAATCTGGGAACATTAGACAGGAATATTCCAACAATAGACAGGAGTTTATCCAATTATGTTTAGTATCTTTCTGCATTTCATTGGTTTTACTTATCATCGCAGATCTATTACGCTCTTCTCATTATTCAATATTTTTATCATCCTTTCCTGGCTATCGTTGGTGTTCCTGGTAAGTGTCACTGTCCAGATTTTGTTTTCTATAAACCAGATATGACTGTATTACTGTTCTTTCATATAGTCTACACTTCTTGCCACTATTATTGTTCCTGTTGAAACTCTGAATCCAGATATTCACTCTCCAGACCACTACTAACTACATCAATGAACGTGTTCGGTTACTGTCTCCCTCTCTGCTCTGACATTGTTACTCATGGGTCTCTATGTTGACCGACTCAGTTTCAGCGGAGAACCACAATGTATTTAATAATTGCCTTTGTTATTTAAATATTAAGAGCATGGAGGTCACTGTCCACTGTTCTGGTTACAAAGTCCACTTCCTTCCACTGTTTCCATTCCATCCCTGGCCAATATCTGCGGCTGAAGCAGACGAGTCATAACTGTGGAAAATCCCTCTGACCATGAGGTGATTCCTGACACCATGCCCTGACCATTTCTAACTTGACATGCTCACTACTCCAGAATATATCTCACTGGGTTATTCCATCTGCTGTTTGAATCTTGAACTATGAATTACATTCTTAAGGAAGCCCGTAATCTGCTGCTGACACTCCCAGCTTCAAATCTGCTGATGCAAATCTGATTCGAACTCACACCAAACTCCCATCCATCTGTCATTCATGTGCACGCAGATATAATTTGATATTGTGTCTGGCAATGCCTTTATTTTAACATTCTCAAGTACTTTATCTCATCTATCCACGAAACATCTCTCGTTCTGTCTGTCGATTAACAAAAAGCCTGCCAGTTGTTCGTATTTAAAGTAATTTCCTCCATTTGTGTTCCTTTTCAATCAATGAGTTTCACATTCAATCACGCCATTCGCGAACGCACACTCACTCTCTTTCAGACTCTCTCAGTCACACATGCGCAACAAATCTTCCGATTGTCGGCAGTAATCTGATGCGAGTATAGATTGCATATGATAGTAAAGTTTGCAATACTCTCCATGCTGGGCAGTTAATGCAGTTTACTGAACAACACACTAGCATGGTCTGCACATCTCTCCATGCTGGGCTGTCAAGTTGTCGCAGTTTATGCTGTGTGTGGTGTTCTGTGAAGCAGATTGAGAATTTGATGTAACAAACCATTTCAGCTGATCTGACAATGCCTTTATTCAATGTTCTCATTCTTGTAATTTTACTCACAAAAATCTCACTTCACCAGTTAGTACCACTGCTCAGTCTTTTTCCCCATATTTCCACAACGTCTTCTCAGTTAATTAACTATCTGCTTCTAACTTTAACGTGAATCTCTCTCTGGCCTTGGGTTTCAGTCTCCTAATGTAATGAGTACTGGCATTGTGGAACTCAGAAATAATGAAATGGTGCGCGTCAAGCTGTTGTTCACTTCGCGGTATGTCCCATGTGATGGTCCATGGACAGGGGTGTTTCAGAAGTTATGAGACATATCCCTGTAAATTGGACTGTACCTGTGTTTGCCCCGCTCAGGTGACCTTGCGATCAGTAACAGGAGAAATCCCCTTGAGTAAAGCATCATGCATCTAAATTGGATGACAATGCTGTCACATTTTTTTTCCAAAAAAGATCATTTGCTCCTTTTTTTAAAAAAAGCAAGAGGTATTAAAGGCAAAACTGTCTACTGAAAATGGTTCAAATAAATAACTTACGAAGCTTTTCGGATTTTTAATAAATAGTAGGAACAATGGCCAGCTGGCACAGACCAGGCTTTCTAGTGTTTTCCTTGTAGCTGTAACAGTCACCAGGTGCTTGGTGTCTCAGAAGAGTTGGACGTTTTAGTAAATTATCGCTCGCTGCTATTGTCTCTGAAACGGCAGTTGATACTGTTTCCTCCTCGATTGGAGAACTGTATGCAAGAATGTATGTCTGAATGTTCCTTTTTTGCCAACGGGTGTGTTTATGGCATGTTAGTATATTGTTTATTGAAACAGTTCATTTGCAGAAGGTACTGTATCCATTATTACGTTAAGGTTTCCAATAGTTAAGTTATACTAAATTCCTCTTCATTTTGTATGGATTTTCATTAGAGTGCTTAAATATATTGTGTTTTGCAAAATGGTGAGTGTTTTGACTCGTAGTATCACATCTGGAACATCCACTTCACATTTACTTTTAAAATAAGAAAAAAGTTGGCATCCAAGCTAATTTCTTAAAATAGTTAGAGGCAGTTTAGTTAATCCATAGCAAACCGGGGACTCTTGTCAGGTTTTAAATTGATAATATCAAATTGGGTTTAGAATTACAATTGCTACAGTGTGCGAACAGACCATTCGACCCAACAAGCCCACACTGACTCTCCGAGGAGTAACCTACCCAGACCCATTCCTCTCCCCTATTGTTACACATTTATCCCGACTAAGGCACCCAACCCACACATCCCTGAAAACTATGAACAATTTAGCATGGCCAATTCACCTGACATGCACATCTTTGGGTTGTGGGAGGAAACCAGAGCATCCAGAATAAGCTTAAGCAGGCACTGGAGAGTATGCACCAGGAGGCTATTGGGTTCAAAGGTCGCGTATGTAGTTGTTTGTGTCTTTTGATCCGGATGTTGAATTCGGTTGGTTTAAACCGTGTTTTGTGTATAAAGATTGTTTCAGTCACTATGAGTTTTCTGGGTGTGGAAGAAGTGAAGTTGGGCGTTTTACAAAAGGTAACGAAGGCAAAGCTGGAGGAATTGGCAGACAAGCTGGAGTTGGGTTTGCGATTGTCTGTGAGAAAATGAGAGATAATTACAGCTATAGCTCGGCAATTACATTTGGTGGAACCGCCATTAGAGTCTTTCGAAATGGCTAGAATTCAATTTCAAATGAGGCACTTTGAATATGAGAAGGAATTCAAACAGTTTGAATTATGATGAAAAGCATAAATAAAAGAAATGGAAATGAAGAAGAAAGAGAAAATGAGAGAAGAAAAGCAGAGAGTTGCAACTTTAAAAGTTAACAATTAGAGAGGAATGTTGACAGAGAAGGCGGTGATGAAGGTAGATGGTAAGCTGGATGAGGAGGATAGTGAATTTGATCAACCATATAGTAGCGAAAAGCCTGATGGACTTCTGTTTAAATACACCCAGGCATTATCTAAATTTGATGAGAAGGATGGGGAAGCCTTTTGAATTTCATTTGAGAAAGTGGCTAAACAAATGCAGTGGCCAGTGACCATGTGGATTTAGTTGATCCAAACAAAGCTGGTAGGTATTTGCATCCCTATCAGGAGGTGTCTGGGGAGTATGAGGAGGTGAAGAACGCCATCTGAAGTGTATGTGAGCTTGTTCCAGACGCCGACAGAGAGCATTTCAGGAATCTAAAAATGTGTCCCGGTTTAAAGGCACATTGAGTTTGAAAGAATCAAACAAAGTAATTTTGAAAGGTGGGTAAGGGTATGAAAAACAAAGCAAACCTGTGGCGCTCTTAGAGAGATTCTTATTTTGGAGAAGTTCAACAATTCATTTCCTGCAGTCGTGAGAACTCGTGTGGAAAGGCAGAGTTACAATGACAAGCTTAGAATCTGAAATAGCTGATGGTGATTGGGTTCAGAAATCAAAGTTTGGTTTCTGTGAGAGATTGAGAAGAATGTGCGAGCTTTTCTTAAAACATATACCCGTGAAAGTAAGGTTTTCTGACATAGGGCAGGAGCTGCACAGGCGGGACGGTGGCACAGTGGTTCGCCGTTCTGCCTCAAGGCGCTAGAGACCCAGGTTCAATTCCCGCCTCAATCGACTGTGTGCAGAGTTTGCACATTCTCCCAGTGTCTGTGTGGGTTTTCTCCGGATGCTCCCGTTCCCTCCCACAATCCAAAAATGTGCAGGTTCAGTGAATTGGCTATGCCAAAGTACCCGTAGCGGTAGGGGAATGGGTCTGGTTGGATTGCGGGCTTGTGGGGCCGAAGGGCCTGCTTCCACGCTGTTGGTAATCTAATCTAGCAGGTAAAGAGATTACAGCATTAAGAGGTATGTGATTCTTTTGTGCTGAGACATGAGGAGCTATGCCGTTCAGAGGGAGTATTGGAGAGATAAGAAGTGCTCCGTTCTGTAACGAGAGTCCAATGGAAAATCAACAGATTTTTAGCTGCAACACTCAGAAGCTGCTGGGGATCCCAGAAGGTTTGGAAGTTTAAACGCATGATCCATAGCTGCTTTTATCTCTGTTGACGTTGATTTCTCTTGGATTGGAAAACTGCTATCAGGATCTGTCTTTGAATATATCTTTGTGCCAAGCAGTGTAAACCAAGGAGGTACGGTATCTATTGTGAGTGTAAGAGTTCCAACATATAAGCTACCGCAAAATATTATTTTCTTTGATTGTGTTTTAACTAAAGCATTTGAATAGATTATATTTTGCTTAATGTCGAGTGGTTTGACCAGTCACAACATATCTGGAACGCACACTTCACATCTATATTCAAAATAAGGAAAGGTTTTGATCTAAACGGCCTTCTTACAATATTTTGGGCGGATCTGGATTGCTTCACAATACTTGTAGCCGAGGGGCTTCTGACTCCTGTAATTGAAAATTTAGTGGAGGGCTGGGGATGGTTTGCTGGAGGTTGTGCTGTGATCTGCCTCAGACATTCAGGGAGACCTGAGGATTTGGTGACCCAACTCTGGATGGAGCATGGGGACTGTAGTTACAGCAGCTGAGACTGCAACATGAACAACAAATGGAGCAGAGGCTGCAGAAAGGGGGAGCTCTGAAACCACGGAGTGAGTGTGGGTGGGGTAAGGGATCTGCTGTATCTGCCTCGGATTTTCCACGAACAGCTTCCCAAGCTTCACTTAACCCAGGAGCAGAGTGTGATGGGAAGGAGCTTGTCACAGAGGGGTGTCACCTCCTTCGACCTGCAGCTTCACACCAGTGCTGCGAGTGGCTGTTAGGGTCACAGTTTTATTCAGCTTCTATGATCCAGAACTTTCCAGGCAGGAGTGGGTGACATATCCATCATCTCCTAGTATCTCAACATCAATGTCACCATTTGGTGACGGAGGATGTATATGGTGGATGAGGTAAATATATTGTTTCTCCCACGACAGGGAGCTATCGGGTGTATCCTTATTTTCCCAGTATAGTGGGATTCCCGATGGTGTATATTGCATCTTCAGAGTACCCATGTCAATGGGGAGAGGTAGAGAAACTGAAGGACCTCTCTCTCTATTAATGTTACACTGTTTCCATGCACAGTACATTATGTTGGTGAATACCACTGTCCTGAAAGCAGCCACAGTTCCTTCATTCAGAAGCAGGAAGCCATTTCCATCGTTTTCGGGTCTCCATGTAGAAAGGAAAGAATGTATCTTGGATAAAGGCCGTCCCCTTGATGCACATCATCCCACCACCAACAACCACATCAAAATATTCATGCGCATGGAGAGCAATGGTGTCACTTGGAGCATCAAGGAGCAGACGTCTGAACGGGTCTGAGTGAAGCCCCCAGTACACAGTATTCCTGTAATTCCTCTCCATTTCAGTAACATACTGCCTTCCATTATTCCTGTAAATGAAATGACAGGTTATATCATGTTATATTCTACCTGCCAAATGATTATCCATTGCCTTTACCACTCTGTATCTATTTGCAGACTCTCCACCCTCTCTTGATAACGTAATCTCTTCCTTATCACAGCGACATCACCAAACTCAGTATCAGTACATCTGTTCCATTCCACTGATCATTGATATAGATTGTAATTCGTTGAGGACCCAGCGATGGTCGCTATATGACTCAACAGTTTACGAACTGTCCACTGATAAAGACTGATGTCATCTCTGCTCCACCATTGAATACAATCATGGCTGACGTCATCTCTGCTCCACTATTGAATACAATCATGGCTGACGTCATCTCTGCTCCACTATTGAATAATATCATGGCTGATGTCATCTCTGCTCCACCATTGAATACAAGCTTGGCTGTTGTCATTGCTGCCTCTGTTCCACTTTCCTGCCATCTCTCAATCCTAAAACTCTGGTCTCTTGCTGTAGATTGCGCCACCTGAAAAGAAATGCATTCCACATCTACACTTTCAATTACTCTTAACATTGTGCAGATCTCAATGAGATTTCCTTTCATTCTTATAAACTTGAGAATATAGGCCTGAACTGCTCAATTTCTCTTCATTAGACAACCGTTTCATCTCTGGAATCAATCTAATGAACCTCTTCTGAATTGCCTCCAATGCAAATGCATCCTTCCACAAGTCAGCGCACCCAAACTGCACACCAGTTGCAGCCTCGCGAATGCATAGTTACAGCAACACACCCTACCTTTCTACTCTGTCATTTTCCAAGTAACATTGAAATTATGCTTGCATTTCTCATTACTTTTAGTACCCGCATGCAGGTTTTCTGTGATATGCAAGCAGACATCCATATCCCTCTGCTCCAAAGCACTTTAAAGTTTACCTCCATTTAGATAATAATTTACCTTTCTATTACGCTGGCCAACTTGAATAACCCATATTTATTCAATTTAATTTTCATTGACAAATTTTGGCCTACTCAACCAACTTATCCATTTTTATTTTTATATTTCTTCCATCTTCATTCCAAAGTAATTTCCCACCAATGTTAGAGTCCTCTGAAAATAGTATTTTCGATCCCGTCAACCGAGTAATAATATCAAATCCAAATAGTGGAGGCATGAGTACTCAAATCTATGGCATCCCACAAGTTGCATTTGCAAAAAGAGACTGACACATTTATTCCATCTGACTGCATTTTGTTGGTTAACCAATCCTCCATCCAAGCAAATAAATTATTCCTAAGCCAATGTTGTCTGATCTTACCACTTACCCTTTGGAGAACAACATATCCGATGTCTTCAGGAAGACCAAATAAATTTCATCTCCAGGAATCCTACTGTCCACGTTGTTTGTCACATCCTATATAACTCAAGCAAATAAATCATACACGGTTTATACTTCGTAAAACCGTGTTGATTCTGATGAATTGTGGTTTAACTTTGCAAATGTCCTCAACAACGGGTTCTAATAATTTGCCTTAAATTACAATAGGTTTATCGTTACGTTTTATTCCCTAATGTATACAGTTATTATAAGTTCTTCCTTTTTGAAAATCTTTACGTTTTCTTTGAATTCCTGTTTAAAGGGCATACGTTTTTAAGAGATCTGCTCCAATTGCTATGTAAGAGGCATGTGTGGCTGAATGGACTCATCATCCTGCTGGTGTACAAACTCGATGGGCAGACATCTTTCTGGTTTTCCGATATTCTCATCTCTATGGCCAGAATGACCTCCTCCTGTTGATGTGTTAGAGGATAGGGGGGATTATGGAATCTTCTTGTTACTGTGGAATATTTTGAGGTGATAATGGGTCTTCTCATATTCTTCCATAACAGTCTGGACATAATGAACGGTCTCCTCATGTATCCCTGAGATGGGACTGAGGGATTGATTGCTCTTCTTCTCACACAACAGACTCCAACTTTCTTATTTAAGAAATGTCTCCGACACTTTGTATCCTTATCCAATTCCCCACAAAGGATCGGAGCAGCTGCATGACCTCCTGTTATCCCAGTGTAACAAATCTCCAGTCATTGTGTGGCTTCTTCCAGTTCCTGTGTTACAGACTTAAGGAGGCTGATGGACTGGTCCTGTTGCTGTGTAACAAGATACTGGTGCAGAATGGCCTACTCTGGGTCCAGTGCTTTGACTCGAGGGGCTGATTGGCCTCCTCCTGTAACCTTGCATCAGGCTCCAGGGCAGAATAACCTTGTCCTGTTCTGGTGTAAAAGGGTCGAAGGCGTGAATACTCTTCTGCTGTTCCTGTGTAACAAGCTGGAGAAGTGGAATAGATTCCTCCATTTATTGTGTAATTGGCTTGTCTTGCAGTCCTTCCAGTGTTCGATGCAAAAATATGATCATCTTTAATTCTTCTAAACTCAACCTGATCATCCTTTCCCTTATAGGTTAACGCATACATTACATGAATCAGTTGAGGGAACCATCTCTGAGCTGCTTCCAAAGCAACAATATACTTTCCTCTGTGATGAGATTAAATCTGTACACACTACTCTAGATGTGATTTCACTAAGACCCAGTACAAAAGCAGCTACACTTTACCAGCCTGCTGTAAGGTTCCCACCTAGGT
This sequence comes from Chiloscyllium plagiosum, assembly GCF_037043375.1. NCBI lineage: Eukaryota > Metazoa > Chordata > Chondrichthyes > Orectolobiformes > Hemiscylliidae > Chiloscyllium > Chiloscyllium plagiosum. The sequence goes on from NW_028270171.1 coordinate 62,497,559, forward strand.
TAGAGCAGTCTCAGTTGGCTGGGGAAATACACAGCATTGTTGAAACATCATTGTCCCTCTCTACTCCACCAGCATAACAGGAGATCTGGAGAAAATGTCACAATTCCGCTTAACAAGGGCATAAATGATATGGGGAGATTATGTCTAACATTAATTTATCCTGAGCCCACGTCGCTCAGATTCTACAGAGTCTAATCAGGTGGAGCTCAGAAATAGCAAGGAGAAGGAAACATTGATGGGAGTTATATATCAAAGTGAAAGCTGCAATGCAAATGTTGGGGACGTTATAAAACCGGAAATGAAATATACACGTTTGTAGGTACCGCAGTAATAATGTACTGTTGACATTATATCTAAGCTGTGTTAACCCAACTGAATGTAAAAAATGGGGAAAATGTATGTCATGAGCACGTGTGAGATGTTTTGCATTAACATTATGTTGAACACCGAGCTCGAGATCAGGTTATTTAGTAATTGGTGTCGGGTGATCAGAAGAACTAATTGAAAACATTGCTGTAAATGATCTTTTGGGAACAGTGACTACAATGTACTGGTTTTCTTTTATGCTGTTTGAGTACATGACAATTTTTGTTTTATTTGAAGTAACCGTTATAAATCTGAGTCATACAAGCCATGAAGGTTTGGGGAGAAAGTGGGGACTACAGATGCTGGAAATCAGAGTCGAAGAGTGCGGTGCTATAAAAGCACAGTCAGGCAGCATACCAGGAGCAGAAGAATCGATGTTTTGGGCATAAGCATTTCGAAATGAGGCTTGTGGGCTGCGAGATAAACGAGAAGAGGGTGTCGCAAGGACGAGGTAGCTGGGAATGCGATAGGTATATGAAGGTGGGGTTGAAAGTGATAGGTAATGAAGGGAGACAGAACGCTTCATCTACTGCATCCATTAAACCCAATGTGGTCTTCACTACATTGGCGAGACAGGACGCCAACTTGTGGATCATTTCAGAGAACATCGTTGGAACAGCCACATTGACCAATTCCACCGTCTTGTGGCTGATCACTTTAAATACGATTCCCACTCTACCAAGCACATGAGGGTTCTGGGCCTGCTCCATCGCCAGTCCCCAATCACCAGAAGCCTGGAGACAGAAAGGCTCATCTTCTGCCTTGGGACCGTCCAACCACAGGGGTCAATGTGAATTTCACCAGTTTCCCCATTTCCTTAAACCCCACCATATCCCAGTCCAACCTTCCAACTCTCCCGCCCTTTTGAACGTTCCTATGTGTCCACCTTCCATCCCATCAGCCCCACCTTCATCGACCTATTAGATCAAAACAGGCAGCTAAGAATAATGCCAAGTGGATTCAGAAAGCCAGTGGATTCAGAAAAATGTAAAGCCCAGCAAAGGATGACCAAGAAAAAGAAGAAAATCAGAAAAAGTAAAGCATGCAAACAAAAGAAAAACATAAAGACTGCTAAAAAGCTTGGATCAATGTATGAAACAAAAACAAAACCAAGGTAAAATGTGGGACAGTGAGTGTGCAGATCATTTATTGTAGACAACAGAGAAATCGCAGGGAAAAGAAACAGTTATTTTGTGTCCATCTTCAAGGAAGAATATACAGAAATTCTCCTACAAATACCAAGAGACTATGGGACTTATGTAAGTAACGTCTAAGATCATTCTGAGTAATGAGGTCGTCTTTGAAAAGGTAGCTGGATTGAGTATTGATAATTCTGACAGACCAGGTGTACTTCATACAAGAATTTCAGAGGAAGCAGCAATAGACATGTTGATTGCATTGCGGATTTTCATGTTATTTTCCTGCACATTACTGAAAGTCATTTAGCCAATCTGGATATAGCGAAGGTTACAAATATTATCCAACAGTTGAAGAAAGGGTGAAGATGGAGAGCGGTGAACTACAGACGAGATAACTTGTCATCCATGCTCGATTGTCTGTTGGACTCAGTTACAAAGAGCGTGCTACTAGATATATAGAAGGTAATGGCAAAACTGGGGAATATGATAATGCATCGATGAAAGGAAAACCATAAATCGCAAAAATGTTTGGAATGGATTGAAGATGAATCTTGTGGGCATAGGCAATGAGCAACCAATGGATAACGTAAAGTTGGATATTCACGAGCATTTTTTAAAGAACTCACACAGTAAGCTCATACGAATAAGTTAAAACGAAAGGTATTGGGAAGAACATATGCAAATGGGACAGTAAAACTTAGGTTTACATTCACGTGAATGTAATTGCAATATAGAAGGCTTTGTGCACCAGTTGCATAGACTGTTCGTGAGACTAAACTTGCGGACCGTTTGGAGCTCCAATCTTAGCTAGAATATACTGATTACAGATGAACTGCAAAATGTATTATCCAGATTAATCCCTAAGATTGCAAAATTGTCTGATGTGGAAACTCAGCCTGATCTCGAGTTTCAAAAGATGAAAGGTAATTATAGAGAAACCTAGAAACATTGAGGGGACTGAATAACAGGGATGTTGAGAAGTGCAAACCGGCGAGATTAGGGAGAATTCCCATGATATTCTACACGGACAAGTAGAACAAAATAATTAGCAAATACTTAGTATCCATTAGAAATCCATAAGACATAGGAGCGGAAGTAAGGCCATTCGGCCCATCGAGTCCACTCCGCCATTCAATAATGGCTGATGGTCATTTCAACTCCACTTACCCGCATTCTCCCCGTAACCTTAATTCCCTGTGACATCAAGAATTTATCAATTTCTGCCTTGAAGACATTTAGCGTCACAGCCTCCACTGCACTCTGTGGCAATTAATTCCACAGGCCCACCACTCTCGGGCTGAAGAAATGTCTCTGCATTTCTGTTCTGAATTTATCCCCTCTAGTTCTAAGGCTGTGTCCACGGGTCCTAGTCTCCTCGCATAATGGAAACAATTTCCTCGCGTCCACCCTCTCCAAGCCATGTATTATCTTGTAAGATAATCAAAGGAGACAATCTGTGTGTGAAGCTGGTGAACATTGATAGATTGTTACATGAGACCTTCACATCTCTTTTAGTTGGGAGAAGGAGGAGACAGGTACATAATTCGAGAAGATGGACTGGAAAGCTCTTGAACAGATTGTTGCAAAATACGAGCAGGGATTAAGGCTTTGTCCCTTATGAAATTGGGCCAATCCCCAGGTCTGGATGAGTTATATCACAGGCTGCTGTCGGGGTCAAGGGAGGAAAAACTCTGACTGAAAATTTTAATTAAAATTTGACCATACGGAGGTGCCACAGGACTAGAGAACAGCTAATGCGGTTCCACTTCACAGTACCAGTGGTAGAGATAGACCAAGGAATTATCAACGAGTGAGTATTTGATCACTGTTAGGGAAACTACTGGAGAAAATAGGGAAGGAGAAAATTGAACTCCAAGCAGATTCGCAAGGTTTGATCAGGGCTTATCATCATGACTTCTTCAGAGGTGAGTCACATCTAATGAATTTGATTGAATTACTTTGAAGATGTCGCTGATTTAGTTTTTCAGCAAGGCCTTTGACAAGGTTCCACATGGGAAACTGGAACATAAATTAAAATCTCAGCATCATGGATAACTTGACAAGTTACAACGAAAGTTGTCTTAGTGGCAGGAGACAGAGGGTGGTGGGAGAAAGCTGTTTGTGTGACTGGAGACCTGTGTCCCTGATATACCATAGGCATCAGGCTGGTATCCATTATTGTTTGTGGTATTCATAAATGGTGTAGATGTGAATCTGGAGGGGGTAGGTAGAGGAGGTGGGAGTTGTGATAAGTACGTTTGCGTTTGATACAATGATTGGCCGGGTGGTTGGCAGTGAGGAGGAAGGCCTTATATTGAAAGAAGATACAGATGGAATGGTCAGATGGGTGTATCAATGGCAGATGGAATGTAACCCTAAAAAATATGAGGTGATGCACTTCGGAAGAAGGAACCAGACAGGGGAGGACTCAATGAATGGGAGCACACTATGAAGACAGTGGGTGATTCTCCACATATTCCTGAATGTGACTGGCCAGGGTAATGATTAACGAGTTAAGAATTGGACCTTGTGTGTAACGTTTATTAACCTGGGCGGAGATTATAAGAGCTACACAGGGTTTTGATTAGGCAAATATGGAGTACTGTATGTAGTTCTGGGAGCCACGTTACAGGAAGGATGTGATTGTAGTGGAGGGGATGCAGAGGAGATTCACCAGGATGTTCCCTGGGATGGAGCATATCACCGATGGAGAGAAGCTGGAAAAGCTCGGGTTGTTTACTTTGGAGCAAGAAAGGCTGAGGGGAATGTGATTCAGAAGGATACGTTAACGAGGGGCATGGACACGGAAGATAGACAGCAGCTGTCCCTTCTAATTAGATCGTCAAGAACAAGAGAGCACACTTTTAAAATGAAACGTTTGAGGTACAGAGAGGACTTAAAGATTTTGTTTCATCCGGAAGGTGTTGTGGTCTGGAATGTATTTCCTGAGAGGGGAGTTATCATGGGTAACCCCACAAACGTTCAAAAGTGCTGAGACGACCACTTGCAAGTGTCATAACATTTCAGGCTATGGGCCTGGTGTAGAAAATTGGGACGAATAAAGATCGTACTTTACTTCTGTTGGCACAGAGTCTATACTCTACTGAGTGTATGGTGTGGAAGGTCAATTATTGAGCAGCTGAAGGCAGGAATTGATGGGTTTCTGAAGAGTATATCCACAAGGGTGTTAAGACTGAACTGTAATAGATTGCTAAATCATGTCAATGTGAGAAGTATGGGAAAACAAGAGCAGCTTCCTTACAATCTGAAAACAGAGAATGGGGAATGGGGAACCGGGAAATGGCATTTCTAACAATACCAGGAAAACCAAGTCTGGTGTGGGAAAATGATAGAGTACGCGGAACATAGAACATAGTAAGTAAATTGTTTAGGGGAAATTATTGGGACTGAAAGTAATGGTCATAGACAACACTAATATAGATTTATGAAATGGGAATTATGTTTGAGAAACAGACTGGGAGACAAATGAAAGAGAAGCAATAAATGCAAAACATTTGGATTTTTAGAGATGTTTTGGTAAAGCTCTAAGCCCAATTTGTAAAATCAAATCTGAGTGGATTGGGGCGAATATATGGGCATGCTTCTAGGATGGGACAGCTGGCAGGAAACAGAGAATAAAAATAAACAGACTCGTGAAGCAACAGCCTGACATGGTCTGCAAGGTATGATTCTGTGAGTATGACTATGTCCCAGACACCCCATCACCTTCCCCAGATATCTCCTTTCTCACTAGCAGGACAGACACAGCAGAAGTGGTGGCACAGTGGGATACATTTGGAAGGGAATTGCTCTGGGATTCCTCAACAGTGAATCTGTATCCCATGAAGTGTCATGGCGTTAGTGTACACATGGGAAAGGAAACCTCTTGCTGATTACCATGTACCAGCCTCTCTCAGCTGATGAGTCAGTACTCCTCCATGCTGAACAACACTTGGAGGAAACACTGAGGGTGACAAGGACGCAAAGTGTACTCTGGGTGGGGGATTTCAATGTCCCCCACCAAGAGTGACTCTGCAGCAGCATTATTGATTAAGCTGGTCGGATCTTAAAGGGTATAACTGTCTGAATGGCGGTGAAGGAACCAAATAGAGGAAAATACATACTTGACCACATCCTTACTAATCTGCCAGTTGCAGAAGTATCTGTCCATGACACTATCGGTAAGAGTGACCACCGTATAGTCATTGTGGAGACAAAGACACACCGTCACATTGAGAATAAACTCCACCATTTTGGGTGGCACTTTCACCGTGCTAAATGGGACAAACTTTGAACATATCCAGCAGCTCAAAACTGTGTTTCCATCAGGTGTTGCAGGTCATCAATGTCAACAGCATTATACTCCCGCACAATCTTATGGCCTAGCGTATCCCCCTTGCAACAATTCCCATGAAGCCAGAGGATCGACCTTGGTTCAATGGAGTGTGCACAAGGGAGGAGCAGCACCAGGCATACCTGAAAATGAGGTGTCAGCCTGGTGAAGCCACCAACCAGGACATCGTGTGTGCCAAATATCATAAGGAGTAAGTGATAGACAGTGCTAAGTGATCCCACAAGCAATGGAACAGATTTGAGCTCTGCAGTCCTTCCACATTTAGTCGAGAATAGTTAGGGACAACTAAACAAGTCACTCGTGGAATAGATTCCACAGGTATCCCATCCATAATGATGAGAAAGCCTAGCCCTTCAGCTTAAGAGCCCTTCAGTCAGAAATGCTGAGTGGATGGTCCATCTCGGCCTCTTCCAGTGGTCCTCAGCAATTCAGTTTCCAGTCATCAACCAATTTGATTCTCTCCACGCGATATCCAGAAACAGTCTCACTGAATACTCCCAAAGGTACACATGCTGACAACATTCTGGCAATAGTACTGAAAACTTGTGCTCCAGAACATGTCACTGTCTGATCAAGCTATTCCAGTAACATTACAACAACAACATTTACCCGATTATGTGGAAAATTACTCCAAGTATCTCCTATACATAAAAGGCAGAACAAATCCAGTCCGGCCAATTACCAACCCATCAGTCTACTCTCGATCAGCAGTAAACTGATGGATGGAAGGTGTCAGTGCTTTCAAGCAGCACCTGCTCAGCAAAAATATGGTCAAGGATGCCCAGTTTGGGTTCCACCAGGGCCACTCAGCTCCTGACCTCATTACCTTCATTCAGACATGGAGAAAAGACCTGAATTCAAGAGGTGGGATGAGAGTGACAGCCCTTTAAAACAAGACTGCCTTCGACCAGCCTTGTGGCATCAAGGGACCTAAACAAAATTGCAATCAATGGGAAGCGTGCCATTTCCTCGCTGGTTAGAATCATACCTGACACGTAGGAGGTTAGTCGTGGTTGATTAAGGCCAATACACCCAGATCCAGGGCATCTCTCCAGTAGTACCTCAGAGCAGTGGCCTAGGCCCAAACGTCTTCAGCTGCTACATCATTGACCTTTCCTCCATTATAAGGCCAGAAGTGGGGATGTTCGCCAATGATTGCACAATGTTCATCCACATTTGTGGGTCCTCAGATACTGAAGTAGTCCGTGTCCAAATGCAACAAAATCTGGACAGTATCCAGGCTGACAAGTGGCACGTAATATTGATGCCAAATGAATGCCAGACTATGACCATCACAAATGAAGCGAGGAATACTGTGCAAGTAACTCACTTCCTGACTTCCAAAAGCCTGTGCAGAAACTACAATACATAAGTCAGAAGTGTGATAGAGTACTCCCCACTTGCCTGGATGAGTGCAGCCCCAACGACACTCAAGATGCTTGATACCATCCAGGACAAAATAGTCGGTTTGACTGTCACTTCATTCACAATTCTCCACCATCAACGCTCAGTAGCAGCAGTGTTTTTTTTTTACGATCTACAAATTGCACTGAAATGATTCACCAAAGATCTTCAGACCCCATCTTCCCAACTCATAACCACGTCTATCCAGAAGGACAAGAGCAGCAGATGTAAAGGAACACCACCATCTTCAAGTTCCCCTCCAAGCCAGTCACAATCCTGACTTGGAAATATATCACCGTTCATTCACTGTCGTTGGGTCAGAATCCTGGCATTCCCTCCCTAATGGCATTGCAGGTCAACCACAGCAGGTGGACTGCAGTGTTCAACAAGGCAGCTCCTAAAAATAGAGACAGGCAATAAATGATGGCCCAGCCAATGGCACGCAAATCCACGAAATAAGTAAATGGAAAAATGTTCTTTTAACAGACGAAGTCTGCTGAGGTATCGCAGGGATCAGTGCTGGTGCCACAATGGTTCACAACATACATTAAACATTTGGTTGCTGGAATGAAATGCAATATATTCCAGCCTGCTGACAGCATGAAAGGATGTTGGATTGTGAGTGGGTGAGGAGGTTTTACAAAGAGCTCTAAGGTCAATTGGATAAGTGGGGTGAATGGGCAAAAACGTGGCAGATGGAGAGCAGTGTGAGTAGAGGTGATGGTGTGCCCTTTGGTGGGGACAATAGATTGGCAGCCTATCGTTTGAAAAGGGATTGGTTGAAAAATATTGATCAATAAAGGGACTTAAGCTGCATTTTTGTTTCCTTCTGCGCAGACATGCGAGGTCCACGCAGGGCAGTGAGTTCTGAAGCCAAAAGTCAATACCGGGAATAGCATTGGCACGCTGACCAGTGTATATGGGCCCAGAAAATGGGTAGCTGTAACACTGAAAATGATCTGGATCTCCCTGTACACCAGTCACTGAAAACAATATTGCAGGAGCAGAAAGATGGTAACAAAGGACAAACCTTACATTGAGGGAGACCAGCGAAGGGAGACCAGACTGATCTCTGGAATGACAGGCTTGTTGTGGGAGCAGAGTTTGGGGCGACTCGGCCTGTATTCCATGCGGACTAGGAAAATGGGTGGAGATCTCAGAGAAATATATAAAACACTGAACGAGTGAGACAGGTTGGAAGCAGGGATGATAATTCCCCTGGCTGGGATGTCTCAAACAAGGGGTCACAGTATTAGGTACGGACAGGCCACTTTGCAATGAGATGAGAAGAAATGTCTGCACTCACAGACTAGTGACCTGGGGAAATCTCTCGCACCTGGAAGCCAAGTCACTGAATATAAATAAGGATCTGGGGTCACTGAAGGGATGGCGAGAGACCAGGAGTATTGTGTAGAGATAAAGGGTCAGCCATCATTATATTGAATTGGGGTTCAACTCCAACGGACCAAAGAGACTGCTGCAGTTCATATATTATAGCTTCCCAAGGTGAATCATATTAAGGGATGTGTGCAGTGTATGGGAGAAATGCATTGAGGTAAGTTTGAACATGAACTGGAATGGGGAAGGCTCGATGTGTTGAACGACCTCCTCCTTTCCCGATGTTTCTGTGCAGTCTGACGGAAAGCTCTGTAAATGTTGTCACAAGCTCTCAGATGTTAGGAAGGAGGTCTCTGCATGGTCAACGGGACTGTGTTTCCCATTCCCTTTTCCGATATCGAGACTGGTGCCGGATGTTCTGTCCAGGTAAATCCTGTTTGATACTGTAGAGTGTCTTGCTTGCCCATTCAGAGACAATTGAAGATTTTATTACATGTCTGTGTGTCTGGAGTGACTTTTAGGCCAGACTAGGAAAGCACGGGAGATTCACTTCCTCAAAGTGAACAGGGGAAGGAGATTGCTGTTTACAGTCAACATTGGAGGCAATGTTACTGTTATTGACACCGGATTTCACATCTCGATGTTTTGTAATTGCTATTAACTTCCACCAGCTGTCAGAGCATTAGCCTGGTCTGGATTAGTAATCCAGTGACATTTAGTCAACAGCACTATCTCCACATTAGAACTGATCGGAAACCACACTGAGCTGGTTATTTCTGTGCTGCTAGACAGCTCTGTCAAAAAGAACTCTCAGCAATTTGACTATCGTGATGGGATTGAGGGAGTAGTAATTGGTCACATTGTAATTATTCTCACTTAGGGGATGGGACATAGTTGAGTAATTTTCCGCATTGCCAGAGCGAAATCAGAGTAGGAACTGGAATGAAACAGTTTCACCAGGGACACGGCTTGTTGTGCAGCACAAGTCTTCAGTCTTATTGCAGGAATGGGGTCAGGGCCCATTGCCTTTGTTGTATCTACAGTGTCAGCTGTTTCTTCGTGTCACATGCAACAAATCGAATTGGTGAAAGACTGGCATTTGTGATTCTGTGGGCAACATGAGAGCGTTATGTGGATCATCAACTCAATACGTCTGGCTGAAGATGGTGCAGATAAAACATCCTTGTCTCTTACACTGATGTATAGGACTGTTCTGTTATTTTAGATGGGGATATTTGTGGAGTCCTCTCTTCCAGTAAGTTGTTAATTCAGCCAAGAACATGTATGACTGGATGTGGCAGGACCGCAGAGCTTTGATCTGATCTGTTGGTATTGGAATTATTCCACCCTTTTTGTCAGATTTTAGTCCTGTTGTTTGGAATGTAAGCAGTAAGTGTGGTAGCTTTCAAGGTTTGTCGTCAGGTTTCTATACACATCGTTCTGACCTTGGCATGTTCACCCACAATCTTCACTGATCAGCTTGATGATAATGGTGGACTGAGGGATTGCCGTGTGAAAGAGTCATAGGTTGTGGTTGAATACAATTCTGCTTCTGCTTCTGTGGTCTACATTACTACATCAATACCAGGAGTTCTCTTTTTAAAGTAATAGCAGCTCGCTCATTGAAGGGGATGTTTAACCGAGAAATGAATTAAGGGTAACAATGAATTGGTGATGAAAGATGAGTCATGGAGTCATAGAGTCTTAGAGTCATACAATATGCAACAGACTCTTTGGACAACACGTCCATGCTCAACAGATTTCCTGAACTGATTAATCTTAATTGTCTGCATTTGGCACATACCCCTCTAAACTTTTCCTATGCATGTTCCCATCCAACTGTCTTTTCAATGTTGTAATTGTGTTCCCCTGTACCACTTTCTCTGGCAGCTCATTACATATACACAACACAGTCTGCGAAACATTTATCTCTTAGATCTCTTTTAAATCTCTCCCCTCTCACCTTAAATATGTGCCCTTTGGTTTTGGACATCTCTTCCCTGGGGACCGACCTTGGCCATTCACTCTATCTGTGCCTCTCATTAATTTGCAACCCTTTTTAAGGGCACTCTCAGCCTCCCATGCAAAAAGAAAACATTTCCAGCCGGTCCAGTAAAACCTTAGATGTCAAAACCTCCACTCCCTGTCACGTCATTTTAAAACCTTTTGCACCCTTTCCAGTTTATAACATCCTTCTTATAGCAGGGTGCAAAAGCATTGCACTCAGTGCTCCAAATGTGACTTTACCATTCTCTTGGTCAACCACAACATGATGTCCCAATTCCTATTGTCAATGCTCTGACTGATGAAGGTAAGTGTGCCTAACTCTTCCTTCATCTCCCTGTCTACCTGAGACTCCACTTTCAATGAACTATCTCCCTGCACTCCTGAGTCTCCTTGAGTGACAACCCTCCACACGGCCCTACAGTTAACTGTGTTAATCTTGTCCTGGTTTGTCTTACAAAATGCAACACCTCACATTTATCTGCATGAAGCTCCATGTTCCATTCTTCGGCCCACTGGCCCAGTTGATCATGATCTCATTTTCCTTTTAAATGACCTTCTACAGCATCCATTATATCAGAAATGTTGGCGTCGTCCACAGACTTACTGTCCATGCTTTGTGTTTTCTCATTAAAATCTTCACTTTAAAATAAAAACTAACAACAATGGATCCAGTGGTCCTTGTGGCACAACACTGGACATAGGAAATCTCGCCCTGCACCATCTGTCTTCAAGATAGTTTTCTACCTAATTGACTAGCTCAAGTTGATCCCCCGTGGAACCATGTGAGGACTTGTTGGGTCTCACTAAGATCCACGTAGATAGTGTGTGCTGCTTTACCTTCATCTATCATCCTGACCACCTCTTGAAACATTTCACTCAAGTTTGTGAGACGCAATTTCCCACACACAAAGCCGTGCTGCGTATCCAAGACTTTCTAAATGTATGGTGATCCCATTTCTCTGAATCTCCTCTAAACATCTGGCCACCCATGACATCAGGCTCACCGGTCTGGAGTTCTCTGGCTTTTCTTTGCGGCCTTTTAAAAAAGACTCACAACACTAGCTGTCTTCCAGTCCTCCAAGGCCTCATCCATGGTTTTCAAACATACAAATAAAATGTGAAAGAACTGTAGATGCTGTAAATCAGGAACAACAACCCGACAGTGCTGGGAAAGCTCAGCAGGTCTGGCAGCATCTGTTCAGGGAAACCAAAGTTAACATTTCGGATCCAGTGACCCTTCCTCAGAACTCTAAGGAATGATATAAATATCTGTTAGGGGCCCTGCAATTTCTTCCCCAGTTTCCCACAATAACCTGAACAGGTCCTGGGTATTTCTTTCTGGTTATGCATCTTCAGACCTCCTGCACTTCCTCTTCTGTAATGTGACCTCGTTTCAAAACATCACTACATGGACTTATTTGCCTAAGTTCCGTCACTTCCATGTCTTTCTCCACAGTAAATACTGACGCGATATATTCATGTGGGACCATCCCCATCGAGCAGGAACAGGCTAGAAGACAGCAGCGTGAGGGAGGTTGAGTTCTTGTGAGGTGTGTGAATCCAGCATGGCCAGGCCCTTATGGACTGTGTTGTAGAACTGTTAACTGTATTTAGGTGTTTTTCCAGCTTTATAGGAAGGGCTGTAATGTTTTACATTTTAACTTTATTTTTTTCTGCTTTGTACCGAGAATCTGCACCCTGGGGAGGAGGGGAAATCTCTACTAAGATTGTGTCACACATGGGGACTTGTAAACATTTCACTCAAGTGAGTGCATGTGACAATAAAGCTACTAAACAGAATTCTAATTCTGTAGGCCCACACATACATGATTTTTTAAGGGGCCCTATTCTCTCCCTAGTTTCTCTTTCGCCCTTAATATCCTTGTAGGATGTCCTTGCATTCTCCTTAACCTTATCAGCCATAGCTATGCTATGCCCCATTTGTGCCCTCCTGATTTGCCTGGGATGTGTTCTCCTATACTCTGTATGCTCCCCACTGGATTCCCTTGATCCCAGCTGCCTATTCTTGACACAACCCTCCTTCTTTTTCCTTTACCACAGCCTCAATATACCCTGCCATGTCCTGTTCCCTACTCCTGCTAGCACTGCCCTTCACACTAACAGGAACACGCTTTCCCTGAAATCTCACTGTCAACTTTTGAAAGAATTCCACTTGCGAGATGTTCCTCTATCTGAGAACAGCTTCCCCAAATCATCTTTTGAAAGCTTCTGACTAATAGCCTCACAATGCGCCTTGCCCCAATTTATCATGTTAAATTGTGGCAAAGGCCTATTATTTTCCAGAACAATATCAAACAGGATTACGGTCACTGATCCCAAAGTGCTTCCACTATACCACCTCAGTCACACGCACTGCCTTATATCCCAAGAGGAAATAAACGTGAGGCCAGAATCAGATCAGCCACGGTCTTATGGAATCGCAGGGCAGGCAGGAGGGGGCGAATGTCTGTATATACGTGTGTGTGTGTGTGTGTGTGTGTGTGTGTGTGTGTGTGTGTGTGTGTGTGTGTGTGTGTGTGTGTGTGTGTGTGTGTGTGTGTGTATTTGTGTTTGCCTGTGTTTGTGTGTGTAGGAGTGTGTTTGTCTGCGTGTGTCTGTGTGTGTGTTTGCATGTGTTTGTGTGCGTGTTCACATTTGCCTGTGTCTGTGTGTGTTTGTCTGCCTGTATGCGTGTATGTGTCTGTATTTGTGTGTATGTGTTTATGTTTGTGCACGTGTATATGTTCGTGTGTTTGTGCCCGCGCGTGTGTGTATCTGTGTGTGTGCTTGCCTGTGTCTGTGTGTATGTTTGCGTATGTGTGTGTGTGTTTGCCTGTGTCTGTGTGTGTTTGCCTGTGTCTTTGTGTATGTACGTGTATGCCTGTGCATGTGTGTGTTTGCCTGTGTCTGGGTAAATGTATGTGTATGTGTGTTTGTGTGTGTATTTGCCTATGTGTGTGTTTGCCTGTGTGTGTGTGTATATTTGTGTATGCATGTGTTTGCATGTGTGTGTGTTTGTGTGCGTGTTTGTATGCACGTGTGTGTGTTTGTATGTCCGTGTTTGCCTGTGTCTGTGTGTATTTATGTTTGTGTGTATATTTGCCTGTGTTTGTGTGTTTTTATGCGTGTGTGTTTGCCTGTGTCTGTGTGTGCATGTTTGTGTATGTGTTTGCCTGTGTCTGTGTCTATGTATGTGCATGTGCGTTTGTGTGTGTATTTGCCTGTGTGTGTGTGTGTGTTTGCATCTGTGTGTGTTTGCCTGCGTCTGGGTGCGTGCGCGCATGTGTGTGTGTTTGCCTGTGTGTGTGTGCATGTAAGTGTGCATGTGCTCGCCTCCCCATGCCACTGCACAAGAAGCAGATTTATTTGGAAAAGGCATGAAATACAGTGACTCTCTCACATTTGAGTTGAATTGGCTTCATTGTGACTTGCACTATAATGGGGGCAGTGGAAAGTTTGCAGTCTCCTTGCTAATGGTGCCGTCTTAGGTACAAGATACCATCGTACAGATTCTTAAGCGTTTGATGCAAAGTTGAAAGAATCACAAATGAAAATCCAGCAGCAGACGAAAGAGGTAAAAAGAATGAATTCAAATTACAGTTCCTTACGCTCCAGTCTGTGCCAGCAACGGGTCTGCAAGCCAAATAGGGACCAGACTCCAGTCTGTACCAGGCCCAGTCTTCAGCCTGCACAGGGCTCAGGCTCCAGTCCGCACAAGGCCCAGTCTCCAGTCTGTATGGGGCTCAGTCTCCAGACTGGACGGGACTCAGTCTCCAGGCTGCACCAGGCCCAGTCTCCAGTGTGAATGGGGCTCAGGCTCCAGTCCACCCGGCGCTCAGGCTCCAGTTCACACAAGGCTCAGTTTCCTGGCTGCACCAAGCCCAGTCTCCAGGCTGAACTGGGCTCAGTCTCCAGTCTGCACAGGGCTCAGGCTCCAGTCCGCATAAAAACCAGTCTCAAGGTCGCAATAAACTCAGTCTCCAGGCCGCAGCAGGCCCGGTTTCTAGGGCAAACTGGGCTCAGTCTGCAGTCTGCACGGGTCTCAGGCTCCCGACCGCACAAGGACCAGTCTCCAGGCCGAACTATGCACAGTCTCCAGGCTGCATCGGGCCCATTCTCCACACCACACCAGACCCAGTCTCCAGACCGCACATGGCCCGGTCTCCAGGCTGCACAGCGCCTAATATCCAGACCACACTGGGCTCAGACACCAGACCGCACCAAGCCAAGTCACCCATCCGCACCCAATCAAGTCACCCTTCCGCACCCAGCCAAGTCTCCAGACCACACTTGGCCGAGTCTCCAGGCCATACTGGGCCCCAACACCAGACCACACCTGTCCCAGTCTCCAGACAGCACCATGCCCAGTCTCCAGATCACATTGGGCTAAATCTGCAGACTGGTCCTAGCCCAGTCATCAGACTGCACCAGAACCAGTCTCCAGAACACACTGGGCCCAATCACCAGGTGGCACTGGGCCCAGTCTCCCGACAGCACCGGGCCCAGTCTCCAGACCCCATTAGGCCCAGATTCCAGACCACATTGGGCCTAGTCTCCAGGCAGCACTGGGCTAAATCTCCAGACTATGCCCGGCCCATTCATCATACTGTACCAGACCCAGTCTCCAGAACACACTGGGCCTAGTCCCCAGACTGCACCGGGCCAAGTCACCAGTCTGCACCCACCCCAGTCTCCTAACCATACCGGGGTCAGTCTCCAGGCAGCACTGGGCTGTCTCCAGATTTCACCCGGTCCAGTCGCCACACTGCACCGGACCCAGTCTCCAGACCACACTGGACCAAGTCTGCAGACCACACTGCGCCGAGGCAACAGACCGCACTGCACCAAGTCACCAGCCTGCACCAGACCACATTGGGCCCAGTCTCCAGACTGCACCCAGCCCACTCCAGATTGCACTAGCCCAGTCTCCAGTCTGCACTGCGACTAGTCACCAGACGGCACTGGGTCCAGTCTCCAGATCACATAGGGCCCAGTCTCCAGGCCATACTGGGCGCCATCTCCAGAGTACACCTGGCTCAATCTCCAGAACGCACCATGCCCCGCCTCCAGACAGCATGATGCCCAGCCTCCAGACCGCATTGGGCCTCGTCTCCAGTCAGCACTGGGCTAAATCTCCAGACTGCATTTGGCCCAGAAATCAGACTGCACCGGACCCAGTCTCCAGACCACACTCGGCCGAGTCAACAGGCTGCACTGGGCCCAGTATACAGACCCCACCGGACCCAGTATTCAGACTGCACCAGGACCACGCCAGACCGCACTAGTTCAAGTCTCCAGACTACACTGGTTCCAGTTTCCAGACCGCAATGATCCCATTCTCCTGACCACACCGGGCCCATTCTCCAGACCACACCAGGCCCAGTCTCCAGACCGAAATAGGCCCAGTCTCCAGACTGAACCGGGCCCTGTCTCCAGGCCACACCAGGCCCAGACCCCAGACTCTGTCGGGCCTAGTCTCCAGAACACACTGGACCCAGTCTCCACACCACAGCTGGCCCTGACTCCAGGCTGCCCCAGGCCCAGTCTCCAGATCACAGGGCCCAGTTTCCAGACCACAGGGCCCCGTCCTCAAACCACAGGGCTTAGTCTCCAGACTGCATCCAGCCCAGTCACCAGACCACACCAATCCCAGTCTCCAGGCCACACAGGGCCCAGTTTCCAGTCCGCATTGCACAGAGTCACCAGGCCGCACAGGTCCATTCACTTGACCTCACTCGGTGCAGTCTCAGGACCACACTGGACCCAGACTCCAGACCGCATCGGCCACAGTAACTAGACCGCACCAGGCCGAGTCTCCAGACTGTACCATGCCCAGTTTCCAGACTGCACCGGACCCAGTGTCCAGACCAAACTGGGCCTAGTTACCAGACCGCTCTAGCCAAGTCACCAGTCCGCACCCAGCCCATTCTACAGTCAGCACAGGGCTAAATCTCTAGACTGCACCTAGCCCAGTCATCAGACTGCACAGGACCCAGTCTCCAGACCACACGGGGCTAGTCACCAGGCCGCACTGAGCCCAGTCTACAGACTGCACCGGGCCCTGTCTTCAGACTGCACTGGGCCAAGTCTCCAGACTACACTAGTCCCAGTTTCCAGACCGCAATGATCCCATTCTCCAGACCACACCAGGCCCAGTCTCAAGACCGCACTGGGCTAAGTCTCCAGGTCTAACCAGGCCCATTCTACAGACCACACTGGGCTCAGACTCCAGACTGAAGCAGGCCCACTCTCCAGACTCCATCGGCCTAGTCTCCAGAACACATTGGACCCAGTCTCCAGACCACACCTGGCCCTGACTTCAGGCTGCCCCAGGTCCAGTGTCCAGATCTCAGGACCCAGTCTCCAGACCACAGGGCCCAGTCTCCAGACCACAGGGTTTAGTCTCCAGACTGCATCAGGCCCAGTCACCAGACCGCACCAAGCAGTCTCCAGGCTACGCAGGCCCAGTTTCCACGCCGCACTCTACAGCGTCACACGGCCACACAGGGACAATTCACCTGACAATACTGGGCGCAGTCTCGAGACCACACCAGACCCAGACCTCAGACCACATCGAGCCCAGTAAACAGACCTCACCGAATGCAGTCTCCAGACTGCACTGGGCCCAGTTTCCAGACTGCACTGGGCCCAGTCTTCAGACTGCACCGTACTCAATCTCTGGTGCGCAGTGGGTCCACTCTCCAGGCCGCACAGAGTCGAATCTCCAGGGTGAACAGGTCCCTTATCCTGACCGCACTGGACACTGTCTCCACACAGCACCATGCCCAGTCTCCAGACTGCCCCAGGCCAAGTGTCGAGACTGCACTGGGCCTAGTCAACAGACTGCATCGGGCCCATTCTCCAGACCTCACAGGCCCAGTCTCCAAGCCGCAAAGGGCCAATTCTACAGGTGACACTGGGCCCTGTCTCCAGACCACGCTAGCGCCAGTCTCCAGACCGCAGCTGTCCAAGTCTCCAGACTGCATTGAGCCTAATCACCAGACCACACCGGGCCCAGTCTCTAGACCGCACCATGCCCAATCTCCAAACGGCACTAGGCTAAGACCAGAGACTGCAGTTTGCCTAGTTGCCAGACTGCACCGGGCCCACTCTCCAGACCGCACAGGCCCAGTCTCCAGGCCACACTGGACCCTGTCTCCAGACCACACCAGGCTCAGTGTCCAGACCGCACCAGACACAGTCTCCAGACTGCACCAGGCCCAGTCTCCAGACTGCACCAGGCCCAGTCTCCAGATTACACCAGGCCCAGTCTCCAGATTCACATTGGGCCCAATCTCCAGACCTCACTGGGCCAAATCTCCAGACTGCACTGAGCGTAATCACCAGACTGCACCTGACCCACATTCCAGACCGCACAGGCCCAGTCTCCAGGCCGCAAAGGGGCAAGTCTCCAGGCGACACTGGGCCCTGTTTCCAGACCACACCAGGCTCAGTCTCCAGACGGCACTGAGCCTAATCACCAAACCACACCAGGCCAAGTCTCCAGAAAACATTGAGCCCAGTCTCCACACCGCACCAGGCCAAGTCTAGAGACTGCACTGGGCCTAGTCACCAGACTGCACCGGGCCCACTCTCCAGACTGCACAGGCCCAGTCTCCAGGCTGCAATGGACCAAGTCTCCGGGCGACACTGGGCCCTGTCTCCAGACCACACTGGGCCCAGTCGCCAGGCCGCACTGGGCCCAGTCGACTGACTGCACTGGGGCCAGTATCCAGACTGCAAGAGGCACACTCCAGACCACACTGGGCCCAGTCTCCAAACTACACTGGTCTCAGTTTCCCGACTGCAATGATCCCGTTCTCCAGACCGCAGCTGGCCAAGTCTCCAGACTGTATTGAGTCTAATCTCCAGACCACACCGGGCCCCGTCTCCAGACAGCACCATGCCCCGTCTCCAGACTGCACTGGGCCAAGTCTCCAGACTGCACTGAGCCTAATCACCAGCCTGCACCGGGCCCCGTCTCCAGACCGCACCACGCCCAGTCTCCAGACAGCACCAGGCCAAGTCTAGAGACTGCACTGGGCCTAGTCACCAGACTGCACCGGGCCCACTCTCCAGACCGCTCAGGCCCAGTCTCCAGGCCGTAAAGTGCTAAGTTACCAGGCGATACTGTGGCCTGTCTCGAGAACACACCAGGCCCAGTCTCCAGACCGCACCTGGCCCAGTCTCCAGACTACACCAGGCCCAGTCTCCAGACCACATTGGGCCCAATCTCCAGACCGCACTGGGCCAAGTCTCCAGGCCACACTGTGCTCTGTCTCCAGACCACACACGGTCAGGTTTCCAGACCGCACCAGCCCAGTCTCCAGACCACACTGGGCCCAGTTAGCAGGCCGCACTGTGTACATTCTACTGCCTGCACCGGGGCCTGTATCCAGACTGCACCGGTCCCACTCCATACCGCACTGGGCCCAGTCTCCAGACTACACTTGTCACAGTTTCCCGACCGCAATGATCCCGTTCTCCTGACCGCACCAAGCCCAGTCTCCAGACGGATCTTTGTCCAGCCTCCAGACTACACCAGTCCCAGTTTCCAGCTCGCATAGTGCCCAGTTTCCAAGCTGCCGCAGGCCCATTCTACAGATCACTCTGGGCCTAGTCTCCAGACTGAAGCAGGCCCAGACTCCAGACTGCATTGGGCCTAGTCTCCACAACGCACTGGACCCAGCCTCCAGACCGCACCAGGCCCTGACTCTGGACTGCCCCAGACCAAGGTTCCAGATCACAGGGCGCATTCTCCAGACTGCATCGGATCCAGTCTCCCAACCGTACAGGGTCCAGTAACCAGACCGCATCGGCCCAGTCTCCAGACCGCACCGCACCCAATCTCTGGTGTGCAGGGGGCCCTCTCTCCAGGCCTCACAGACTTCAGTCTCCAGGTGAACTGGTCCCCTGTCCTGATTGCACTGGACCCTGTCTCCACACAGCACCACACCCAGTCTCCAGACCGCACTGGGCCAAGTCCCCAGCATGCACTGAGCCTAATCACCAGACTGCACCGGACCCCGTCTCCTGATCGCACCATGCCCAGTCTCCAGACCACACCTGGCCAAGTCTAGAGACTGCATTGGGCATAGTCACCAGACTGCACAGGGCCCACTCTCCAGACCGCACAGGCCCAGTCTCCAGGTTGCTCCAGACAAAGTCTGCCGATCACAGGGCCCAGTCTCCAGACCACAGAGCACAGTCTCCAGACCACTGGGCTTAGTCTCAAGACTGCATCAGGCCCAGTCACCAGACCGCACCAAGCCCAGTCTCCAGGCCACGCAGGGCCCAGTCTCCAGTCCACACTGCACAGAGTCTCCAGGCCACACATGGTCCGTTCAGCTGATCACACTTGGTGCAGTCTCGAGACCACACCGGACCCAGTCTCCAGACCGCACCTGGCCCAGTCTCCAGACTGCACCAGGCCCAGTCTCCAGACCACATTGGGCCCTATCTCCAGAACGCACCGAGCACAGTAACCAGACCACACCAGGACTTGTCTGCAAACTGCAGACTTGTCAACAGACGGCGCCAGGCCCAGTCTCCCTTCCATACCATGCAGTCTCCAGACTGCACTGGGCCAGTCCCCAGTCCACACCACACAGTCTCCAGACCGTGCCGAGCCCAGTCACCAGGCCGCAACAGGCCCAGTTTCCAGCATTTGCTCCACTTGTTTATCATGCTTGAGAATCACTTGGGAGAAAGTAAGGTCTGCAGATGCTGGAGACCAGAGTTGAGAGTACGGTTCTGGAAAATCCCAGCTGGTCAGGCAGCATCCGAGGAACAGGAAAATCCACGTTTCGGGCATAAGCCCTTCATTATGAATTGGCATCGGTTACCTCATTCTGCTTCTGTTTAAGTGTCTCAAGCGGGAGACTGGTTTCCTCCTGTCTCTGTGTAAGGAGTCAAGGGGCTGAATGGCCTCCTCATGTTCCTGCGTAATTGACTTGAGAGGCTGAATGGCCTCTTCCTGTTCCTGTGCAAGTGACTCAACGGGCTGAATGACCTCCTCATATCTGTGTGTAAATGACTTGAGGGGATGAATGGTTTCTTGCTCGTATGATTGGAGAGGCCAAAGGGCTTGATTGGGTAAAAGTGGTTCCCGTTTAACAGTTTGATGTGCTGACTCGTGTGATGAACCGATAGCTTTAAGAGGTTATTTTGTCCAAGTTTCTGTTTAGAGATGATGAGCTGGTTAGCTAGGACCACTTGAGTAAACAGCTTAGAAGTTCTTGGGTTACTTTTACTGCAGCCTGAATGGGTGTGGTCAACTCTCACAGGTTCGGATCTCTGGGTTTGGGTTCCTAGAGTCTCAACAGTGTTGGAAACTTCAGTGTACGTTTCCTGGCTGCTACTCTCTCTGAATTTTCTCTAGATGGATCTTTACCTCCTGCACTGGGGCACTGTATGTGAGAATCTGCTTCTGAATTTTCCTTTTTGCCAAGTGGTTGTGTTTATGGGATCTTACTCTATTGGTACAGTTAGTTAGCAAAATGTACTGTATCTATTATTCTGTTAAGTTTTCCAATAGTTTTGTTATTGTACATTCTTCTTTCTTTCATTGTGTTTTAATGACAGTGTTTAATAAACTCTTTTGGATAACATCGAGTAGTTTGTCTCGACACATTTCACCCAGTTACGTCACATTTGCCTCTAGAATTAGAAAATGGTTCGATCGAGGCTACTGCATTAAAATATTTTAAGGGGCTGCGGTCTTGTCTATAACACTGCATTCCTTCTCTTCCTATGTGATAAGCTGTAGGGACTGAATGGGCTATCCCTCTTTCGATGCAGTAGTATTGATGGGTTGAATGGCTTTTTCATATTCCTGTGAAGTGAGCTTGAGATACTGAATGAGCTCCTCCTTTCATGGTGGGAATGTGCGGTGTGCAGGAGCACTGTTACATGAATGTTACCGACACTCTAACAGCTCAGGCTTGACTGATTTTCAGGTTTTCCTGCACAAGGACAGACAGACTGGTTCAGGAACTGAGGGCTGACACATTGTTGTGAACATTCTGTGATCTTCAGTGACCATCCCCACTTCAGACCTGATGGGGGAAAGACATTGATGGAGCAGCTGAAGATGATTGTGCCGAGGGAGCTACGCTGAGGATCTCCTGAATAGATGTTCTGGGACTGTGAGGATTATCGGCCACAGACCACAAACATCTTGCTCTGTGTTTCAAATCACTCGAACCAAAGGGCAGTTTACACTGATTCCCATTCAGTACAATTTTGTTCAGGTTCTTTGATTGTATCATTGGTTAAATACTGCTTTGATATCAGGCCCAGTCACTGTCACCTGACCCCTGTGTTCACCTCGTTTCCTCATATGAGGAGGTCATCGTTTCGGAGAAGGGAGTGTTTGCCTCAAACAACGGGTCGTGAATGTCAGTGATTCCGTATTCCACAGAGTTTGAGAGCTAGATTACATGATTAGAGGATTACAGGCTGGCTAGGAATGGGCTCAGAAATAGACTGAGGAGAGCCAGTAGGGGGCACGAGAAAGGCTTGGCAGGAAAGATTAGGGAGAACCCAAAGGTGTTTTCCTCATACTGATCAGGGAGAAGGTAGGACCGATCAAGGATAGCGTAGGGAACTTGTGCGTGGAGTCTGAGACGATAGGGGAAGCCCTAAATGAGTTTTTCGCTTTGGTTTTCACCAAGGAAAGGGAACTTGTTGTGATTGCGAATTTTGAGGAGCTGAAATATAGGCTTGATCTGATCAAGATTGATTGTTGGATATTGTGGCAAACATTAAGATTAATAAGTCCCCAGGGCCAGACCAGATTTATCCTAGGCTGCCCCGGGAAGTGAGAAAGGAGGTTGCTAAGCCACTGGCGAAGATCTTTGCCTCCTCACTCTCCACGGGAGTCGTACAAGGGGATTGGAAGGAGGCGAAAGTTCTTCCTCTTTTCAAGAAGGGTAATAGGTCACTGCACATTTTTTTCTTCTTCTCCTGGATGAATGCGAAACGATGCATTTTGGAAGGTCGAATTGGAATGCTGATTGTAGGATTAAAGACAGGATTCTTGGCAGTGTTGATAAACAGAGGGATTTTGGTGTTCAATTACATAGATCCCTAAAAGTTGCGACTCAAGTGGATAGAGTTGTTAAGAAAGCATATGGTGTTTTGGCTTTCTATAAAAGGGGAAATTGAGTTTAAGACCAGCGAGGTGTTACTATAACTCTACAAGTTGCTGGTGAGACTACACTTGGAATAATTTTATTCAGGTCTGGTTGCCCTACTATAGGAAAGATACAAAGGCTTTGGAGAGGGTGCAAAGAAGGTTTATCAGGATGCTGATTGGACTGGAGCGTTTGCCTTATGAAAAGACGTTGACTAAGCTCGGACTTTTCACTCTGGAGAGAAGGAGGAAGAGAGGTGGCCTGATCAAGGTGTACAAGGTAATGAGAGGCATGGATAGAGTCAATAGCCAAAGACCTTTCCCCAAGGTAGGATTAACTGGCATGAGAGGGCATAGTTTTAAGATATTAGGACAAAGATAGAGCAGAGACGTCAGAGGAACGTTCTTTACGCAGAGCATTGTGAATGCATGGAATGCATTGCCAGCAGTGGTGATGGGAGCAGAGTTTTAATGGACATGTAAGCGACTGACGGATATGCACATGGATAGCAGTGAATTGAGGGCTGCGTAGGTTAAGTTATGATATTTTAAATGAGTATTAACTCTCGGCATAACATCGTGAGTCAAAGGGCCTGTTTGTGCTGAACTTTTCTATGTGCTATGTTCTAGATCACTGGAAATATTTAAAAAGCAGGCAGATGGATTTTGATATGTCAGAGAGGTGAGGGTCATTAAAGAGAATTTGGGACCAAGACCAAATCAGACATGATCTTAGTGAAGGAAAGTCAGGCTTAGGGCGGGGAGCGTGTTTCAGGGGGGAGGGGGGGATGAGGCGTGAATGGCCGGCTCCTGTATCTGATGTTCTGACATTCTGTTATTGGAAGGTTAGTGGATAATATTTTACTGGAAGGTCTGTTATTGAATGTTGCAGTCAGGGAGACCAGAGAATTTTGTGAGCCATCTCTGGGTGAGGTATGGGGACTGTATTCACAATGAACCTGGGTCTACAACATGACCAACAAATGAAGCACATGTTGTAGAGAGGGGAAGCTCTGTAAAGAGAGATGAGGGGCCTCTTTCATACTCAGCCTGGGATTTCCAATTACATTTCCCAAATCACCTCAAAGCGTGTGGGACAGTCTTGAAGGGCTAAATTGTATCCTCCGTTACTTTGCAACAGTTATAGGAGTAAGTAGCTTCCAACTGTTCCTGTCTAGAAGGTTTGAAGGGCTGAATGGAACACAGAAACATGGGACTAAGGAGCAGGAGTGGGATATTAGAGACTTTGAGCCTTCTCCATCAGGCACTAAGATTGTGGCTGATCAGATTGTGGTCTCAGCCCCACTTTACTGTCTGCATCCCATTATCCGTGACTCACTTCTCTGTCAAATATTTATCTAACACAGCTTTGAATCAATGTAAATCAAGAGGCAGCATAAACTTCCGCAGAAGAGAATTCCCACTCCAAACACTCTTTTAGAATTTCTCCTTATCCATGTTATCGAGTCAAATAATCATACAGGTTGGAAACAGATCCTTTAGTCCAACCTCTCCACGCTGATAAGACATGCCAATCTGATCCTGTCCCATTTGACAGCATTTTATCCCATCCCTTGAAATCCTTCCTATTAATATAGAACATTCTTTTAAATGTAGAATTGTATCAGACTCCATCACTTCCTCTGGCAGTTGGTTCTGTACACACACCACCCTCTGTGTGAATATTTTGTGCTTAAGGTCGCTTTAAAACCTCTCCCCTCTCACGTTAAACCTGTATCCTCCATTTTTGGATTCGCCCATTCTGGAAAAAATACCTTGGTTATTCACCCTATTCATGCCCTCATGATTTAGTAAACCTGTCACCACTCAGCCTCTGACACTCTGAAGAAAGAAGTCCAATGCAATCAGCCTCTCCCTATAGCTCAAATCTTCCAAACCTGCACCATCCTTTAAAATCTTTTTTGCACCCTCTCAAGTTTAACAATCTCCTTCCGTCAGCACAGCGAATCAAATTGTATGCGGTATTCTAAAGTGCCCTCACCAATATCCTATAAAGCTGCAACATGAAATCCCAAATACGATACTGAGTGCTGTGATCGATGAAAGCAAGTATGCCAAACGTGTTCTTCATTATCTTGTCTTCCTGTGAACCCACTTTCAAGGAACTGTGTATCTGCACCTCTGGGTCTATTCATTTGGCAACACTCCTATGGGCACTATGATTAATTATATAAGTCATGTCCTGATTTGCCTCACCAAAATGCAGCACCTCACAATTATCTAAATTGAACTCCATCTACCACTCCGCAGCCCATTGTCCCATCTGATCAACATCCTGGTGTACTCTGAGGGAACCTTCATCCATGTCCAATACGCCTACTATGTCATCTGTAAACTTACTAAATCTACTTCCTATGTTCACATTCAAATCATTTATATAAATGATGAGAAAGAGTGGACCCAGCACCAATCCTGTGGCACACCACTGGCACATGTCCTTATTCTGAAAATCAAACTCTCACCACGACCCTCTCTTCTTTACCTTCAGGTTAATTTGTATGCAATTGGTTAGCTTCACTGGAACCCATATGATCTAACCATACTAATTTGTCTACAATGCAGATCCTTGTTGAGCACTTAGCTGAAGTCTATAGAGACAACTTCTATCACACTGTTGTCATCAATCTTTGTCACCTCTTCACGTTTCCCATACACTAAGCGATGTTGACAATCTCTAATCAGTTCTTGCTTTTCCAAATACATGCAAATCCTATATCTCAGAAACCCCTCTAACAACATAACCATCACTGGCATCAGCTCACTGTTTTATAGTTCCTTGGCTTTTCGGACATTGTTTCCTGTTCTGGTGTCACTCCTCCAGTGGTCACACCAAATTTTAAATGTAACCAGGTTACATAGAGTTCAGACTGGGCCAGGATCAGTGTTCGGAACAAGGCAGGCAGGTTTCTAAAGTAACAAGTTTATGACCAAAATAAAGTTACTCAAACTATGATGGATGCTTGGATATAGCAAATATGGATATCGATATTTCCAATTCTAAAAATATTGGCGCATACACACACACACACACACACACACACACACACACACACACATACACACACACACACACACGTACACACACACACATACACACACGCACACACACTTACACACACATACACATACACACACATACACACACACACATACACACGCACATACACACAAACATACACACGCACACCCACACATACATACACGCACACACATACACACACATACACACACACACGCACACACACAAGCACACACACACACATACATACACGCACACACGCATACACACACGTCTGCACATGTGCTCACGTTTGATGACAAAAAAAACACAGTCTGCAGAGTGCAAACTTGAAAAGAATTTTGTCCAAATATTAGTTGAACTGATGACGAAAGGAAAAATGAGATCATTCTAAATATGATTCAGCTGCTAAAGTTATTCTGCTCAAACAAGCTGCTGGCAATGGGATCCAATCCTGCTGCAGTTTGATTTGGCCGAATTCCCTTTGCTGCAGGCAGTGGGAGATTCCAAGGAATCCTCATCAGGAATCCTCCGTGAGTTGTAAAGGTGACTGTGTTCTGTTTTTAGCTTGCACACATTTTTATAATGAGAACCAAGGAAATAGAGAGCGAGCAACATGCTGTTCCTTCTCAGGAAAGTTGCATTTTCTTCCACTTGGAGTTGAATCACACAATGTTAGCAGACACCAAACTGAACCATGTGAGGTCTTCTTGTACACTGTCTGAACTGTACTGTGTCATATTCCCTGCTCCATGTAGGTGCATCTTTACTGCTGGCAGACACAGAGCCATTTCCTTCATAGCACATGTCCCCACTTAATTTGAATTTATGTTTATATATGTCCATGTAATTTTAAAATAAAATGCTTAAAATCTTCGCAATATCTGTGTTAAAATTAATGCATCTCATTTTTACATTAGTTCCTCACTTTTATGCTTCCATACAAAATGAAATATCCATCAGGTATTCACCAGTTGGACTCTTCTGTCTGCTCCTGTGCTGCACATTTCTATGCCTCTAAGACTGAATATTTCTTTCTATTCCTGTGTAATTCCTTAGTTGGACAGAATGGTCTCCTCCTGTCACACTGTAGCGATCTTGAGTGTCTAATGGGATCAGCCTCTCCCTCTGTAACGGCCACAAGGGATGAACTCAGATTTCTCCAGTTTCCTCATTTCCCCTCCCCCCACCTTGTCTCACTCAAATCCCTCGAAATCAGCACCGCCTTCCTATCCTGCAATCCTCTTCCAGACCTCTCCGCCCCCACCCCTCTCCGGCCTATCACCCTCACCTTAGCCTCCTTCAACCTATCGCATTTCTAACGCCCCTCCCCCAAGTCCCTCCTCCCTACCTTTTATCTTAGCCTGCTGGACACATTTTCCTCATTCCTGAAGAAAGGCTTATGCCCGAAAAGTCGATTTTCCTGCTCCTTTGAGGCTGCCTGACCTGCTGCGCATTTCCAGCAACACATTTTCAGCAGTTTATAGATCAATACCATGATCTGACCTGTGCAGTGCCCCACTCTGGCCAGATTGCTGGATTGCATTGACCAGTGCAATGTATGAATCTGGACAGATTGCTGGGTTGTACTGAGCAGAACATTGGTCTGGTCTGCACAGTGTTCCACGGTGAACAGATAGCTCCTCTGGGCTTATGGTGTCAGGCTGGTTCTGTGAGGTGATTGAGAATGTGGTATATCTAACCATTTCAACTGATCTGGCAATGCTTTTAGTTCCCATTCCTGTGATTGGACCCTCCGTCTCTCACCCCATTAATGTTACAGTGTGTCCAGGCACAGTACATCATGTTGGTGGGGTGGGTAGGGGGGAAAGGTGATGACAGGTCAAGGGGTTCCCCGGAACGTTCCGTCCCCAACATTCTGTTACTGACATTCTCCGGAACGTTCTGTCCCTGGCATTCTATAACTGACATTCCCCGGAACGTTCTGTCCCCAACATTCTATAACTGCCATTCCCCGGAACGTTCTGTCCCCAACATTCTATAACTGACATTCCCCGGAATGTTCTGTCCCTGACATTGTTTGTGAACGGCCGGACGTCAGTGAATTGAACAAACGATAAGATCCCAAGGGAAGGGATCCCGTTCCAGGGTGAAGGAGACACTGTTCCGAAGGCCCCGAAGGCAGTTAAAGGGGTGAATAAGTTTTCCCTGCGTTTACATTTCTTCCCGACACAGGATCGACCACAATTTAGACCAAAATACAGGAATTCCCTAACTCCGTTTGTCTTCAGGAAACTGGGAGAGAATCCTTCAGGACAGTAATGTTTTAACCCTCTGTATTAGGAACTGGGAAGGAGTGACCTGTTTCTGCTCTCGAGTGATGTCAGTGTGTGGGAATGTTCCAGAAACCATCTGTACTCATGGATATGT
The DNA here is from genome assembly GCF_037043375.1 of Chiloscyllium plagiosum. Taxonomy (NCBI): domain Eukaryota; kingdom Metazoa; phylum Chordata; class Chondrichthyes; order Orectolobiformes; family Hemiscylliidae; genus Chiloscyllium; species Chiloscyllium plagiosum. The sequence goes on from NW_028270171.1 coordinate 62,525,734, forward strand.
CTGTGTGTTACGAGAGGGAGGGTTTGTTGTGATTTGTGTCACATTTTTGTCAGTAATTCCGACCTTCCCATTTGTTATTCCAGCTCCAATTACTTTAATAAATCCCTGAATACAGGGACACATTTGAAAATCTCACTGGGTCCCCAATCAAACGGGTCCCTTTGCCTCCAGGCTGATGGATAATGGGTTTGTTTTCCTTCCTCACAGTTAACGTAGTGACCATCTACATCCTGCTTTATAAAGATTGTGGATTGTCTCCATGTGTCAGACGTTACCTGGGGGCCATGGCAGTGGCGGATCTCCTGGTCATTATCCTCGACCTGATCCTGAGACACATTCCCATTGTTTATCGGGAACAGTTTTACTTCCTGAGGGACTCCGTCCCCGTGTGTCATATCCACGCCGTCCTGCTTTATGCAGCCATTGACTGCTCTGTCTGGTTCACCATCACTTTCACCTTTGATCGGTTTGTGGCTATTTGTTGCCAGAAGCTGAAAAGTAAATATTGCAGTGAGAAAACGGCGGCTGTGGTTCTGGGAGCAGTGACTGTGCTGAGCTGTTTAAAGAACATTTTCTGGTATTTTATGCTCACGGCTCGGTATTGGCTGCAGAACATCCCCCTATTTTGTGAGGCAACACTTGCTGTTGCAGTCTCCAATGTTTGGGTCACAATCGAGTTCCTCCACCACATTCTAACCCCGGGTGTCCCATTTCTCCTGATTCTGCTGCTCAATGTTCTCACCGTCAGACACATTTTAGTGACCAGCAGAGCCCGCAGGAGACTCCGCGCTCACACCAATGGGGACGCTCAGTCTGACACTAAAATGAGAAACCGAAAAAAATCCATCATTTTACTGTTTGTGATCTCGGCCAATTTCATCCTGTTATGGTCAATGTTAATGGTGTATTCTATATGGTTTCGGATGTGGCAGATTATGGATACCTTTGTGTATCTCGATGAATTTGTGCAGGAATTGGGCTTCATGCTGCAGCTCCTCAGTTGCTGCACAAACACCGTGATTTATGCCGTGACCCAGACTAAGTTCAGGCAGCAGCTGAAGAACGTGCTGAAATATCCCTTCACTCAAATCGATCCATCCATCAAATTCCCGCATTAATCAATCCATCCGGGATTTTCTCATTTCAGTTCAGTGTTTCAGCGATGGAGCAGCCTGTCGCTATGGTAACAGACTGAGGGTAGCGCTGGTTTGTCCATCCTTATCCCACAGGGGGTTTACAGGGACACATTTCAATGTTTCTCACAGCTCAGGGGCCAGTGAGAAAAGGCACCATCCCACTGACTATATCCATCATTTCCTTTCGTAAGCAATAGAAATGTTCATTAAAGTGTGCCGAGCAGCAGAGTGACCGATGTTGTTGTGTGTCTTTGTGTTGGAGAAGCTGAGCTGGAGAGAGACAGACTCAGTCCCAAGTCCTGGTCCTCAGGGAAGGGGAGGTCACCGCGCCCTGAGCTCAGGAGGTGGGTTTAACTCCCTCTGTCTCCCCACTCCAACCTGGCCTCCTTATTTCCTCTCCGCCTCTCTTCCTCCTCAATTCTGTCTCTCTCTCGCTCTTTCGGCACAGTCTCTTTTTCTCACCACCTCTCCCTTTCTTTCACTCTCCCTCTTTCCCCTCTCTCTCTCACACCCCCAACTCCGGTTTCTCTACCTGCCTCTCTCTCCTCCTCCCCCCTCTCTCCTGCCGTCTCTGTCTCCCTCCAACAATTCTGTCTCGACCCAATTTTCCCTCCTCCCGCATCTCACTCCCACCCCCACCACACCACACGCAGCCTCACCACCACCAACCCCCCAGACTCTGGGTCAGAGGGAGAGTGAAGAACCAGGGAGAGTGTGTCAGAGAAAGAGGGAACGCGGGAGAGAGATTCAGTCAAAGAGAAACGATGGGAGGTGGGGAGGGAGAGAGACACCGAGGGAGGGGGATCGAGAGTGAAAGAGGGGGAAGAGAGAGATAGGGTGAGAGGGAAAGGGAGAGATACAGGGGAGAAGACAATGAGAGAGAGGGGCGAGAGGGGCGCCGAGAGAGGGGGAAGAGAGAGTGGGGGGAGAGAGAGTGGGTGAGAGAAAGAGAGGAAGGAGAGTGAGGGGAGAGCACGGAGAGAGAGGGGGAAGAGAGAGCAGATAAAGAGGGAGAGGGAAAAGAGAGTGTGGGAGAGAGAGGGTAGGAGAGAGAGAGGATGATAGAGAGAGGATGAGTGAGAGAGGAGGGGGAGATAGAGGAGGGGAGAGAGAGGAAGGGAAGAGAGAGGAAGGGAGAGAGACGAGGGGAGAGAGGGGGAGAGGAAGCAAGAGAGAGGAAGGAAGAGAGAATGGGGAGAGAGGAAGGAGGAGCAAGGAGAGGGAGAGAGGAGACAGAGAGAGGAGAGGGAGAGAGGCGGGGAGAGAAGGGCGTGAGAGATGGGAGGGGAAAAGCGGGTAGAGAGAGGTGCGTAGAGAGAGGGGGTTAGAGAGAGGGTGAGGAGAGAGGGGGTAGAGAGAGGGGGTAGAGAGGGGAAAAGACAGAGGGGGAGAGAGAGAGACGGAGAGAGAGGGACGGGGAGAGAGAGAGTGAGAGAGAGGGGAGCCTAGAGAGGGGAGGGAGAGTGAGGGGGAGGAAGAGTGAGGGGGAGGACGAGAGACAGGAGGGTGGGAGACGGGAGGGAGAAAGGGGAGGGCGAGAGAGAAGAGGGCGAGAGTGGGGAGGGCAAGAGAAGGAGGGGTGGGTGAGAGAGAGGGGAGGACGAGAGAGGGAAGCTAGAGTGAGAGGAGAGGGAAAGTGAGGGGAGGGAGAGTGAGAGGGGAGGGCGAGAGAGAGAGGGGGAGATGGGAGGGAGAGAGGAGAGGGCGAGAGAGAAGAGGGCAAGAGAGGGGAGGGCGAGAGAAGGAGATGTGGGCGAGAGAGAGGGGAGGACGAGAGAGGGAAGGGAGAGTGAGAGGAGAGGGAGAGTGATGGGAGGGAGATTGAGAGGGGAGGGTGAGAGAGAGGGGGAGAGAGAGAGTGAAACAGATGGGAAAGAGAGGAGCGAGACAGAGCGAGAGAGGAGAAAGAGGGGGTGATAGAGCGAGAGAGGGAGAGAGTGAGCGATTGTGGGGTGAGACAGGGTTGAAAGAGAGAGAAAGAAAGAGAGAGGGAGAGAGGTGCAAAAGAGAGGTGCAAGAGAGAATGAGAGAGCAAGAGTATGAAGAGAGCAAGGGTAGGAGAGAGTGAGGTGTGTGGGAGAGAGTGTGATGGGGAGAAGAAGAGACTGAGCTAGAGAGAGCAAGAGAGTGGCGAGAGAGATGCGACAGAGAGAGAAAGGGGAGAGAGGGGGAGAGAGAGGGATAGAAAGTGCTGGGGGATAAAGAGAGAGATAGAGAGAGCACAAGCGAACGAGGGAGAGTGAGCGAGAGGCAGAGAAACGGGGAGGGCGAGAGAGAGGAGGGCAGAGCGAGAGATGGGGGCAAGCGAGAGACAGAGGGATGAGAGAGAGGGGTGCGAGGGAGAGGAGGTGAGAGGGTCGGACTGAGAAGGAGAGACGGAGAGAGAGCAACAGACAGACAGACAGAGATAGAGCAAGAGTGAGAGAGAAGAGGTGAGAGAGGGAGAAAGACAGACAGAGAGAGCATAAGTGAGAGAGCGAGGGAGAGAGACAGTGAGACGAGAGAGACCGAGAGAAAGAGTGAGAAAGACAGGATGTGTGAGAGAGAGTGGGGACAGAGAGAGGGATAGCGAGAGATCGGTAGAGAGAAGAGTGAGGAGGCTAGCGAGAGACAGAGGGATGAGAGAGAGAGAGAGGTTAACAAGAGAGAGACAGAAGCAGCGAGAAAGGGAGGAAGAGCTGAGAGACACAGAGAGAATGACAGTGTGAGAGAGATAGAGGGGGCAGGAGAGAGACAGAAGGATAAGAGAGAGAGAGTGGGGGGCACAATAGAGAGACAGAGGCAGCGAAAGAGGGAGGGAGAGCTGAGAGATCAAGAGAGAGATAGAGACTGAGACAGAGTGAGAGAGAGGGGCGACGGGGGCGCGAGAGAGGGGGATGGAGAGGGAGGGAATGGGAGAAAGGGAAGAGAGATGGCAGAGAGAGGTGGCAAAGAGAGGGGGAGATAGAGGGGGAGAGAGAGAAGGCGCAGAGAAGAGGGCGCAGAGAGAGGGGGGCAGAGAGAGGGGACAGGGGGGAGAGACGGGAGGAGAGAGAGGAGAGAGGGGAGCGAGGGGACAGAATGGGACAGAGAGGGGGGAGAGAGGGCGGAGAGACAGAGGGGTTGTGAGAAAGAGGTTGTGAGAGAGAGAGAATGGGTGTGAGAGAGATGTGGTGTGTGAGAGAGAAGGGGCATGAGAGAAGTGGTGTGAGACAGAGGTGGTGGGAAAGAGACAGAGAGAGACAGTTTGGTGAGAGAGAGTGGGATGAGATGGGAGTGAGAGAGAGAGAAGGGTTGAGAGATAAGGGTGAGAGAGGGGGGTGAGAGGGGGGGTGAAAGAGAGAGAGAGTGAGTGAAAAAGAGAGATCGGGGTGAGAAAGAGGGGGATGAGAGGGATGGGGTTGAGGGTGAAAGAGAATGTGGGGAGGGGTAAGAGAGAGTGGAGTGAGAAGGAGAGGGTGTGAGAGAGAGAGTGGGTTAGAGAGAGGGGTGAGCGAGAGGGGTGGGGGAGGGGTCAGAAAGAGAGACAAAGGGTATGAGAGAGGGAGAGGGGGTGAGGGGGTGAGAAAGTGAGGGGGTGAGTGGTTGCGGGAGAGGGTATGTGAGAAAGGGTGTGAGAGAGAGGGGTGAGACAGTTAGAGGGATGAGGTAGAGTGAGAGGGGTGAGAGAGAGGAGGAGTGAGAAGGACAGAGAGGGGATGAGAAACAGACAGAGGGATGGTGGGAGAGAGAGTGTGAGAGAGCGAGGGTGCGTGAGTGTGTGAGCGAGAGGGGTGGTGAGGGGGTGGTGGGGAGAGAGAGGGAGTGAGAGAGGGGTGGGAGAGAGTGAGTGGTGGGCGGGTGAGAGATGAGAGAGAGGATGAGAGACAGGGAGTGAGAAAGAGAGAGAGAGGGGATGAGAAATTGACAGAGAGATGGGTGTGAGAGAGAGAGAGGGATGAGTCAGTGGGGTTGAGAGAGGGGCTGGTAAGAGGGGGTGAGAGAGAGAGAGTGAGAGCGAGAGAGAACGAGAGAGCGAGGATGAGAGAGAGAGACGGTGGGAGAGAGAGGGTGTGAGAGAGTGGGGTGAGAGAGAGGGGTGAGAGAGAGAGGGTAATGAGAGGGAGGGGGTGTGAGAGAGGGGTTGAGAGAGAGGGGAGGGGGAGAGAGGGCGTGAGAGAGAGGGGTGGGGGAGAAAGGGGGTGAGAGAGAGAGAGCTAGTTGAGAGGGACGTTAGAGGGAGGTGGAAGTGAGAGACAGAGAGGGGGTGGGAGAGAGTGGGAGTGAGAGATGAGAGAGATTGAGAGAGGGGGAGTCAGAAGGAGAGAGACGGGATGAGAAAGAGACAGAGAGATGGTGTGAGAGAGGGAGAGGGTGAATGAGCGAGGGTGTGTGAAAGTGTGTGTGTGTGAGAGAGAGAGGATGTGAAAGAGATTGGGGTGGGAGAGAGAGAGGGCGTGACAGAGAGAGGGGTGAGAGAGAGGGGTGAGAGAGTGATGGGAGTGAGAGAGAGAGAGGGGATGAGAGAGTGAGGGCCATTGAGAGAGGGGGTGGCAAGAGAGAGACGGAAGTGAGAGAGAGAGGGAGTTAGAGAGAGAGGATGAGAGAGAGAGAGAGAGAGAGAGGGTGAGAAATGGGGGTGAGAGAAAGGGGGTGAGAGAAGGAGGGTGTGAGAGTGTGAGGGGATGAGAGAGTGAGGGTTTTGTGAGAAGGTGTGGTGAGGGCGGTGGTGAGTGAGAGAGAGAGTGAGGTGGGGGTGAGAGAGAGAGGAGTGAGAGAGAGAGAGAGGGAGAGAGAGAGGGTGTGAGAGAGAGGGGTGAGAGAGAGGGGTTGAGGGGGGAATGAGAGAGAGGGGGTAAAGAGAGAGGGGGATGAGAGATGAGAGAGAGGGTGAGAGAGGGAGTGAGAGAGGGTGTGAGAGAGAGGGGCGAGAGAGAGGGGTTGAGGGGGGAATGAGAGAGAGGGGGTAAAGAGAGAGGGGGATGAGAGATGAGAGAGAGGGTGAGAGAGGGAGTGAGAAAGAGAGAGAGGGGATGAGAAAGAGAGAGATATTGGGAGAGAGAGAAGGTGTGACAGAGAGAAAGTGGTGAGAGAGAGGGGGGAGTGAGACAGAAGAGGGTGCGAGAGAGAGGAAGTGAGAGAGAGAGAGGGGTTAGAGAGAGGTTATGAAGAGAGAGTGGGGTGGGAGAGAGAGGTGTGTGAGAGAGAGATGGGTGGGAGGGAGGTGGGAGTGAGAGCGAGAGAGGGGGTGGGAGAGAGTGGGGGTGAGAGATGCGAGAGTGGGTGAGAGAGATGGAGTGAGAAAGAGAGAGAGGGGGATGAGAAAGAGAAAGAGAGAGGGTGGGAGAGATGGAGGGGGTGAAAGAGCGAGGGTGTGTGAGAGTAGTGTGAGAGAGAGAGGGATGTGATAGAGATTGGGGTGGGAGAGAGAGGGCTGAGTGAGAGGGGGGTGGGAGAGAGAGGGGGTGAGAGAGAAATAGGGGTGGGGGAGAGAGAGAGTGTGAGAGGATGAGAGGGTGAGAAAGAGAGTGTGTAAGGGAGGGGAGAGATGAGAGAGAGCAGGGTGAGATCGAGAGGGTGCTGAGAGAGAAAGGGGGCTGAGAGAGATGGGAGTGAGAGAGAAGGGGCTGAGAGAGAGAGGAAGTGAAAGAGTGAGGGAGTGCGAGAGAGAGGGTGAGAGAGAGGGGTGAGAGAGAGGGTTGAGAGAGAGAGTGAGAAGAGAGACAGAAGGGGCTGAGAGAGAGGGGGCTGAGATAGACACGGCTGAGAGTGGGGTGAGAGAGAGAGTGAGGAGAGAGACAGAAGGGGCTGGGGGGGCTGAGAGAGAGAAGGCTGAGAGTGGGGTGTGAGAGAGAGTGAGTGAGAGAGAGAGAGGATGAGAGAGAGGGGTGAGAGAGAGAGGCGTTGAATGTGTGTGAGAGGGGCTGAGAGTCAGGGGGTTAGCGATAGGGGTGAGAGCGAGAGGGGGTGTGAGAGAGAGAGAGAGAGGTGTGAGAGAGAGGGGGTGAGAGAGAGGGGGGTTAGAGAAAGGGTGGTGTGAAAGAGAGGGTGTGAGAGAGAGTGGGTGAGAGAGAGGGGGTGTGAGAGAGAGGGCGTGAGAGAGAGGGGGTGAGAGAGGGTGTGAGAGAGTGGGGTATGTGAGAGAGAGGCTTTAAAAGAGGGAGAGAGGGGCTGAGAGAGTGGGTTGAGAGAGAGAGAGGGTGAGAGAGAGGGGTTGACAGAGAGAGGGGGTGTGAGAGAGAGAGGATGAGAGAGTAAGGAAGGTTGAGAGAGGGGATGGTGAGAGAGGAGGGGGTGAGAGAGACAGGGAGTGTGAGATTGAGGGGATGAGAGAGTGAGGGGGTTGAGAGAGGGGTTGGTGAGAGGTGGCTGAGAGAGAGAGGAGTGAGAGAGAGGGTGAGAGAGAGAGGAAGTGAGAGAGAGAGGGAATGAGAGAGAGGGTGAGAGAGGAATAAGAAAGAGGGGTGAGAGAGAGGGGTGAGAGACAGGGGAGTGAAGAGAAAGTGGGGTGGGAGAGAGAGACGCGGGTGAGAGAGAGAGAGAGAGCTAGGTGAGAGGGAGGTTAGAGGGAGATGGAAGTGAGAGACAGAGAGAGGGTGGGAGAGAGTGGGGGTGAGAGATGAGAGAGAGGGTGAGAGAGGGGGAATGAGAAGGAGAGAGATGGGATGAGAAAAAGACAGAGAGTTGTTGGGAGAGAGGGTGAGGGTGAGAGAGCGATGGTGTGTGAGAGTGTGTGTGTGAGAGAGAGGGGATGTGAAAGAGATTGGGGTGGGAGAGAGAGAGGGTGAGAGAGAGGGGGTGAGAGAGAGATGGGTATGTGAGAGAGAGGCGATGATAGAGGGAGAGGCATTGAGAGATAGGGTGGCAAGAGAGAGAGAGGGGTGTGAGAGAGAGGGAGTGAGAGAGAGGAGATTGAGAGAAAAGGGGGTGAGAGACTGAGGGTGTGAGAAAGCAAGGGAATGAGAGAGTGAGGGTTTTGAGAGAGGGTGTGGTGAGGGGGATGGTGAGTAAGAGAGGGAGGGAGGTGGGGGTGAGAGAGAGAGGAGTGAGAGAGAGAGGGAGTGATAGAGAGAGGGGTTGAGAGAGAGGGGAGTGAGTGGGGAGAGAGAGAGGGGTTGAGAGAGGGGGATGAGAGAGAGAGGGTGTGAGAGAGAGGGATTGAGAGACACAGTGTTGGGAGAGAGGGGGTGAGACAGAGAAGGTTGATAGAGAGAGGGTGTAAAGAGAGGGGGGATGAGAGATGAGAGAGAGGGTGAGAGAGAGAGTGTGAAAAAGAGAGAGGGGATGAGAAATAGACAGGGAGATGGTGGGAGAGAGAGGGTGAGACAGAGAGAGAAGGGTGAGAGAGAAGGGGTGAGAGATGGGAGTGTGAGAGAAAGGGGATGAGAGAGTGAGGGGTGTTGAGAGAGGGGTTGGTAAGAGAGAATGGGTGAGAGAGAGGCAGAGAGAGATAGATAGAGTGAGAGAGAGAGGGTGAGAGAGGGGGTGAGAGAGAAAAGGGTGAGAGACTGAGTGTGTGAGAGAATGAGGTTATGAGAGAGAGGGGTGTAAGAGGTGGGTGGTGAGGGGGGTGGTGAATGAGAGAGGGAGTGAGAGAGAGGGGGTGAGAGAGAGGAAGTGAGAGAGTGAGGGGGTGAGCGAGAGGGTGAGAGAGAGGGGTGAGTGAGGGGGTGAGAGAGAGGGTTTGAGAGAGGCGTGATGAGTGAGAGGGGTGTGAGAGAGAGGGGTTGAGAAAGAGGGGTGAGAGAGATGGGGTGAAGAGAGAAGGGGATGGGAGAGAGAGGTGAGGAGTTTGAGAGATGAGAGAGGGTGAGAGAGAGGGAGTGAGAAAGAGAGAGGGGATGATAAAGAGAAAGAGAGAGAGTGTGAGAGATGGGGGTGAGAGAGCGAGGGTGTGTGAGAGTAGTGTGAGAGAGAGGGGATGTGAAAGAGATTAGGGTGGGAGAGAGAGGGGTGGAAGAGAGAGGGGGTGAGAGAAAAATAGGTGTGAGGGAGGGAGAGAGAGTGGGAGGATGAGAGGGTGAGAAAGAGAGAGAGTGTGAGGGAGGAGAGAGAGATGAGAGATAGAGCAGCGTGAGATCGAGAGGGTGCTGAGAGAGAAAGGGGGCTGAGAGAGGGGAGTGAGAGAGAAGGGGCTGAGAGAGAAACGGGGCTGAGAGACAGGGGCTCAGAGAGAGTGGTTGTGAGAGGGGGTGAGGGAGAGGGGGTGAGAGAGAGGAGGGGATGTGTAACATAGGGGTGAGAGAGAGAGTGGGGAAAGTGACATAAGGGGCTGAGAGAGGGGGCTGAGAGAGCGCGGGCTGAGAGAGAGGTGGTGAGAGAGAGTGTGTGTGTGAGAGAGGGGGATGACAGAGAGGGATGAGAGAGAGCCATTGAAAGAAGGAGAGAGGGGCTGAGAGAAAGGGGGTCAGAAAGAGAGGGGTGAGAGAGATAGAGGGGTTTTAGAGAGAGGGGGATTTGAGAGAGAGAGGTGAGAGAGAGGGGTGAGAGAGAGGGCTGAGAGAGAAGGTGGTGTGAGAGTGAGGGGGTGAGAGAGAGGGGTGAGGGAGAGGGGTGAGAGAGAAGGGTTGGGAGAGAGAGGGGTTGAGGGAGAGGGGGGTGAGAGAGAGGGGTGAGAGAGAGAGAAGGTGAGAGAGAGGCGTTAAAAGAGGGTGAGAGGGGCTGAGAGAGAGTGTGTGAGAGAGAGTAGGGGTGAGAGTGAGGGGGGTTGAGAGAGAGGGGGTGAGTGGCAGAGAGGGGTTGACATAGAGAGAGTGTGTGAGAGAGAGCGTTGGTGAGAGAGACAGGGAGTGAGAGAGAAGGGGTGAGACAGAGCGTGGGGAGAGAGCGGGGAGAGGGGGGAGAGAGGAGTGAGAGAGAGGGGAGAGCGTGGTTAGCGACAGTGTGCGGTGAGAGAGAGGGGGTGAGAGAGAGGCGGTGAGAGAGGGTGAAGAGAGAGGGGGAAAGAGAGAGGGGGTGAGAGACGGTGGACAGAGAGGGGGAGAGAGACGGTGGAGAGAGAGGAGGAGAGAAGGGTTAGAGAGTGGGCGAAAGAGATTTAGAGGGGAGAAAGAGCTAGAGTAGTGAGACAGAGAGTGGTCGTGAGAGAGAAATAGGGGTGGGAGAGAGAGAGAGAGAGTGGGGTTGAGAGAGGGGAGAGATGAGATAGAGCGGGATGAGAGAGAGAGAGGGGTGAGCGAGGGGATGGGGGAATGAGAAGGAGGGGGATGAGAGAGAGGGGATGAGAGAGAGAGAGACAGTGAGAGGGTAAGATCGAGAGGGTGCTGAGAGAGAAAGGGGGCTGAGAGAGAGGGGAGTAACAGAGAAAGGGGGCTGAGAGAGGGGGCTGAGAGAGAAAGGGGGCTGAGAGAGAGAGGGGCTGAGAGAGAGGGGTGAGAGAGAGCTGGTGCGTGTGTGTGTGAGAGAGGTGGAGATAGAGAGAAAGGGGTGAGAAAAGGGGGGCGTGAGAGTGAGAGGGGGTGAGGGAGAGGGGGTTGAGAGAGAAAGATTGAGGGGATGCAAGAGAGTGTGAGAGAGGGTGTGAGAGAGAAGGGAGAGATGAAAGAGAGAGCGGGTGAGAGAGAGAGAGGGGTGTGTGATCCAGAGGGGCTGAGAGAGAGGGTGGTGACAGAAAGAGAGACAGTGAGAGGGTGAGAGAGAAAAGGGTGTGAGAGAAAGGGGGTTAAGAGAGAGAGGGGTGAGAGAGAGAGAGGGTGTGTAAGAGAGAGAGTGTGAGAGGGAGAGGGAGGGTGAGAGAGAGAGGGGGAGAGATGAGAGAGAGCAGTGTGAGAGAGGGGGTGAGAGAGAAAGGGGACTGAGAGAGGGGTTGAGAGAGAGGGGCTGAGAGAGAGGGAGACAGAGAGGGGGTGTAAGAGAGAGGGGTGAAACGGAGGTGAGAGAGGGGGAGAGAAGAGCGAGGGGGTGAGTGAGTTAGAGGTCAGAGACAGAGAAGGTGAGAGAGTTAGAGGGATGAGGGAGAGTTAGAGGGTTGAGCGAGAATGAGGGACGAGAGAGTGTGGAGGTGAGAGAGAGATGAGGTGAGAGAGGGAGGTGGTGAGACAGAGGAGTGAGAGAGAGGGGTGAGAGAGAGAGGTGAGGGGTTTAGAGAGGGGGGAGAGAGGGGGAGAGAGAGGTGGGGAGACAGGGTGAGAGAGTTAGAGTGGTAAGACTGATTTATGAGAGAAAGGGGTGAGAGAGAGAAGGGTGATAGAGAGGGGTGTGAGAAAGGGGGGAGAGAGAGAGGTGTGCGAGAGAGGTGTCTGAGCGAGAGTGGGTGAGAAAGAGAGGGTGAGAGAGAGGGGCAAGAGAGAGTGTGTGGGAGAGAGGGGTTGAGAGATGGAGAGGTGGGAGAGAGACAGGGGTGACAGGAGGTGAGACAGAGAATGGGTAGAGAGCAGGGAGAGAGGGGGAGAGAGGGGTGAGAGAGGGGAGAGAGAGTGAGGTGAGAGACAGAGTGGGGTGAGAGAGAGGGCGGTGAGAGAGGAGGGGTGAGAGAGGGAGGAGGTGAGAGAGGGAGGTGGTGAGAGAAGGATGTGGTGAGAGACAGAGGGGTGAGAGAGTCAGTGGTGAGAGAGGTGAGGGTGCAGATAGAGTGGGGGAGAGAGGGAGGGAGAGAGGGGTAGAGAGGTGGGAAGAGAGGGTGAGAGAGTTAGAGTGGTGTGAGAGAGATGGGTAGGAGAGGGGGGTTGAGAGAGAGAGGGTTGAGAGAGCAATAGAGACGCGTGAGTGAGAGAGCGTGGTGAGAGAGAGGGGGTGAGAGAGAAGGGGTGTGAGAGAGGGGTGTGTGAAGGTGAAGGAGAGTGGGGGTGAGAGAGGGAGGGATGAGGGGGTGAGAGAGGGGTGTGATAGGGTTGTGTGAGAGAGGGGGTGAGGGGGCGAGAGGGGGGCTGAGAGAGGGGGTGTGAGAGGTGATGTGAGAGAGGGGGATGAGAAGGGCTGTGAGAGAGAGGGGGGAGATAGTAATAGAGAGGGGTGAGAGAGAGAGCGTGGTGAGAGAGAGGGGTGTGAGAGAGGCGTGTGTGAGGGGGAAGGAAAGTGGAGCTGAGAGATGGAGCGCGGTGAGAATGAGATGTGGTGAGAGAGAGAAGGTGAGAAAGGGGTGTGAGAGGGATGGGTGTGAGAGAGAGGGGAATGAGAGAGTGATGTGAGAGAGAGGTGTGAGAGAGAGTGGTGTGAAAGACAGGGTTTTGAGAGAGAGAGGCCTGAGAGAGAGGGGGTTGAGGGATTGGGGGTTGAGACAGAGGGGGGGGGGGTTAAGAGAGAGAGTGTGTGAGAGGGGAGAGAGAGAGGAAGCTGAAAGGGGGTTTGAGAGAGAGAGAGTGAGGGGGTGAGAGAGGAAGAGTGTGAGAGAGAAAGCGTGTGAGAGAGGGGAGAACGAGAGAGAGGGTGTTGTGAGGGGGTGAGAGTGAAAGGGGGCTGAGAGAGATGGGTGACAGAGAGGGGAGTGAAAGAGAGAGTGAGGGGGTGAGAGAGAGAGTGCGAGAGAGAGTGAGGGTGTGAGAGAGGGGGAGAGATGAGAGAGAATGCGGGGTGAGAGAGAAGGTTGTGAGAGAGAAAGGGGGCTTAGAGGGTGAGTTAGAGAGTGAGAGTCAGTGAGAGGGTGAGAGAGAGAGGGTGTGAGAGTAAGGTGAGAGAGAGAGTGAGGGTGTGTGTGAGAGAGGGAGGGTGAGAGAGAGGGGAGAGATGTCAGAGCGAGAGGGTGAGAGAGAGAGTGCGACAGAGGGAGGGTGAAAGAGAGAGGATGAAAGAGAAGGGGTGTGAGAGAGAAGGGGTGAGAGAGAGGGGATGAGAGAGAGGGGGGTGAGAGAGAGAGGGGTGAGAGAAGAAAAAGGTGGTGGAGTGGGGAGAGGGCAGAGAGGTGTCAGAGAGAGGGGTGAGAGAGGTAGAGGGATGTGAGAGTTAGAGGGGTGAGAGACAGGGGAGGTGAGAGAGGAATGGTGAGAGAGGGAGGAGTTGAGAGAGGGAGGGGGTAAGAGAGGAAGGTGGTGAGAGACAGAGGGGTGAGAGAGTGTTGAGACAAAGGGGTGAGAGAGAGAGAGGGGAGAGAGAAAGGGGGCTGTGAGAGAGGGGGTTGAGAGAGAGGGGGTTGAGAGAGAGAGAGTAAGGGTGTTTGTGAAAGGGAGAGAGTGTGCGAGAGAGAGGGTGGGTGAGATAGAAGGGGAGAGATGAGAGACAGAGAGCGTGGTGAGAGAGATGGATGTGAAAGAGAGAGACACTGAGAGGGTGAGAGAGACAGAGGGGTGAGAGAGAAAGGGGGCTAAGAGACAGAGGGGTTGAGAGAGGGGGGCTGAGGGAGAGAGAGAAGGGTGACAGAGAGGGGGTGTGAGAGAAAGAGTGGTGAGAGTGAGGGGGTTGAAAGAGAGGGGATGAGAGAGAGAGGGGGTGACAGAGATGGGAGGTGAGAGATGGAGGGAGTGAGAGAGGGAGGAGGTGAGAGAGGGAGGGGGTGAGAGACAGAGGCGTGAGAGAGAGAGGGGTGACAGAAAGGGGTGAGAGAAAGGGGTTTGAGAGAAGAGGGTAACAGAGAGGGGGGTGGGAGAGTGTGGGTGGTGTGAGAGAGAGAGAGTGAGGGGTGAGAGAGAGAGTGTCAGAGAGAGAGGTTGAGACCGAGAGGGGAGAGATGAGAGAGAGAGAGAGAGCGGGGTGAGAGAGAAGGTGGTGTGCGAGAGAAAGGGGGGTGAGAGAGAGGGTGTGAGAGAGGGGAATTGAGACAGGAGGGGTGGGAGAGGGAGGAGGTGAGAGAGGGAGAGGGGGGATGGGGTGAGAGACAGCAGGGTGAGAGGGAGGGTGAGAGAGAGAGAGGGAGGGTGAGAGAGAGAGAGAGGGGAGAGATGATAGACAGAGAGCGGGGTGAGAGAGAGGGGTTGTGAGAGAAAGGGGGCTGAGAAAGAGGGGTTGAGAGAGGCGCTGAGAGACACGGGTGAATGAGGTGGGGTGAGAGAGAGGGGGTGAGCGAGAGGGGGTGAAAGAGAGGGGATGAGAGAGAGGGGTGACAGAGAGGTGGTGAGAGAGGAGGGTGAGAAAAGGGGGGTGAGGGAGAGCGGGGAAAGAGAGGGGGATGAGAGTGGGAAGTTAGGAGAGGGAAGAGAGGTGTCAGAGAGAGGGAGTGAGAGAGTTAGAGGTCAGTGTGAGAGAGAGGGGTGAGACAGTGAGAGGGATGATGGAGATTGAGAGGGGTGAGAGAGAGTGGAAGTGAGAGAGAGAGGGGAGGTGAGAGAGGGAGGAGGTGAGAGAGGGAGGGGGTGAGAGAAGGAGGTGGTGAGAAACTGTGGGTTGAGAGAGAGAGGTGAGAGAGGGGATGAGAGAATTATAGTGTTGAGCGAGGGAGAGTGGTATGAGAGAGAAGGGGTAGGAGAGTGGGGGTGAGAGAGGGAGGGTGAGGGGGTGAGAGAGTGGGGTCATTTGGGCGTGTGAGAGAGGGGTGTGAGGGGGAGAGGCGGTCTGAGAGAAGGGGTGCGAAGGGTGATGTGAGAGATGGGGGGTGAGAGAGGGTTTTGTGTGGTGAGAAAGAGGTGTGAGAGAAAGGGGCTGAGAAATGGGGAGAGAGAGAGGGGAGAGAAAGAGGGGATGAGAGATAGAGTGGGGTGAGAGAGGGGTTGGGAGAGGGGGTGAGAGGGGGGGCTAGAGAGAGAAAGGGGGGTGAGAGAGTTGGGGGCGAGAGAGAGGGAATGAGAGATAGAGCAACGTGAGAGAGAGGTGGTGAGAGAGAAAGGGGCAGGAGAGAGAGGGTGAGAGGGTGATAGAGAGAGAAGGTGAGAGAGAGGGGGAGATGAGAGAGAGAGCAGGGTAAGATCGAGAGTGGGCTGAGAGAGAAAGGGTGCTGAGAGAAAAGGGGGTGAGAGAGAAAGGGGTGAGAGAGAGGGCGGGTGAGGGGGGTGAAAGAGAGGCGGCTGAGAAAGAAAGAGGGTTGAGAGAGAGGGTGAGAGAGATAGGAGAGAGAGTGTGGAATGAGAGAGAGTGGTTGAGTGAGAAGGGGGCTGAGAGAGAGGGGGTCTGAGAGAGAGAGGTTGAGAGAGAGTGCGGTGAGAGAGAGAGAGGCGGTGAGAGAGAGAGCGGATTACAGAGAGAGGAGCTGAGAGAGAGGGGGGGAGACGAGAGAGGGTGAGAGAAAGAGGGAGTGAGAGGCAGAGAGGGGTGACATTGAATGAGTGGGGGGAGAGAGGGATGGTGAGAGAGGGAGAGGGGTGAGACAGAGAGGGGATAGAGGGGGGAGAGAGGGGTGAGAGAGAGAGGGGTGAGAGAGAGAGTGCTGAGCAGAGAGAGGGGGTGAAACAGAGAGGGGGTAGAGAGGGGGGAGAGAGGGCTGAGAGAGAGAGGGGTGAGAGAGAGACGGGTGAGCAAGAGAGAGGGGTGAGAGAGAGAGTGTGTGAGAGAGAGGGTCTGAGAGAGAGGGTGAGAGAGAGAGACGGGTGAGAGAGAGAGGGGTGGGAAGGGGGAGAGAGTGGGGAGAGAGGCGTGAGTGAGGGGTGAGAGAGAGTGGTGAGAGAGAGGGGTGAGCGAGAGAGAGGGTTGAGAGAGAGAAGGGGAGAGAGGGTGAGAGGGTGTGAGGGGGTAAGAGAGGGGGTGCGAGAGGGAATGGAGAGAGAGTGGTGAGAGAGATGGAGAGAGGGGTGGGAGTGTGAGAGAGGGTGTGAGAGAAAGGGGTTGTGAGAGAGTTGGGGGTGAGAGAGGGGGTTGAGGGAGAGTGGGTGTTAGAGAGGGGTGAGAGAGAGGAGGGCGAGTGAGATGGGGCGAGAGAGGGGGTGAAAGAGAGAGGGGTGGGAGGGGGAGAGAATGGTGGAGATAGGGGAGAGAGAGGTGGGGAGAGGGGTATGAGAGAGAGGAGGTGAGAGAGAGTGGGGTGAGAGAGAGAGAGACAGGCGGTGAGAGAGAGAGGTTTGAGAGAGAGAGAGGGGTGAGAGAGGGGTTGAGAGAGAGGGGTGATAGAGAGGGGTTGAGAGAGAGTAAGGGAGTGAGAGACGGTGAGAGAAAGGAGGGGCGAGAGAGAGGGGTTGGGAGAGGTGTGTGAGAGAGAAGGGGTGACAGAGAGAGGGTGAGAGAGAAAGAGAGGGGTGAGCGCGAGAGACAGGTGTGTGTGAGAGAGAGAGGGGGCAAGAGAGAGAGGGGTGAGAGAGAGAGAGAGAGGGGTGCGGGGGCTATAGAGACAGGGTAGTGAGAGAGAGGATGAAAGAGAGAGGTGAATGAGAGAGGGTGTGAGGGTGAGAGCGCGGTGAGAGAGAGGGGTTTTGAGAGAGCTGGGATGAGAGATAGGTGTGAGAGAGAGGGAGTGTTACAGAGAGGGGTGAGAGTGAGGGTGTGGGAGGGAATGAGAGACAAGGAGGGTGAGAGAGAGAGGGGGTGAGAGAGGGAGGAGGTGAGAGAGGGAGGTGGTGAGAGAAAGGGGGTGAGAGAGGGGGTGAGAGAGAGTGTGGTGAGAGGGAGAGAGGGTGACAGGGGAGAGAGTGTGTCAGAGAGAAAAAAGGTGTGAAAGAGAGGGGAGAAGTGAGAGAGAGCGCGGCGTGAGAGAGACAGGGGTGTGAGAGAGAAAGGGGCAGACAGAGCGAGGGGTGTGTGTGAGAGAGAGACAGTGAGAGGGTGTGAGAGAGGGTAAAGAGAGAGACGGGGGTTTGAGAGAAAGGGGGGTGAGAGATAGGGGTGAGAGAGAGGTGGGTGTGCGTGTGAGAGAGAGAGTGTGTGAGAGAGAGGGAGGGTGAGGGGGGAGAGATGACAGACAGAGAGCGGGGTGAGAGGGAGAGGGGGTGAGAGAGAAAGGGGGCTGAGAGAGGGGGTTGGTAGAGGGGGTTGAGAGAGAGAGAGCGGATGAGAGGGGGGGTGACAGTGTGAGAAGGGGTGTGTGAGGGGGGTTGAGAAGGAGCCGGGGTGAGAGAGAGGGGGTGAGAGAGTGAGAGAGACAGTGAGAATGTGAGAGAGAGAGGGTGAGACAGAGAGGGGGGAGAGAGAGAGGACTGAGAGAAAGGGGGCGAGAGAGAGGGAGGTGAGAAAGGGAAGGGGTGAGCGAGATAGAGAGTGAGGGCCTGAGAGACAGAGAGTGTGAGAGAGAGATGGTATGAGAGAGGGGAGAGATGAGAGAGAGAGAGCAGGTTGAGAGAGAGGGGGGGTGTGAGAGAGAAAGGGGGCGTGGAGAGAGGGGGGTGAGAGACTGAGAGTCAGTGAGAGGGTGATAGAGAGGGTGTGAGAGTGAGGGGAGAGAGAGTGACGGTCTGTGTGAGAGAGAGGGAATGTTGGAGACCTGGAGGGTGAGAGAGAGAGACGGTGTGAGAGAGAAAGGTGGTTGAGAGACAGAGGTTGAGAGAGAGAGGTGCTGAGAGAGAGAGAGGGTGACAGAGAAGGGTGTGAAAGAGAGAAGGGTGAGAGAAAGTGGGGTGAGAGAGAGAGGGAGGGTGAGAGAGGGGAGAGATGAGAGACAGAGAGCGGGCTGAGAGAGAAAGGGGTGAGAGCGAGAGCGAGGTGTGTGAGAGAGAGGGGAAAAGAGACAAAGGGTGAGAGAGAGAAGGTGAGAGAGAGAGGGGGTGAGTGCGAGAGAGAGGTGAGAGAGAGAGGGGTAAGAGTGAGAGGGGTGAGGAGAGAGGGGCGAGAGCGAGAGAGAGAGGGAAAGAGAAAGAGAGGGAGCTGGAGAGGGATGGTGAGAGAGGGAGGTGGTGAGAGAAAAGGGGTGAGAGAGGGGGTGAGAGAGGGAGGAGGTGAGAGAGGGATGTGGTGACAGAAAGGGGATGAGAGAGGGAGTGAGAGAGAGTGTGGTGAGAGGGAGAGAGCGTGACAGGGGGAGAGAGTGTGTCAGAGAGAAAGAGGGTGTGAGAGAGGGGGGAGAATTGAGAGAGAGTGCGCGGCGTGAGAGAGAGAGAGAGGGGTGTGAGAGAGAAAGGGGCTGACAGAGCGAGGGGTGTCTGAGAGAGAGACAGTGAGAGCGCGGTGAGAGAGAGGGGAAAGAGAGAGACAGGGGGTTTGAGAGAAAGTGGGGGTGAGAGATAGGGGTGAGAGAGAGGTGGGTGAGATAGAGAGAGAGAGAGTGAGGGCGTGCGTGTGAGAGAGAGAATGTGAGAGAGAGGGAGGGTGAGAGAGGGGAGAGATGACAGACAGAGAGCGGGGTGAGAGAGAGAGGGGGTGAGAGAGAAAGGGGGCTGAGAGAGGGGGTTGGTAGAGAGAGGCTGACAGAGAGGGGATGAGAGAGAGGGGGTGAGAGTGTGAGAGGGTGTGTGTGAGGGGGGTTGAGAAGGAGCCGGGGTGAGAGAGAGGGGGTAAGAGAGTGAGAGAGACAGTGAGAATGTGAGAGAGAGAGGTTGTGAGAGACGGGGAGAGAGAGAGGGTTGAGAGAAAGGGGGTGAGAGAGGGAGGTGAGAGAGAGAACGGGTGAGCGAGAGAGAGTGATGGGGTGAGAGACAGAGAGTGTGTGAGAGAGAGGGTATGAGAGAGGGGAGAGATGAGAGAGAGAGCAGGTTTGAGAGAGAGGTGGATGTGAGAGAGAAAGGGGGCGTGGAGAGAGGGGGGTGAGAGACTGAGAGTCAGTGAGAGGGTGAAAGAGAGAGGGTGTGAGAGTGAGGGGAGAGAGAGAGAGACGGTGTGTGTGAGAGAGAGGGAATGTGAGAGAGACGGAGGGTGAGAGAGAAGGGAAAGATGAGAGAGAGCGGAGTGAGAGAGAGAGAGGGTGTGAGAGAGAAAGGTGGTTGAGAGACAGGGGTTGAGAGAGAGGGGCTGAGAGAGACAGGGGGTGACAGAGAGGGGGTGTGAAAGAGACAGGGGTGAGAGAAAGTGGGGTGAGAGAGAGAGAGGGAGGATGAGAGAGGGGAGAGATGAGAGACAGAGAGCGGGCTGAGAGAGAAAGGGGTGAAAGCGAGAAAGAAGTGTGTGTGAGAGAGAGGGGAAAAGAGACAAAGGGTGAGAGAGAGAGGGTGAGAGAGAGAGGGAGTGAGAGTGAGAGAGAGGTGAGAGAGAGGGGTAAGAGTGAGAGGGGTGAGGAGAGAGGGGCGAGAGAGAGAGGGAAAGAGAAAGAGAGGGGGCTGGAGCGAGGGGAGATGAGAGAGGAGGTGTGAGAGAGGAAGAGGGCGGGAGAGAGGGGGTTTGGGGTGAGGGGTGAGAACGGGTTGTGAGAGAGAGAGGGGTAGAGAGAAGGCGTGAAAGAGAAGGGGTGAGAGAGAGAGGGTGTGAGAGAGAAGTGTGGGAGTGAGGGGTTGAGAGAGAGGGGGTTTGAGAGAGACAGGGGTGTGATAGAGGTGCGTGAGAGAGAGACGGGGGTGAGAGAGAAATAGAGAGGGGTGAGAGAGAGGGGACTGAGAGAGCGAGGGGGCTGAGAGAGTGAGAGGGGGTGAGTTAGAGAGGGGGTGAGCGAGAGAGGCAGTGAGGGAGAGAGGGGGAAAGAGAGAGAGGGTAAAAGAGAGGGGGAGAGGAAGAGAGTGAGGGGGAGAGAGAGGATGGGAAAGGGGAGAGAGGGGGAGAGAGAAGGGGTGAGAAAGTGGGGGTAAGAGAGGGTGTTGAGAGAGGGCGGAGAGAGAGGGGGAGTGGGGAGAGGGCAGAGAGGTGTCAGAGAGAGGGGGTACGTGAGTTAGAGGTGAGAGAGACGGGGAATCAACGAGGGGAGGTGAGAGAGGACGGGTGAGAGAGGGATGTGGTGAGAGAGGGATGTGGTGAGAGAGGGATGTGGTAAGAACAGAGGGGTGAGAGCGAGGGGGTGAGGGGGTAGAGTGGGGAGAGAGTTGGCGAGAGGGAGGGGTGAGAACGAGAGGAATGAGAGAGATGAGAAAAGGGTGGGGGTTGAGGGAGAGGGGGTGAGAGAGAGGGGGGTGAGAGGGGGATGGAGAGTGTGGGGTTGAGACATAGAGAGAGAGAGATGAGAGAGAGCAGGGTGAGACAGATAGGGGATGAGAGAGGGAGCGGGGGAGGGTGAGAGCGAGAGACTGGAGAGAGCGGGCTGAGAGAGAGGGGAATGAGAGAGAGTGGGGCGAGAGAGAGAGAGTGAGAGAGGGAGGGGAAAGAGAGCGGGATGACAGAGAAAGCGGGATGAGAGGGAGCGCGGGGTGAGAGGGAGATGAGGGTGAGAGAGAGAGGGGTGAGAGAGAGAGGTGGTGAGAGAGAGAGGGGTGAAAGAGAGAGGCGTTGGGAGAGAGAGAGGGTATTAGAGAGACAGGGTTGGTGAGAGGGGGGTGAGAGAGGGGGGAGATAGGGGAGAGTGGTGGCAGAGAGTGGGGAGAGAGGGGTGAGCGAGAAGAGCGGTGAGAGAGAGGGGTGAGAGAGAAGGGTGTGAGAGAAAGAGAGAGGAATGAGAGAGAGGGAGGAGAGAGGCAGAGAGTAGAGGGGAGAGAGAGGGAGGAGAAGATCGAGAGAGGGTGAAAGAGATGAATAGAGGGGTACGGAGGGTGAGAGAGGGGGAGTGAGAGACAGAGGGGTGAGACAGATAGGGGGTGGGAGAGAGAGGGGGTGAGAGAGAGGGGGGATGAGAGAGAGAGGGGTGTTGAGAGAGTGGGTGTGAGAGAGAGCGTGTGTGAGAGAGAGAGGGGAGTGAGAGAGGGGGTGAGAAAGGGGGTGAGAGATGGGGTGAGAGTGAGAGGGGAGAGAGAGACGGGGTGCGAGAGAGGGGCTGAGAGAGAGTTGGGGTTTGAGAGAGGGGGGTAAGAGAGAGGGTGTGTTAGAGAGAGTGGGTGAGAGAGAGGGTGTGGGGGGGGTGAGAGTCCGTGGGCAGAGAGAGATGGGTGAGAGATAAAGCGAGTGGTGAGAGTGGGCGGGGGTAAAAGAGTGACAGGTCTAAGAGAGAGAGGGTGTGAGAGAGTGAGAGAGAGTTAGGGGTTGAGAGAGACAGGAGAGAGAGGGGATGACAAGTAGAGCGGGGTGAGAGAGAGATGGGGTGAGAGAAAACGGCTGAGAGATAAAGGGGTAAGAGGGAGAGGTGTGAGAGAGGGGTGATAGAGAGGGGTTGAGAGAGAGTAAGGGAGTGAGAGAGGGTGAGAGAAAGTAGGGGCGAGAGAGAGGGGTTGGGAGAGGTGTGTGTGAGAGAGAAGGGGGTGACAGAGAGAGGGTGAGAGAGAAAGAGAGGGGTGAGCGCGAGAGAGAGGTGTGTGAGAGAGAGAGGGCAAGAGAGAGAGGGGTGAGAGAGAGAGAGGGGTGCGAGAGAGAGTTATGAGAGAGGTGAAAGAGGGGACAGAGGTGTGAGAGATGGAGAGAGGGGTGCGGAGGTTATAGAGACAGGGTAGTGAAAGAGAGGATGAAAGAGAGAGGTGAATGAGAGAGGGGGTGAGGGCGAGAGCGCGGTGAGAGAGAGGGGTTTTGAGAGAGCTGGGGGTGAGAGATAGGTGAGAGAGAGAGGGCGTGTTAGAGAGAGGGGTGAGAGTGAGGGTGTGGGAGGGAATGAGAGACAAGGAGGGTGAGAGAGAGAGAGGGGGTGAGAGAGGGAGGAGGTGAGAGAGGGAGGTGGTGAGAGAAAGGGGATGAGAGAGGGGGTGAGAGAGAGTGTGGTGAGAGGGAGAGAGGGTGACAGGGGGAGAGAGTGTGTCAGAGAGAAAGAGGGTGTGAGAGAGAGGGGAGAAGTGAGAGAGAGCGTGGCGTGAGAGAGAGGGGTGTGAGAGAGAAAGGGACTGACAGAGCGAGGGGTGTGTATGTGAGAGAGAGAGACAGTGAGAGGGTGTGAGAGAAGGGAAAGAGAGAGACGGGGGTTTGAGAGAAAGGGGGTGAGAGATAGGGGTGAGAGAGAAGTGGGTGAGATAGAGAGAGAGAGTGAGGGTGTGAGTGAGAGAGAGAGAGTGTGTGAGAGAGAGGGAGGGTGAGAGAGGGGAGAGATGACAGATAGAGAGCGGGGTGAGAGGGAGAGGGGGAGAAAGAGAAAGGGGGCTGAGAGAGGGGGATGGTAGAGGGGGCTGAGAGAGAGAGAGGGGATGAGAGGGGGGGGTGACAGTGTGAGAGGGAGTGAGTGTGAGTGGGGTTGAGAAGGAGCCAGGGTGAGAGAGAGGGGGTAAGAGAGTGAGAGAGACAGTGAGAATGTGAGAGAGAGAGGGTGAGATAGAGATGGGGGGGGGGAGAGAGAGAGAGGGCTGAGAGAAAGGGGGCGAGAGAGAGGGAGGTGAGAAAGAGAAGGGGTGAGCGAGAGAGAGAGAGTGAGGGGCTGAGAGACAGAGAGTGTGAGAGAGAGAGGGTATGAGAGAGGGGAGAGATGAGAGAGAGCAGGTTGAGAGAGAGGGGAGTCTGAGAGAGAAAGGGGGCATGGAGAGAGGGGGCTGAGAGACTGAGAGTCAGTGAGAGGGTGATAGAGAGGGTGTGAGTGAGGGGAGAGAGAGTGACGATCTGTGAGAGAGAGAGGGAATGTTGGAGAGCCGGAGGGTGAGAGAGAGAGAGAGGGTGTGAGAGAGAAAGGTGGTTGAGAGACAGAGGTTGAGAGAGAGAGGTGCTGAGAGAGAGAGGGTGACAGAGAAGGGTGTGAATGAGAGAAGGGTGAGGGAAAGTGGGGTGAGAGAGAGAGGGAGGGTGAGAGAGGGGAGAGATGAGAGACAGAGAGCGGGCTGAGAGAGAAAGGGGTGAGAGCGAGAGCGAGGTGTGTGAGAGAGAGGGGAAAAGAGACAAAGGGTGAGAGAGAGAAGGTGAGAGAGAGAGGGGGTGAGAGCGAGAGAGGTGAGAGAGAGAGAGGGTTAAGAGTTAGAGGGGTGAGGAGAGAGGGGCGAGAGAGAGAGGGAAAGAGAAAGAGAGGGAGCTGGAGAGGGAGTAGGTGAGAGCGCGAGGTGGTGAGAGAAAAGGGGTGAGAGAGGGGGTGAGAGAGGGACAAGTTGAGAGAGGGATGTGGTGACAGAAAGGGGATGAGAGAGGGAGTGAGTGAGAGTGTGGTGAGAGGGAGAGAGCGTGAGAGGGGGAGAGAGTGGGTCAGAGAGAAAAAGGGTGTGAGAGAGAGGGGAGAATTGAGAGAGAGCGCGGCGTGAGAGAGAGAGAGAGGGGTGTGAGAGAGAAAGGGGCTGACAGAGCGAGGGGTGTGTGAGAGAGAGACAGTGAGAGCGCGGTGAGAGAGAGGAGAAAGAGGGGGTTTGGGGTGAGGGGTGAGAAAGGGTTGTGAGAGAGGGGGGCAGAGAGAAGGCGTGAAAGAGAAGGGGTGAGAGAGAGAGGGGATGAGAGAGACAGGGGTGGTGAGAGGGGGGTGAGAGAGGGGGGAGAAAGGTGGAGAGAGGTGGCAGAGAGTGGGGAGAGAGGGGTGAGCGAGAAGAGCGGTGAGAGAGAGGGGTGATAGAGAAGGGTGTGAGAGAGAGAGAGAGGAATGAGAGAGAGGGAGGAGAGAGGCGGAGAGTGGAGGGGAGAGATGGGGAGGAGAGAGTGGGGGGAAGATCGAGAGAGGGTGAGAGAGATGAATAGAGGGGCACGGAGGGTGAGAGAGGGGGAGTGAGAGACAGAGGGGTGAGAGAGATAGGGGGTGGGAGAGAGAGGGGTGAGAGAGTGGTTGTGAGAGAGAGCGTGTGTGTGAGAGAGAGGGGAGTGAAAGAGGGGGTGAGAAAGGGGGTGAGAGATGGGGTGAGAGTGAGGGGCTGAGAGAGAGTTGGGGTGTGAGAGAGGGGGTAAGAGAGAGGGTGTGTTAGAGAGAGGGGGTGGGAGAGAGGGTGTGGGGGCCGGGGGGGGTTGAGAGACCGGGGGCAGAGAGAGATGGGTGAGAGATAAAGCGAGTGGTGAGAGTGGGCGGGGTAAAAGAGTGACAGGTCTTAGTGAGAGAAGGTGTAAGAGAGTGAGAGAGAGTTAGGGGTTGAGAGAGACGGGACAGAGAGGGGATGACAAGTAGAGCGGGGTGAGAGAGAGATGGGGTAAGAGAAAGCGGCTGAGAGATACAGGGGTAATAGAGAGAGAGGTGTGAGAGAGAGGGTGTGTGAGAGAGAAAAGGGGTAAGAGAGAGAGGTGTGTGAGAGAGAGAATGGTGTGTGAGAAAGAGAGGGGTGTGAGAGAGAGAGTGCCTGAGAGAAGGGATGAGAGAGAATGGGTGCGAGAGAGAGAGTTGTCAGAGAGAGTATGGGGCTGAGAGAGAGGGGTAAGAGAGAGAGGGGTGAGAGAGAGGGTGTGTGTGAGAGAGAGAGGGTGTGAGATAGAGAGGGGGTAAGAGAGAGGGGTGAGAGAGAGAGGGTGTGTGTGAGAGAGAGGGTGTGAGATAGAGAGGGGGTAAGAGAGAAAGGGGATGAGAGAATGGGTGAGAGAGAGAAGTGTCAGAGAGAGAGGGGGTGAGAGAGAGGGGGGCTGAGAGAAAGAGAGGGCCTGAGAAAGGAGAGGGGTTGAGAGAGAGGGTGAGAGAGAGGTGTGTGTGTGTGAGAGAAGGGTAAGAGGCAGAGGGATGAGAGAGCGAGGTGTGAGAGAGAGGGACATGAGAAAGAAAGGGGGCTGAGAGAGAGAGGGTGTGAGAGAGGGGTGTGAGAGAGAGGATAAAAGAGAAAGAGAGTGGTGAGGGACAGAGGGGTAAGCGAGAGAGAGTGTGAGAGATTGAGAGACAGTGACTGGGTGTGAGACAGACAGAGGGGATGAGAGAGAGCAAAGTGAGAGAGAAAGGGTGATGAGAGAGCGGGGCGAGAGAGAGAGGGAAAGAGAGAGGGGGAGAGAGCGGGATGAGAGACAGCGGAGTTAGAGAGAAAGGGGTGAGAGAGGGATGGTGAGAGAGACAGGGGAGACAGAACGGGATGAGAGAGAGCAGGATGAGAGAGAGAGGGGGTGAGAGAGAAAGGGGGCTGAGAGAGTGGTTGAGAGAGAGAGGAGTGAGAGAGAGAGGTGAGAGACAGAGGCGGTGAGAGAGAGAGAGACGCCGTGAGAGAGAGACGCGGTGAGAGAGAGAGAGGATGAGAGAGAGGGTGTTAGAGGATTCGAGGGGTTGAGAGAGAGAGGGGGTGAGAGAGATGGAGAGAGGGGTGCAGGGGGTGGTGAGAGAGAGAGAGTTGGAGAGAGAGAGAGTGGTGAGAGAGAGGGGTGAGTGTGATGGGTGAGAGAGAGGGGTGAGAGAGAGTGGGATGAGAGAGAGAGGGTGGGAGAGATGGAGAGAGGGGTGCCGGGGGTGAGAAGAGGGTGTGGGAGAATTAGAGAGGGGGTGAGAGAGGGGGTGAGACAGATGGGGTGAGAGAGTGGGGTGTGTGAGGGGGTATGAGAGGGGGGGTTGAGAGAGAGGGGGTCAGAGTGGGGTTGAGAATGAGAGGGGTTGAGAGAGTTGGGGTGCGAGTGAGGGGGTGAGAGCGAGGGTGTGTTAGAGAGAGGGGGGATGAGAGAGAGGGGTTGTGAGAGAGTTGGGGTGTGAGAGAGGAGGGTGAGAGAAAGGGGGTGGTGAGAGGGGGGTGAGAGAGGGTGGTGAGAGAGCGGTGTGTGAGAGGGAGGGGTGAGACAGAGCAGGTAAAGAGGGGGTGGTGAGAGGGGGGTGAGAGAGGGTGGTGAGAGAGGTGTGTGTGAGGGAGAGGGGTGAGACAGCGCAGGTGAAAGAGGGGGTGGTGAGAGGTGGTGGTGAGAGGGGGTTGAGAGAGAGTGGTGAGAGACTGAAGGTGATGAGAGAGAGAGCGTTGAGAGATGGCGGTGAGAGTGAGATGGGGTGAGAGAGGGGGTTGTGAGAGAGTTGGGGTGAGAGAGAGTCTGTGGGGCGGTGTGAGACAGGGGGCTGAGAGAGAGACAGGCTGAGAGAGAGCGAGAGGGTGAGAGGGGGGTGAGAGAGAGGGGATGAGATGGAGGGGATGAGACAGGGGGTAAGAGAGAGAGGGGTGAGAGAGAGAGATGAGAGAGCGTGGGGGAGAGGCGGGAAATAGAGAGACATGAGTGCGAGCGATGGAGAGAGGAGTGCGGGGGAGTGAGAGAGTGGGGAGTGAGAGAATGGGTGAGTGAGAGAGCGGGTGTGAGAGAGAGAGAGTGGTGGTGAGGGAGAGGGGGTGAGAGAGAGGGGGTGAGAGAGAGGGGCGTGAGAGAGTGGGGTGAGTGAGAGAGAGGGGTGAGGGAGAAAGAGGCATGAGGAACACAAGCGATGAGAGAGAGACAGGCTGAGAGAGAGAGAAAGAGGATGAGAGAGGGGTGAGAGAGAAGGGATGAGAGAGAGGGTGCGAGAGAGAGGAAAGAGGGAGGGAGGTGAGAGAGAGAGATGAGAGAGTGTGGGGAAGAGGTGGGAGAGAGAAGAGTGGGGGAGGGGGGAGATAGGGAGAAGTGTGAGAGAGATGGAGAGAGGGCTGTGGGGAGTGAGAGAGTGGGGAGTGAGGGAGAGGGGTGAGTGAGAGCGCGGCTGAGAGAAAGAGGGGTGAGAGAGAGGGGGTGTGTGAGAGGAGGGAGTGTGAGAGGGGTGTTTGTGAGAGAGGTGGGGTGTGAAAGAGGGTGGTTAAAGAGAGGGGGCTGAGAGAGAGGGGGTGACAGGGCGAGGGGTGTAAGATTGAGAGGGAGTGAGCGAGGGGGTGAGAGAGTGGGTGTTAGAGAGAGGGCGTGAGAGAGTGGGTGTTGGCGGTGAGAGACAATGGGCTGTGAGAGAGGGCTGAGAGAGAAAGAGAGTGGTGAGAGTGGGCAGGGGTATGAGAGTGAGAGGGCTAAGAGAGAGAGGTTGTGAGAGAGTGAGAGAGAGTGAGGGGGTGAGAGAGATGGGGAGAGAGCGAGGGATGAGAGAGAGTGGGGTGAGAGAGTGAGGGGGTGAGAGACAGGGGAGTGTGACAGTGAGGGGGTGAAAGAGAGGGGGTTGTGAGAGAGGGGTGACAGAGATGGGGATGAGAGAGAGGGGGGTGAGAGAGAGAGGCGTGAGAAAGAGAGAGGGGTGAGGGAGAGGGGGTGAGAGAGAAGGGGTGAGAGAGAGAGAGTGAGAGAGTTCTGAGAGAGAGGAGTGTAAGAGAGAGAGAGGGTGTGAGAGAGAGTGGGGTGAAAGAGAGGGGTGAGAGAGAGGGTGAGAGAGAGAGGGGTGAAAGAGAGGGCTGAGAGAGAGGGGTGAGAGAGAGGTGAGAGAGAGGGGTGAGAGAGAGAGGGTGAGGGAGAGAGTGTTGAGGGAGAGAGGGGTTGTGAGAAAGAACGGGTTGGAAGAGAGAGTGGATGAGAAAGGGACAGGAGATGAGAGAGAGGGGTGGGAGAGGGTTGACAGAGAGGAAGGGGGATGAGTGTGACAGAGGGCCTGAGAGAGGGGGCTGAGAGAGAATGGGTGAGAGAGAGGGTTGAGAGAGAGAGAGGTGTGTGAGAGAGAGGGTTTCAGAGAGAGAGGGCTGAAGGAGAAAGAGGAGTGAGAAAAGGAGCTGAAAGAAGGGATTGAGAGAGAGCAGGAGTAAGAGAGGGGTGTGAGAGAGGGGGAGAGAGAGAGGGGGGAGTGCGGAGAGAGCAGAGAGGTGTCAGAGAGCGGGGGTGAGAGAGAAGGGATGAGAGAGGAGGGTGCGAGAGGGGTAAGAGAGAGGCAGTGAGAGAGGTTGAGGTCAGAGTGACAGAGGGGTGAGAGAGTTAGAGGGATGAGAGTTAGAAGGGTGAGAGAGATAGGGCTGAGAGAGATAGGGGTGAGTGAGAGGGGAGGTGAGAAAGGAGGGGTGGGAGAGGGAGGAGGTGAGAGAGGGAGGTTGTGATAGAGGGTGTTGGTGAGAGACATAGTGGTGAGAGACAGAGGGGTGAGAGGGAGAGGGGCGAGAGAGAGAGAGGGGTGGTGGGGAAGATAGTGGGGAGAGGTAGGGAGAGAGGGTGAGTGAGTTAGAGTGGTGAGAGGGGAGAGAGTGGTGGTGAGAGAAGGTGAGATAGTTAGAGTGATGAGAGAGGGAGAGGGGAATGAGAGAGAGAGAAGTGAGAAAGAGGGATGTGAGAGAGAGTTAGAGAGGGGTGAGAGAGAGAGTGGGGTTGAGAGAAAGGGGGTGAGAGAGAGGTGCTGGGAGAGGAGGATGGGAGAGTGGGAATTAGAGAGGGATGGGGGGTCGATGGGATGTGAGCGGGTGAGGGTGGTGAGAGAGGGAGTGCGAGGGGTCATGTGAGAGATGGAGTGTGAGATAGAGGGGTTTGGGGGGTTGAGAAACTGGGTGACATGGGGGAGAGGGAGGAAGGTTGAGAGAGTGGTGAGAAAGATAGAGAGTGTGAGAGGGGGGAGAGAGAGAGAAGGGATGAGAGACAGAGCGGGGTGAGAGTGGCGGTGAGAGAGAGAGGGGGTGAGAGACAGGGTGGTGAGAGAGAGACAGTGGGTGAGACAGAAAGGGGGTGAGAGAGATAGGGGGCAGAGAAAGAGGGGATGAAAGATAGAGCGAGGTGAGAGAGAGGGGGGTGAGAGAGAGGGGCTGAGAGAGAAAGGGGGGGTGGGAAAGACAGAGTGAGAGGGTAAGGGGGTGAGAAAGGGAGGGCGTGAGAGGGGGAGAGATGAGACAGAGCAGGGCGAGAGCGAGAGGTGGCTGAGAGAGAAAGGGGACTTAGAGAGAGGGGCTGAGAGAGAGGGGCTGAGAGAGAGGGGGTGAGAGGGGGGGTGAGAGAGTGACGGGGTGTGTGAGAGAGAGGGGGCTGAGAGAGAGGGGTTGAGAGAGATGGTGCTGAGAGGGAGAGGGGGTCAGAGAGCGAGGGGGTGAGTGAGAAGAGGAAAGAGAGAGGGGAGAGGCGGAGAGTTGGGGGAGAGAGAGTGGGGAGGGGGGAGAGAGGGGGAGCGATAGAGAGAGAGAGTTAGAGGGCTGAGAGTGTTAGAGGGGTGTGAGAGAGAGGGGATGTGACAGGGGGGATGTGAGAGAGTGGGGAAGTGAGAGGGGGGCATGAGACGGTGGTGTGAGAGGGTGTGAGAGAGTGGGATGTGTGTGGGAGAGAGAGGGTGGGTGAGAGAGTTGGGGTGAGAGAGAGGGGGCTGAGACAGAGGGGGGCACAGAGAGAAAGGGGGCTGTGAGAGAGACGGTTAGTGAGAGTGTAGAGAGAGCGTTACGAGAGAGAGAGGCGTGTGAGAGAGAAAGGGGTGTCAGAGAGAGTGTCGGAGAGAGGGGGGGTGAGAGAGAGGGGTGAGAGACAGAGGGTGTGAGAGAGAAAGGGTGAGAAAGAGAGAGAGGGGTGTGAGAGAGAGAGTGGGTAGACAGAGGGGTCTAGAGGGGGGAGATACAGGGCGGAGAGAGGGATAAGAGAGAGGGGAGAGAGGGGGAGAGAAGAAAAAGCGGGGGAGGTGGGGAGAGAGGGGGAGAGAGGGAGGGGGAGGGAGTGAGTGGTAAGAGAGATAGAGAGAGGTGTGGGGAGTGAGAGAGGGAGCTGAGAGATGGGTTGAGAGAGACGATGAGGGATAGCAGGGCGAGAGAGAGAGGGTGAGAAAGGGGGGTGAGGTAGAGAGAGGGTGTGAGAGAGAGGAGGCGAGAGAGAGGGGCGTGAGAGAGTGGGGTGAGTGAGAGGGGGGTGAGGGAGAAAGAGGCGTGAGGAAGACAAGGAATGAGAGAGAGACAGGCTGAGAGAGAGAGATACAGGATGACAGAGGGGTGAGAGAGAAGGGATGAGACAGAGAGGGTGCGAGAGAGGGGAAAGAGAGAGGCGGGTGAGAGAGAGAGAGATGAGAGAGTGTGGGGGAGAGGGGGAGGGGGAGAGAGGGGGAGGAGGGAGATAGGGAGACGTGTGAGAGAGATGGAGAGAGGGCTGTGGGAAGTGAGAGAGTGGGGAGTGAGAGAGAGGGGTGAGTGAGAGAGCGGGTGAGAGAAAGAGGGGTGAGAGAGAGGGGTTGTGTGAGAGGAGGGAGTGTGAGAGGGTGTGTGTGAGAGAGGTGGGGTGTGAGAGAGGATGGGTAAAGAGAGGGGGCTGAGAGAGAGTGGGTGACAGGGCGAGGGGGGTAAGATTGAGAGGGGGTGAGAGAGATTTGGTGTTAGAGAGAGGGGGTGAGAGAGGGTGTTGGAGGAGAGAGACAGTGGGCTGATAGAGAGGGGTGCGAGAGAAAGAGAGTGGTGAGAGTGGGCAGGGGTATGAGAGTGAGACGGATAAGAGAGAGAGGTTGTGAGACAGTGAGAAAGAGTGAGGGGGTGAGAGAGATGGGGAGAGAGAGAGGGGGTGAGAGAGAGTGGGGTGAGAGAGTGAGGGGGTGAGAGACAGGGGAGTGTGACAGTGAGGGGGTGAGAGAGAGGGGGTTGTGAGAGGGGGTGACAGAGATGGGGATGAGAGAGAGAGGGATGAGAGAGAAAGGCGTGAGAAAGAGAGAGGGGTGAGAGAGGGGGTGAGAGAGAAGAGGTGAGAGAGTTCTGAGAGAGAGAAGTGTAAGAGAAGAGGTGAGAGAGAGAGGGGTGAAAGAGATGGGTGAGAGAGAGGGGTGAGAGAGTGAGGGGTGAGAGAGAGGGGTGAGAGAGAGGGGAGAGAGAGGGTGAGGGAGAGAGGGTTGAGGGAGAGAGGGGTTGTGAGAAAGAATGGGGATGAAGAGAGAGCGGATGAGAAAGAGACAGGAGATGAGAGAGAGAGGTAAGAGAGGGAGAGGGGTGACAGAGAGGAAGGGGGTTGAGTGAGACAGGGGGCCTGAGAGAGGGGGCTGAGAGAGAATGGGTGAGAGAGAGGGTTGAGAGAGAGAGGGATGAGGTAGAGCGGGCCTCTGTGTAAGAGAGGGCCTGAGAGAGGTGATGAGAGAGGGTGAGAATGAAGGGGTGAGAGAGAGAGAGGGTGAGAGAGAGGTGTGTGACAGAGAGTGGGGTAAGAGACAGAGGGGCGAGAGAGTGAGTTATGAGAGAAAGAGAGGGTGAGAGATCGAGGCGTGAGAGAGGGGGTGAGAGAGAGATCAGGGTGGGAGAGACTGGGAAGGGAGAGGGGCTGAGAGAAAGAGGGGCTGCGAAAGAGAGTGTGACGGAAAAGAGGTGAGAGAGAGAGATTGAGAGAGAGAGGTATGAGGGAGAAAGAGGAGTGAGAAAAGGGGCTGAAAGAAGGGATTGAGAGAGAGCAGAGGTAAGAGAGGTGTGTGAGAGAGCGGGAGAGAGAGGGGGGAGTGGGGAGAGGCCAGAGAGGTGTCAGAGAGCGGGTGAGAGAGAAGGGATGAGAGTGGAGGGTGAGAGAGGGGTAAGAGAGAGGCGGTAAGAGAGTTAGAGGTCAGAGAGACAGAAGGGTGAGAGATTTAGAGGGATGAGAGAGTTAGAGGGGTGAGAGAGAGATAGGGGTGAGAGAGAGATGGGGTGAGAGAGAGAAGAGGTGAGAAAGGAGGGGTGGGAGAGGGAGGAGGTAAGAGAGGGAGGCTGTGATAGAGGGTGTTGGTGAGAGACATAAGGGTGAGAGACAGAGCGGTGAGAGGGAGAGGGGCGAGAGAGAGGGGTGGGGGAAGAGAGTGGGGAGAGGGAGGGAGAGAGGGTCAGCGAGTTCGAGTGGTGAGGGGGGAGAGAGAGGTGGTGAGAGAAGGTGAGAGGGTTAGAGTGGTGAGAGAGGGAGAGGGGAATGAGAGAGAGAGAGGTGAGAACGAGGGATGTGAGAGAGAGTTAGAGAGGGGTCAGAGATAGAGAGTGGTGAGAGAGAGTGTGGGATTGAGAGAAAATGGGTGAGAGAGAGGGGTGGGAGAGGAGGATGGGAGAGTGGGAATTAGAGAGGGAGGGATGAGAGAGGTGGGGGGTTTGATGGGGTGTGAGCGGGTGAGGGGGTTGAGAGAGGGAGTGCGAGGGGTGATGTGAGAGATGGAGTGTGAGATAGAAGGGTTTGGGGGGTTGAGAAAAGGGGTGACATGGGGGAGAGAGAGGAAGGTTGCGAGAGAGAGAGAAGTAAGAGAGATAGAGAGTGTAAGAGAGAGGGGAGAGAGAGAAGGGATGAGAGACAGCGGGGTGAAAGAGTGGGGGGTGAAGAGTGAGAGGGGGTGAGAGACAGGGTGGTGAGAGAGAAACAGTGGGTGAGAGAGAAAGGGGGTGAGAGCGACAGGGGTTGAGAGAGAGAGGGGCAGAGAGAGCGGATGAAAGATAGAGGGATGAGAGACAGTGGGGTGAAAGAGAGAGGGGGTGAGAGAGAGACAGTGTGTGAGAGAGAAAGGGGGTGAGAGCGAAAGGGGGTGAGAGAGAAATGGGGCTGTGAGAGAGGGTGAGTGAGAGGGGAGAGAGAGCGGGATGAGAGAGAGAGAGGCGTGTGAGAGAGAAAGGGGTGTGAGAGAGAGAGAGGGGGTGAAAGTGAGGGGTGAGAGATAGAGGGTGTGAGAGAGAAAGGTTGAGAAATAGAGAGAGGGGTGAGAGAGAGAGTGGGTGAGACAGAGGGGTGTAGGGGGAAGATACAGGGCGGAGAGAGGGATGAGAGTGAAGGGGAAAGAGGGGGAGGTGGGGAGAGAGTGGGAGAGAGGGTGGGGGAGGGAGAGAGTGGTAAGAGAGATAGAGAGAGGGGTGGGAGTGAGAGAGAGGGGCTGAGAGAGGAGTTGAGAGAGAGAGAGGGGATGAGGGACAGCAGGGCGAGAGAGAGAGAGGGTGAGAAAGGGGGAGTGAGGGAGAGAGAGGGGTAAGAGAGAGTGGGTGTGAGAGGGAGCGTGTGTGTATGTGAGAAAGAGAAGGTTAAGAAAGATGGTGAGAGAGAGGTGAGGGAGAGAGAGAGTGTGAGAGAGGGAAATGGGGTGATAGAGAGAGGGGGAGAGAGGGGATGAGAGAGGGAGTGAGAGTGCGGGTTTGAGAGAGAGATGAGGATGAACGACAGCAGGGCGAGAGAAAGAGGGTGAGAAAGGGGGGTGAGGTAGAGAGAGGGTGTGAGAGAGAGGGGTGAGAGAGAGAGAGGGGTGAGAGAGAGAAGAGGGCTGACATAAAGAGAGGGCCTGAGCGATAGGGGGCGAGAGAGAGAGGGGTGTGAGCGAGAGAGGAGGTGAGAGAGAGAGTTAAGAGAGAGAGGGGTGAGAGAGAGGGGTGAGAGAGAGACAGGAGTGAGTGAGAGGGGGTGAGCGAGAAGAGGTGAGAGAGAGTTGTGTGAGAGTGAGGGTAAGAGTGAAAGAGGGGTGAGAGAGTGAGGGCAGAGAGAGGGGTGAGAGAGGGGTGAGAGAGGAATGGGCTGAGAGAGAGAGTGAGTGAGAGAGAGAAGGGGTGAAAGATAGCGGAAGAGAGAGAGAGGTAAGAGATAGAGATGGTGAGATACGGAGGGGGGTGAAAGAGGGAGGGGGTGTGAGAGATGGGTAAAGGAGAGAGAATGGGTGAGAGAGAGGGTGAGAGAGGGAGGGGTGTGTGTGAGAGGGAGGAGCTGAGAGAAAGAGGGGCCTGAGTGAGAGGGGGTGAGAGAGAAGGTGTGAGAGAGAGGGTGCGAGAGAAGATGTGAAAGAGGGGCCTGAGAGACGGTGAGATAGGTGTGCGAGGGGGGAGGGGGAAGGGTGAGGAAAAGAGGGTACGAGAGAAGATGTGAGAGAGGGTGCGAGAGAGAGTTGTGTGTGGGCGAGAGGGTTAAGAGAGAGAGGGGTGAGAGAGAGAGGGGTGAGAGAGGGGGAGTGAGGGAGAGAGAGGGTTGAGGGAGAGAGGGATGAAGGTAAGAGGGGGGGTGAGAGAGATCGGGGCGGAAGAGAGCGCGGGTGAGAAAGAGACAAGGGGTGAGAGAGAGAGAGAGACAGGCTGAGAGAGAGAGAGAGAGGGTGAGAGAGGAGGTGAGAGATAGGGGATGAGCCAGAGGGGATGAGAGAGTGGGGTAAGAGAGAGAGAGGGGTGAGAGAGAGAGAGGGATGACAGAAATGGAGAGAGGGGTGCGGTGGATGAGAGAGACGGGATGGGAGAGAGGGTTTGAGAGAGAAGGGCAAGAGAGAGTGAGGGGTGAGAGAGAGAGACGGTAAGAGCGGATGAGGTGAGAGAGAGGGAGGGCTGGGAGAGAAAGGGGCGTGGGAGAGAGAGTGAGAGGGTGAGAGAGAGAGAGGGTGTGAGAGAGGGGAGAGCTGAGAGAGATCAGAGTGAGATCGAGAGGGGGCTGAGAGAGAAAGGGGTGTGAGAAAGAGGTGATAAGAGAGAAAGGATGCTGGGAGAGAGAGGGGTGAGAGAGAGAGAGGGGTGAGAAAGTGAGGGAGTGTGTGAGAGAGCGGGCTGAGAGAGAGGGGGATGAGACCATGGGGCTGAGACGGAGAGAGCGGGGTGAGAGAGAGAGGGGTGAGACAGAGGGGATGTGAGAGAGTGGGGAAGTGAGAGGGGGGCGTGGGAGAGGGTGGTATGAGAGGGGGTGAGAGAGTAGGATGTGTGTGGGGGAGAGAGAGGTGTGTGCGAGATGTGGAGTGAGAGAGAGAGGGGGCTGAGAGATAGGGGGCTGAGAGAGAGCAGGGCTGAGAGAGAAAGGGGGCTGTGAGAGAGACAGGGTCTGAGAGAGAGTGGGTGAGAGAGAGGGGTGAGAGAGAGGCGGTGAGAGAGAAAGAGTGGGGTGAAGCAGCGAGGGGCTGAGAGAGAGAGGTTGCGAGAGAGAAAGGGTGAGAAGGAGAAATTGGGGGTGAGAGAGAAACAGAGAGAGAGGTGAGAGAGAGGGGTGTGAGAGAGAGACAGTGCTGGTGAGAGAGTGGGTGAGACAAAGGGTGTAGAGGGGTTGGTTAAAGGGCGGAGGGAGGGGTGAGAGAGAGAGGGATGAGAGAGAGAGGGGGAGAGACAGGGAGAGAAGGGGGAGAGAGGGGGAGGAGGGGAGAGAGGGAGTAGGGGGATAGAGAGAGTGGTTAGAGAGATGAAGAGAGGGGTGGGAACTGAGGGGGGATGAGAGACAGCAGGGCGAGAGAGAGAGGGTGAGAGAGGGGGTTGAGAGAGAGAGGGGTGAGAGATAGAGGGGGTGAGAGAGAAGGGGTGAGAGAGAAGGGGTGAGAGGGAGTGCGTGAGAGGGAGGGGTGAGAGAGAGACAGGGGTGAGTGAGAAGGGGTAAGAGAGAAGGGGTGAGAGAGGGGGGAGAGAGGAAGTGGCTGAGAGAGACTGAATGGGTGAGAGAGAGAAGGGATGAAAGATAGCGGATGAGAGAGAGAGGGGTGAGAGACGCAGGGGGGTGAGAGAGGGAGGGGTATGAGAGAGGGAGAGGGTAAGAGAGAATGGGTGTGATAGAGAGGTGTGTGTGAGAGAGAGAGGCGCGTGTGAGAGAGAGGTATGTGAGAGAGAGGAGCTGAGAGAGAGGGTGAGTGAGAGAGGTGTGTGAGAGAGGGGGTGAGAGAGAGATTGATAAAAGGGAGGGATGAGACAGAGAGAGAGGGGTGAGAGAGGAAGGGGCTGAGAGAGATAGAGGGGTGACACAAAGGCTTTGTGAGAGACAGAATGGGTGAGGGCGAGGGGGTGAAAGATAGCGGATGAGAGAGGGGTAAGAGAGAGAGAATGGGTGAGAGAGAGAGGGGTGAAGGATAGCGGATGAGAGAGAGGGGTGAGAGAGGGAGGAGGTGTGAGAGAGGGAGGGGGAAAGAGAGAATGGGTGTGAGAGAGAGGGTGAGAAAGAGAGAGGTGTGAGAAGAGAGGTGTGTGAGAGAGAGGGGTAAGAGAGAGAGAATGGGTGAGAGAGAGGGGTGAAAGATAGCGGATGAGAGAGAGGGATAAGAGAGAGAGGGGTGAGAGAGAGGGGGGTTGAGGGAGAGAGGGGTGAGGGTAAGAGGGGGTGTGAGCGAGATCGGGGTGGAAGAGAGCGCGTGTGAGAAAGAGACAGGGGGTGAACGAGAGAGAGAGACAGGCTGAGAGAGAGAGAAAGAGGGTGAGAGAGGGGTGAGAGATAGGGGTTGAGCCAGAGGGGGTGAAAGAGTGGGGTAAGAGAGAGAGTGAGAGAGGGGCGAGAGACAGAGAGGGATGACAGAGAAAGGGTTTGAGAGAGGGGGGGCTGAGAGAGAGCGGGGCTGAGAGAGAAAGGGGGCTGTGAGAGTGACAGGGTCTGAGACAGACGGGGTGAGAGAGAGGAGTGAGAGAGAGGCGGTGAGAGAGAGAGAGTGGGGTGAGACAGCGAGGGGCTGAGAGAGAGAGTTTGTGAGAGAGAAAGGGTGAGAAGGAGAGATTGGTGGTGAGAGAGAAACAGAGAGAGAGGTGAGAGAGGGGTGTGAGAGAGAGAGTGCTGGTTAGAGAGTGAGTGAGACAAAAGGGGGTAGAGGGGATAGTTACAGGGCGGAGGAGGGGTGAGAGAGAGAGAGGGATGAGAGAGAGAGGGGGAGAGACGGGGAGAGAAGGGCAGAGAGGAGGAGGAGGGGAGAGAGGGAGGAGGGGGAGACAGAGAATGATAAGAGAGCTGGAGAGAGGGGTGGGATGTGAGGGAGGGATGAGGGACAGCAGGGAGAGAGAGAGGGGATGAGAGAGGGGGTTAAGATAGAGAGGGGGTGAGAGAGAGGGGGTTAGAGAAAGAGAGAGCCTGAGAGAGAGAGAGAGAGAGAGAGGGTGAGAGAGAAGGGGTGAGAGAGAAGGGGTGAGAGAGAGTGGGCGAGAGAGAGAGGTGTGAGAGAGTGAGGGGGTAAGAGACTGAGGGGAGTGAGAGCGCAAGGGTGAGAGAGAGAGGGTAGTGTGAGAGAGAGGAGGGTGAGAGAGAGGTGAGGGAGAGAGAGGGTGTTTGAGAGAAAGGGGGTGATAGGGAGAGGGGGTGAGAGAGAAAGAGAGGGCCTGAGAGATAGGGGGTGAGAGAGGGAGTGAGAGAGAAGGGGTGCGAGAGAGTGGGTGAGAGAGAGAATTGTGTGTGAGAGAGGGGTGAGAGAGGGGTGAGAGAGAGAGAAGGGTGTGAGAGTGAGAGGTGGTGAGAGAGAGGGAATGAGACAGAGGGGGTGAGAGAGAGGGGTAAGAGAGAGAAGGGTGAGAGAGAGAGGGATGAGAGAGAGGGAGAGATGGTTCGGGGCATGAGAGAGAGGGGATGGGAGAGAGGGTTTGAGAGAGGGGGCAAGAGAGAGAGAGGGGTGAGAGTGAGAGAGACGTGTAAGCGAGGGAGGGGTGAGAGAGAGAGGGGTGTTTGAGAGAAAGGGGGGTGAGAGTGAGGGGATGAGACAGAGGTGGTGAGAGAGAGGGGTAAGAGAGAGAGGGGTGAGAGAGAGAGGGATGAGAGAGATGGAGAGAGGGGTGCGGGGGATGAGAGAGAGAGATGGGAGAGAGGGTTTGAGAAAGAGGGGCAAGGGAGAGAGAGGTGTGTGAGAGAGAGACTGGTGACAGAAGATGGGGTTGAGAACAGAAAGGGTGAGGGAGAGGGGGTGAACGAGAGGGGTTGAGAGAGGGGGGATGAGAGAGAGAGGGGATGAGAGGGGGTCTGAGATAAGAGGGTGAGAAAGAGCGGGGTTAAGTGAGGGGGATGGGAGAGGTGGAGAGAGGGGGTAAAGGGGGGATTGGAAAGAGGGCGGAGAGGTGTCAGAGTGAGGAGGTGAGAGAGTTAGAGGTCAGAGAGTAGAGGGGTGAGAGAGTTAGAGGGATGAGAGAGTTAGAGAGGTGAGAAGGAGCGGTGAGAGAGAGGGGAAGACAGAGCGGGGTGAGAGAGAGGCGGGTGAGAGAAAGGGGTGTGAGAGAGAGAGGGGGTGAGAGAGAGCGTGGGTCAGAGAGAAAGGGGTGTGAGCGAAAGGGCGTGAGAGAGAGAGGGTGCAGAGAGAGAGGGGATGAAAGATAGAGCGGGGAGAGAGAGCGAGGTGTGAGAGAGAGGGGCTGAGAGAGACAAAGCAGGGTGGGAGAGAGAGAGTGATATGGTGAGAGGGTGAGAGAGAGAGGGTGTGAGAAGGGGAGAGATGAGAGAGCAGGGTGAGATCGAGAGGGGGCTGAGAGAGAAAGGGGGCTGAGAGAGAGGGGTGAGGGAATGATGGTTTGTGTAAGAGAGGGGACTGAGAGAGGGGGTGAGAGAGAGGGGCTGAGAGGGAGGGAGAGAGGGGTGAGAGAGAGGGGGTGAGACAGGGAGGAAAGAGAGAGTTGGAAAGAGAGAGGGGGAGAATGGGAGAGTGGGGAGAGGGGGAGAGGGGGAAGAGAGAGTTAGAGGGGTGAGAGAGAGAGGGGGTGAGACAGAGGGGATGTGAGAGATTGGGGAAGTGAGAGGGGGCGTGACAGATGGTGGTATGAGAGGGGGTGAGAGAGTGGTATGTGTGGTAGAGAGAGAGGGTGTGTGAGAGATGTGGGGTGAGAGAGAGAGGGCTGAGAGAGAAAGGGTTTTCTGAGAGAGAGAGAGTGAATGAAAGGGGAGAGAGAGAGGGGGCTGACAGCGAGAGGGGGTCTGAGAGAGAGGGGGTGAGAGAGAGGGGTGAGAGAGAGAGAGGTGGTGAGAGAGAGAGAGAGTGGGGGTGAGAGAGGGAGAGGGGCGAACGAGAGGGCGTGAGAGAGAGTGCTGGTGAGAGAGAGTGTGGGTGAGAAAGAGGTGGGTAGAGAGGGGGAATACAGGGCAGAGAGAGAGGGGTGAGAGAGAGGGATGAGAGAGGGAGGGGGAGAGAGGGGGAGAGAATGGGGAGAGAGGGGAGAGAGAGATTGGCAAGAGAGATGGAGAGACGGGTGGGGAGTGAGAGAGGGGGTGAGAGAGGGAGAGAGAGTTAGTGGTTGAGAGAGAGAGAGGGGATGAGAGAGCAGGCGAGAGAAAGAAGGTAAGAGAGGGGAGTGAGAGAGCGAGGGGGTGAGAGAGGGGGCGAGAGACAGGGGGTGAGAGATAGAGCGGGGTGAGAGAGTGTGGGTGAGAGAGAGGATATAAGAGAGAAAGGAGGATGGGAGAGAGAGAGTGAGAGTTTGAGTGAGAGAGGGGAGAGATGAGAGAGAGCAGGGTGAGATCGAGAGGGGGCTGAGAGAGACAGGGGCTGAGAGAGGTGATGAGACAGAAAGGGGCTGGGAGATATGGGGCTGAGAGAGAAAGGGGTTGAGAGAGGGGCTGATAGAGAGAGGGGTGAGAGAGTGGGGGAGTGTGAGAGAGAGGGGCTGAGAGAGGGGGGTGAGAGAGAGCGGGCTGAGAGAGAGGGGGGTGAGAGAGAGGGGGAAAGAGAGGGGGGAGAGAGAGTGTGCGGGTGAGAGAGAGGGGAGGGAGAGGGGGCGAGAGTTAGAGGGGTGAGAGTGTTAGAGGGGTGAGAGAGAGAGTGGGTGAGAGAGAGAGAGAGAGAGGATCTGAGAGAGAAAGGGGGATGGGAAAGAGAGAGAGTGAGAGCTTGAGCAAGAGAGGGGAGAGATGAGAGAGAGAGCAGGGTGAGATCGAGAGAGGGCTGAGAGACAGGGGGCTGAGAGAGGTGGCACGGTGGCCCAGTGGTTAGCACTGCTGCCTCACGGCGCCTGTAGACCCGGGTTCAATTCCCGACTCAGGCGACTGACTGTGTGGAGTTTGCACATTCTCCCCGTGTCTGCGTGGGTTTCCTCCGGGTGCTCCGGTTTCCTCCCACAGTCCAAAGATGTGCGGGTCAGGTGAATTGGCCATGCTAAATTGCCCGTAGTGTTAGGTTAAAGGGGTAAATGTAGGGGTATGGGTGGGTTGCGCTTCAGCGGGTCGGTGTGGACTTGTTGGGCCGAGGGGCCTGTTTCCACACTGTAAGTAATCTAATCTAATCTTAAAAAAAAAGGTGATGAGACAGAAAGGGCTAGGCGAGATGGGGCTGAGAGAGAAAAGGGTTGAGAGAGGGGTTGAGAGAGGGGCTGAGAGAGAGAGAGGGGTTTATGAGAGAGGGGGCTGAGAGATAGGGGGGTATGAGAGAGGGGAAAAGAGAGAGAGCAGGATGAGAGAGAGAGAGAGGGGTGAGATATAAATAGGACTGAGAGAGAGAGAGGCGGTGAGAGAAGGAGAGTGGAGGTGAGAGAGAAAGGGTGAGAAAGAGAGGGAGGGGGTGTTAGAGAGAGAGTGCTGGTGGGAGAGAGCGGGTGAGACAGGGAGGGGGTGAAAGAGAGAGAGGGGTGGGAGAGAGCGGGTGAGACAGAGAGGGGATAGAGAGAGGGCAGAGAGGGGGAGAAAAAGGGGAGAGAGAGTGAGTGGTAGGAGAGATGGAGAGAGGGGTAGAGAGTGAGAGAGAGGGCAGTGAAAGAGGGAGAGAGATTGAGGGGATGAGAGAGAGCAGGGCGAGAGAGAGAGAGGGTGAGAGAAGGGGAAAAAGTGGGATGAGAGAGAGCGGGGTGAGAGAGGGGGATGAGAAAGAAAGGGAGCTAAAAGAGAGGGGTGGTGAGAGAGGGAGGCATGAGAGAGATATGCGGTGAGAGAGAGCAGCTGAGAGAGAGAGGAGTGAAAGAGAAAGAGAGGGGTGAGAGAGGGAGAGGGGATGACAGAGAGTAGAGTGAGAGAGAAAGGGGGGTGAGAGTGTGAGGGGTGAAGGAGAAGGGGTGAGAGAGAAGGGGTGAGATACAGAGAGAGGGGCTGCGAAAATGCTCCCCCTCGTCCTCTCCCTCGTCCTCTTCCTCTTCCTCTTCCTCTTCCTCTCTATCCAACATGCTGCCACCCGCCGCTCTGGTTGCTCACTATTGGTTCCATTCTTTTCTTCACTACCTCATCAACCGCAGCTACCATCATTTTCACCTTCTGTTTTTGTCTCTCATCCTCTCTCTTTACAAAACCTTTCTGTGCCTGTCTTAACAATTCATCTAATGGTTTTTTCACTCCACCCTTCTATCTTCTGTATCTTTCTCTGTATGCCTGTCCATGCCTTTGTCACAAAATGTACTTTCAAAAGACCCTGTGCTACTGGGTCCTCAGGGTTCATTCCAGAATATTTCTGCATTGATTCTCTTAATCTTTGCAAGAAAGCTGAGGGAGTCTCATCTTTCTCCTATCTAGTTTCAAAGGCTTTAGTCAAATTCTGTGACTTCGGAACTTCCTCTCTTATTCCTTTTAGAATCAGGTCCTTCAATTCCCTCATTTCTTCTCTATACTCCGGATTTTGGTTTTCCCACTGGGGGTCTCTGAGGGGAAACTTCACCTCTCCCTGTCCAGCATCCCCATCTCCAATCGGGTGTTCCCTGTCCCATATTTTAATGGCTGCTCCTCGTATAAGTCCCCTTTCTTCCCCAATAAATAGTATATTCAAAATAGACATTAACTCAGCCCAGGTATACAGATTTGGCCCCAAACATTGATCAATCTGTTGATACAACCCCACCGGATCCTCAACCAGGACCTTCATTTCCTTTTTAAATGTTCTGACCTCCCCACTGGTGAGGGGGGCACTTACAACCCCCATCTCTTTGTCCACTATGGTATCTCCCGAAGGGGATATGTCTTTACATTCTTTCCCTTTTTTTCTGTTCCCCCCACCCTCCTTAGGCTTTGATTTAGATCCTCCGGAGGCCTCCTCTACATCTATTGTAGCTTCCCTTTCTTTTGCTGAGGACTGAGGGTCAGGAACAACAATGTCCCTGTCCACCGCCCCTTCGTCCTCCTCTTGTGAGTCATCCATTCCCTGTCCCTATCTGTCTGTCTCTCCTCCTCCCCCATGTTCACCTAACCTGATTTTATGGTACGTTGGGGGCAAACAGCCAAGAGGATACCAGGGACTAGGTGAGGCAGAGGGGGAATCCTTTGTCTTTACTACCCTGATTCCCAAACTGCCCTTCCAACAGGACGCGTAGTCCGCCTTCTCTTGACTAAAAGGTTGTTTTCCATTCACATACAAACTTAAATACTGACAGACCCAATCCTCGTCCGAACCATACTTTGGCCAGAAGGCAGCCGGACGAAGGATTGAGACTTTGGTCCATACTAAACATCAATATTCAATCGTTTTCTTTTTAGCTTTTGCCCTTTCACAAGTATTACTTGTCCATTCCCGCAACATCCT
Source organism: Chiloscyllium plagiosum (assembly GCF_037043375.1). Lineage (NCBI taxonomy): Eukaryota > Metazoa > Chordata > Chondrichthyes > Orectolobiformes > Hemiscylliidae > Chiloscyllium > Chiloscyllium plagiosum. The sequence goes on from NW_028270171.1 coordinate 62,567,212, forward strand.
CCCCAACGGACTTTCAGGAGGAATGTTACCAGGGACTCTTTATTCCCTTACTCCGCGACAGCTACTCTGCCTACCCCCCATTTCCCGGGGCTCTCGCTAGTCCCTCAGCGAGTAAATCCCCCTTTTCCCGGCCACCAAGGCAATACTTAAATGTCAGGTTTCTTACCTTGGTCTGTGCACAGAGTTGCCTGGCCCCTTTTCGCTCTATCGACCTCCTGTCACTGTCTGATTCAGATGTCTCTCTTGTGGGATCTGTACCAGTCGCCCAAGGGAGCGGACCAAACCGGGACACGAGACCGCTCCTCAATTGGGAACGGGACGCATCTTCCCAGTGTCCAAGGTTAGCCGCTCCCCCAGCAATGGAAGAATATCCCGGACAGCCCCCAATTGTGAGAAACAAAGCTCAGACACTTCAATAATTGCAGTCCTAGTCAAAATCTGAATCAGTAGTGTCCTTTATTTTACTCTTGCAAGAGAGTGTGATGTCCATTGTCTTGAAGGCAGGGGGCATACACTCCCCAAATTCAATTAATAGACAACATTTATGTAATTTGGTTTCTTTTGTTTTACATTGCTCCTGCCCTGTTTACATCCTCCACCTCCCTAAGACCGGCACCCATTACACCTGTTTATCTCTTGCCTTATCCGGCCTTGTCTGTCACAAATTGCTAATTATGGCCTCACAAGGCCGTTTGACCTCATCCCGCTGTAGGTCATTGTTAGGCATATCCTTTCTTCACTCCCTCAATCTGTACCTTCCCCTACCATACTGATCCTTATCACCCTTTTAATTGGGGTTTGTTCCTGTGTTTCTGTAAAAGTGGGAAACAGATGTTTATACCTACTGTTTTTACAGGCGTATCTAGTTTAACTTTCTCCCCTCACAGCATCTTATCTATTCGCCTGTAATATCTACCATTGTTTTGCAGTCACGTTTCATTCTGGCACACAATTTTAGCTAATACAAAACAATTATGTATTTCCTCCACATAGTTTCCATTCTTGTTGACTCAGCTCTTGGCTAAAACAATTACACACTACTGTGAGTTCATTTACTTTGTATAAGTAATTAGAATTGCAGAAGTAACACTATTTTTCCCACATCCCACAATTCCCTCCAATAAATACAGTAGTTGTCCTCTGGTATTTCAGTTCAGTAATTACACACGATACTGGTTGGTCAAATCTGTGGTTATTCTTTAATATATAATGGCAAAGGATTCGAACGGAAGATGTGTTCATATGTCCTAATGTGTTGCATGATCACAAACAATTTTCAGTCCAAATATTGCAAGAAAAAGTGTAAATTTGGTTTTGTTCAACTGCCGAGGCTAACATTTTCAGTCCAAGTACATTACAAATATTTGGAGAATGTGAGGAAAGCAGATGCTGGAGATCAGAGTCAAGAATGTGGTGCTGGAATAGCACAGCAGGTCAGGCAGCATTTGAGAAGCAGCAGAAACCACGTTTCAGGAATAAGCCTTCATCGGGAATCTCCGGCTCCATGGATGCTGCCTGGTCTGCTGTGCTTTTCCACCACCACACTTTCGACATTAAAAAAAATGCTTATTTGGAGCAAATACTCTCTGTTTTCTCTGTAATTTAAATTTATTGTGCTTTCTATTCACTCAAGTTCTCATTTTAATAGCTCCTCGTTTTCTTCTTAATTTGATACAAATCTCAAAACTCCGAGCACAATATAAGCGATATGAATTAAAAATTAGTATCTGGACAAGAGAACCAATGAATAGCTACATAGACCTCTTGAACAGCAAAGATATTAGAATGAAAAAGCAATACCTTCCAAAAAAGTCTCTGTACATCTGTATCCTTTTTCAATTCAATGATCCTGCAAATAGCTTATAATTATCAGTTGATCTCTCTTAATGACTATCTAATCAATGTCATTGTAAACCACTGATCAATTTGAAACATTTTATTTGTTCAAATGCAAAGATTCATTCTCAATTCGTTATTACAACAATAAGTGAACCATATTTTATCTGTCCTCTAAGGTCAAGTGACCTGTGGCCCATAATTGAACATTCTAAATATTCCTACAGCTGGGAAAATCAGAGCTAAAAAGGTCAACTAAAGGAAACAGTAGATAAAATAGCCAGCTCCAGATAACTGTGGAAAGCCCGGTCAAAGAGGTCACAAAGGTTCGGGAGATCCTGTTACAACCAGCCCAAGAGCTGTGTTTTGGAGAGGTTGAAGCAGACTTCCTGGCACCTTGACTTCCAGCCAGTGCCTGAGCGTTATACACCTCACCTGAGAATGACGACAAGTGAAGGGTGTTTGCACGAAACCCATTGAATGCTTAGAACCCAGAATTTTGGTAAAATGTTGTGAAATATTTTCCAGATCATGAAAATCAGCTCAACATTATTGAAATCAAAGTACTTGTAATGGTCCTCAAGACCACCTAATTACTGTTCGGTGAAAAAAATACTTCGTACGTGCCTTATTATTCTCAGGATGAATAATCATTGCAAACATCACAGTCTCACCAAATCCAAACATATGTAAGAGACAACTTATTATAATTTACACATGACATCTTTCCGAGATCAATGATGACACCTTATTACTTATGACTGAGAATACTACGTGTAACATGTATCGAGATGAAGCAAGTCCTGAATATAGGATTTTTTTACTGATAGATTTCCAATCCAAAAATTATGATAAAAATGTAATTGCGGCCCTTTACATTGTCAACAGATCCCCATTAAACGTATTTATCTGTTTATTCAGAGACAATATTGAATCATACGTTGATAAATGCTGTTGACTGTATGTTTCTGTGTAAATAAATCTTCCTTATTGAATTATTTTCTTTATATTCTGACTCAAATGTCTAAATATTGATAATATGAAAAATTGCATGAATTAAGTACAATGCAAAATTTGTTCTTATTATAAATTACATTTCTCCAAAAGAAAAGTAGAGAAACCAAGTATAGAAATCTTGAAGATCTGAGAATTTTGAATGACAAAGCATTTTTGATCAACGTTCACTGAATATCTAATGTCTTTCCATGTCATCATGCCAGAATTTGCATTCTCAGCTGACAGATTAAGAAATATCTAGTCAACATCAGAGCAAATCCATTTAGAAATACTGAATCATTTACTTTGCCAAAGTTCTAAAATTAATTATCAATACATTGTCATTCCAAACATCACACAGCAATTCTGTTTAGGTTTTGTAACAACCATCGTCAAATTCACATTTTAATTTAATCGAGTATTTCTTAGTGTCAATATTTAAAAAAGAATAATAGTTCTCTTATTCCAGGATAGCACAAACACAAACTAATTAATGATTCCATATCCAACTCTCACAGATAATATCTGTTCCCTTCTCATTTGACTGTTCACAGAAATCATTGGATTAATATTCGGCCTTACATATTAAGAGATGTCTGATCATTTTCCACTCCAATAAATGCTGTTCATTTTTACACATAACAGCTATATGAGATTTCTAATCATTTTTAAGTTTGCTATGAAATGTTTTTAAGATTAATTGTTGCTTATATCTAATTTTTCAGAATTGATCAAATCCAGTATAACTCGCTTTAAGTGTGAAATTAAGGCTCAGTAACGTAAACGTAGTGCATTGTACAGAAATCAATGGTAGCGAATGGTGATTTTTATTTCAATACTTGAATCTCAGTTGATTTGCTGTTCTGGGCATGGCCTGCCCCCATCTGGAATAGAATGGTCCATATTGGCTCATACAAAATGCCCGAAAATCAAAAACAGGCAGCCTACTTTAGAACTAAAATACAAGGTGTCAGGTGGTGATAAACTAGACTAAAATAAAGCACACTACCAATGGATCTACTCCAATGCCAGGACTGCAGCATTCCAGACATTTCTTGATAAGAGCGTGCCGACAAACAGACAATTGACCAATCCTGATCTTCATAAATGAAATGATAATTGTCCCAGTAAATGAATAAACAGCAGCTGCAGGTTGCAGCCCAATTAACTCACTAAGCAGCTATCAAGACAACAGAAGAGTTCATTTGTCAGATATAGTTGTTATTTTACAGTTACTCAGAATATTAAACAAAGGTTCTAATTACAGATTCTTGAGTACAATAGGGGAAATTTGCAACATAAGTTTGATACATGTGACCAATGCCTACTAAAAAACATTTTAGAAAAGCATTTAGACTGAGATTTGAAGTTAGTTAGTTTTAGCAATTAACTTCACGGTATGATGTTGACTGCCCATTAATTATAAAGTCCTGACAGAAAGAGTAGCTGTATAATTTTACACAATATAACGAACTCTATAACACAAGTCATATTACGAATCTTATAGCAAGTAAGCTAAAATTAAATGTCTTTTCTATTTCTTTGTACATATATAATTAAGACAGTGAACTATATGAGGAGTAATTGGCTTTGATAAAATAAAATATAATGAATAGCAGAATTCAAAATGACCCAACTGATAAGGTATCCTGAGAGGCACGAGGGTGTTCAGGAATAACTTTAGAATCTAAGTCAATAAGATGCATGGAAAGATCCCAATAGGAATCTGGGGATGTCCATTATAATGCCCATCTGCGATTATGTGATTCAATTGGGTGGCTAGATGATGAGGGAAGGGCTGAAACCACATTGCATGTGGCCATTGTGATGCAGAAAGTCCATAAAATGCTGCTTTTTACTGTACATTTTACAGTGTGTCATGGATCTCCCTTCCGAGTATGGCCTTGGGGGATGATCCCTTCATTAACTGGTTGGTGCATGAGTAAACATCTTCCACATGTCTGAGCTCAGCCTGCCTCCTGAGTCCTCATTCCCTGTCAGGGGAAAACATTTCTCCAGCTATGATGACATTTCAATTCAATACAAACATTTATTGTGTGTGAAATGATTACATTCAGAGCGATATAATTTTCATGAGAAAATTGCTTTACATTTGCTTATTTTGGTGTACAAGAAAACATTTCGATTATATCAATTTGTTCTTTTATTCAACCAACACTAAGTTTTAAATTACTGTAAAGACTACAATGGGGAAAACGAGAACGAGTCTTCAGCTCAAATATCATATGAAATGACTGTTTCCTTTTTCCAAACAAATTGTCCTCCAAAATTATTTTTATTTTCATTTCATAATAAGAAAAAAATTGCTTGGAAATGCTGACAATTCTCCTCTTCCTGAAGAAGGGCTTATGCCCGAAACGTCGATTCTACTATTCCCTGGATGCTGCCTGACCTGCTGTGCTTTTCCAGCAACACATTTTCAATTCTCCCCTTCCTCCTATATTAGATGATAGTAAACAATAATCAAACAATTATGAGATTTCGTTTCCGTATCAAATTTCAGTGACTCTATATTTTGTTCACAATAATAGTCACTTTCATGGCCTAATTCTTTTCCTCCTAATTCTGAAATAAATATCGAAACATTTATTGTGGTAAAAATTACATCAACAAAATTGACATGACTCTTCAAGAAAACTATTGGAAGCATATAAATCTTACATTGCCTGCATTTTAAACAAAATCATTTTTTTCAATTGCTGCTGAATGACTTTTTTCACATCATACAGCTAAGTTTTATGCTTGAATTTTCAGTTTCTTAATCTTAATGAATATCCAATCAACATCAGAGCAAAGTGTTTTCAAAATATTAAGTCAATTTATCTGTCAGGATTCTAAAAGCAATTATCAATTACAATAATTGCACAGAAATTTAACATGACTTTGTAAAAGTGCAGTGTTCTTTTTTAATTTCATTCATTATTTCTTATTGTCAATGCTACTATATTAATACCTATTTGTTCAGGCCCAAGCACATATCAAACGACCAATAATATCCCTTGCAAAATTCATTGTAAATGTCTGATTTTTGCTCAGGTGAAATATAACAATAATCTCAGCCTTTGAAATTCAGAGAGCTCCAATTACTTTTCCCTGCAATATTACTCTTCATTTCTACATATTACTCAGTCTAATATCATGATGAGATATCTCATTATTCTCAAATTCACGAATATATATATATATTTTAAATCTCTTTGTTGCTAATATATCTTATATCTAATAATTGTGGAATCCAGTAAGGGCTACAAATGTGGAATTATGCTTCTGTACAATAAATACTGCAAGGACATTGCAATGTACAATCTCTCAATCATTGTGAATATTGTATTTATTTTAAACTTGGAAACATTTTTAAATTGATTTGATTATAATTTACTTCGATGCTGACACTTACTGTATATCCAATCACAATATCAGTAGATTATTTGGAGGTATCATTGTCCATTCCAATAATCACAGTATCTGCTATATACTTTCTTCTGGTCACTCATAGCAAACTGTATCTAATTCCACTCAATCAATATTCCTCAGAAAATATTTGAGAATGTGGCAGTCATAAAGCTGAAATATGCAAAGTCATGATAGTCATTAATTTGCTCTTGTTCTGTAGAATTTATGTTCCAGTGCTATAAATATGAGAAACGATCAATTTCTTCTCAGTAAAATAAACAAATGTCACTTGCTAATATTTATCAATTTTTAATTATTGGTCAGTTTATGAATTGTGTGAGATTTGTTTTTAGCTTTCCAGTCATCTATTTATATTGAATGTGACATTGAAATGGTGTGAAAATATCAGGGTGTGTTAATTTGAAAGTTCAAAATGCATATCTCTCACTTATCCCATTGATTGCATGATGGTTTAAGAACGTTTCACTCATCAATCCTCGAAAAAAATCAAAAACTGTCTGATTTTAAATCAGATCATTCGCACCCAATTATCACTCTGTTCCTAATTCATATAAATATCTCAATTTTATCAAACCAAATGATCACACAAAACATTACACATAAAACAAGACAAAGACTTCCATCACCATCTGATTATTGTTCAGTAGAATAACCTGAGTAAGTACCTTATTGCTCCTGAAACCAATGACAACAGTAAGCATTTGTTTACTATTCCATGCAACAAGTGCAATTGATATCTTCTATTTAAGTTCATCAGTTAAAGATGATTTATGTTGCTTAAAACAATGCTTTTACTTTATCACGGATATTGACTGTAATACAATCATGCAAGCAACAAAAAATTGTCATTCTAAAAATTTTTAAGTTTACTTATTTTAAATTTGTGTGCAAGAGATATTTCAAATTACAACCACTTTTGTTGTATAATTCAGCAAACGTAAATTTTGAATTTGGAAAAGTCTCCATTTTTACAAAAAGGAAGTAGTCTTCAGTTTATATAACACATTAAATGATTTTTTTTTCCAAATCACGCACTCTGCAAATTGATTATTGGTTTCATTTAATTGTAAGAAAATAACTGTTTTGAACATGTTGATTCTTTTTCTCTTTTCTATTCCAACATTATTCATCACTGTACAATAATGAACAATTATTATAATTCCTTTATGTACCAAATGTCATTGACTGCATCATTTGTTCACTTTCATGCTCACTTTCATTATCTATTAACTTTCTTCCAAATTCTGACACAAATGTCTGAACTCCGATCATAATATTAATCATCTAAATTAAAATAACATGTCTCCATGAGGAAACTATTTGATAGAAATTCATATTTCTTGTGTTACCTTCATTTTTTAAGTAAAGAAAGAAAAAAAATGTTCTATAATGACTGAATAGCTCATTTTTTCTTCAATTCATAAAGCTAGTTACTATATTTAATTCCACAATTTACTAATTTTAATAAATATCCAATCAACATTACAGCAAAGTATTTTTGAAATATTGAATCATTTTAATTGTTCATATAAAACATTATCAAGTCATTGTCATGATAATAATTGCGCAATTATTTAAGAAAGTCTTTTTAACAAGTAAAGTGAGATTCACATTTTAATTTAACCAATTGTTTCTGAGTGCCAACACTGCAATATGAAATTTTATTTTCAGGTCAAGTTTCCCACAATGGATCCAAGGACTTCCCATCCAGCATTAATTCCTTAATTGTGAGTGCCTAATGTTTGCTTATTTGAATGATCTCCGTAATCACAGACTTTAAATTCACAGACCTGCAATTACTTTTCATAACAATAATTCCTGTTTGTTTGCACATATTCCTCAGTCACATAGCAAAACGAGATTTCTCATTATTTCTAAATTCATTCATCGAATTTTATAATTTAGTTGTTGCTCACACCTAATAATTATTCAATCCAGTATGTGGTGTGAATGTGGAATTACGGCTCTTTACATGAATAACTATTGTAGTGTGCATTCTCTCAATATTAATTCTTATTTTACCTGCAGAAACATAGTTGAATTAATTTAAATATAGTTCACTTCAATGTGAACATTTATTGTATTTCTAATCACAATAAGATTTAAGTATTTTTCATGCGACAAAATAATGTAACATTCCTGCATTTTGTTAAGTCAAATGAAAAATAATTAACATCACTGTATTGTCTCATTAAACAGTGACAATGCATTTTGAATTTTTCGAAGTTGAGCTTTTTTGCAAAGAAGGGATGTTGTCTTCAGCTGAATAATCATATTGAATGACTAATACACAGAATCTGCTGTTTATTCTCTTTGAGTTCACATGCAACCAAATTAACTAATCCTCTGGTTCTAAATTCCTGGTTTGATATCGTTGCAGTCTTAAAGATGAAGAACTCAATGTTATTGTACTGATTTTTTTTATTGAAAAGAGCTTAATTCAAACATTTCAGGCACATAAATTGCTATTCTGCAGTGTTACAAAAATGAAAAGTAAGTCAATTTCTACATCAGTGAAATAAACAAATGTCACTTCCCATTATTCATTAGTTAGTTATTTCCCAAATTTGTAATTAAACAATGAATGCACCTGAATATTGTTGTGTTCTTTGATCATATTAATTTTCTAATTACTGTTCATTCATGATTTGGCAGGGATTTTTATTTTTTGTTTTCCATTCACCTATTCATATTGAATGTATGATTGAAATGCTTTAGAAACATCAGAGAGTGTTCATTTGACATTTGATTTCGCACGTCTCTCACTTATCTCACTTCTTGCATGGGGATGGGCATTGAGAACAGAGGATCAGTGGTTAGCATTCGTGTCTGAGAGTGTTATGCACTTGGGTTTGATTCCATCCTCAGCCACATGTTTGTGTGGAGTTTGCATGTTCTGGTTTTCTCCCACAATCCAAACGTTAGGTAAATTGGCCATGCTAAGCAGCACGTACTGTTCAGGGATGTGTTGGTTATGTGATTAGTCAGGGGTAAATGTCCAGTAATCTGAGAGCAGAATGGTGCTGAGTGGATTATTCTTTGGAATGTCAGTGTAGACTTGTTGGGCCAAATGGCCTGTTTCCACACAATAGGCATTCCATAAACTTAGAATTGTGTTTCGCTAAACAAAAATGACATTTTTTTATATAAATGTTGCCTTTAAAGCTTATCTTTAACAGTCAATTGTCAATCTTGTAAAATATCTCAATGTTACTGAAATCAATGTTCAAACAAAACACTGCACATAAAGCCACACAAAGATCTTCATGACCATCTAATTACTGTTTAGTGGAATAATCATAGTAACATTTTATTGTTTCTCAAATCAATCACCATTATCACAGTAAGGATCTGGTTATCATTCCCTTCAATAAATGCAATCGTTGTCCCTCTGGTATTTCAGTTCAGTCGTTATACACCATACTGGTTGTTCAAAGCATGGTTATTCTTTATTATGAATGGGCAAGGGTTCTAACGGCAAGAGATGTTGTTCGATCGTATTTGTTGCATGTTCTCAAACCAGTTTTCACTATAAATATGGTAAAAAATGTGTTAATATGGTCTTGTTCAACTGCTGATGCGAACGTTTTCAGGTCATGCTCATTAAACATATTTTGAGAAAGTGAGGAAAGCTGTAGCATTGGAAAAGGGCAGGCACATTCAAAGAGCAGGAGTATCGACCTGTTGGGCATTAAGCCATCATCAGAAAAGATTCCTGATGAAGGTCTCATTCCCGAAACGTCGATTCTGCTTTTCCTCGAATGCTGCCTGACCTGCTGTGCTTTTCCGGCACCACACTCTTTTGACATTAGAAATATTTGACTGAATATCCAGAGATAATACTAAAAGTTGCTTCTGTCAATTTAATTTACTGCGCTTTCTATTCACTGAAGTTTTCATGTCATTTGCACCTCTTTTTCATCTTAAATCTGATACAAAGTTCAAAATGCAGAACACATTAAAATTCACTCGAATTATAAATTTGATTTCTCAACAAGTAAAACATGGGGACGGCAATATAGAAGTCTTGAACAGCCTACACATTTAAATGAAAAAGCAATTCCTTCCAAAAAATGTTTGCCCGTCTGTATCTCTCTTTCACTTCAATAATCCTGCAAATAGTTTATATTTGTCAGTTGATCTCTCTGAATGAGTCCCTAATCAGTGTCAACCTTAAAAATTAACAACAGATTGATAATTGGGTATTACAGATCTTATTTGAAGTGAACAAATGTTTGGAATTTACTTGAATTCCACCAGGAAGCATTCTTGAATCATAATACAAGAAATGAGATATGTGAGAGGTGTGCAAACCTTATTTTAAAATGAATGTACTCCAATATTTTAAGCATTTCAATCAAACAGTCAAAATGAACAGGTGAATGGAAAAATAAAAACAAGTTTCTGACAATTCATAAATTGATCAACAATTATAAATTCACTTTGATCAAAGGACAGAGTAATATTTAGATGAATCACAACATTTAGTTACAAAGTAGGCAATCAGCTGACTGATAAGTAATAGGTGGTGGCATTTGTTAGTTTACTGAAGAAGATATCAACTTTATTTCAAATTTATAGCAGCAGAGAATAATGTTTAATGTGTTTCAATTGTTTGGACTTGCCCCTTTGCAACAAAATAAAGGATCAATCTCATTACTTAGACATCGTAATCTTTAATTCTGCAACATTTTCAGATATTCTCCAGGAACTTATAAGCAACAGAATTAGATACAGTTATTCCCACTATCCAAAAGTAGAGCGTTATTATGAAACCTTTCATAAGCTGAAAAGGCGTAAATCGAAGAAGCATTAATCTTTTTCCTTTTTTTTCGTAAAAGTGAAAATCCTCTTCAGATTTCTTTCAGTTAAAGAAAGCAGGGACAGATGTTAGTCTTTTCTAAAAACAAAGTGGCTAAAGCAAACTTTCCAAAAGTGGGGGATACGTGTACAAATATTTCTTGGTAACCTGACACAAATAAGTATCAGATTTTGTGATTATTGATATAATAGATAAAAGCAGATCTAATGTTGGATTGAAAAGCAATTCAGTCTGTGCTTAGGTACTCTCTAATCAACATTCAGAGGAGCTCTTGATACATTTCTGTTGAAGGTGTGATTTGAAACCTTTCCTCGGGTATAGTAATAGAGACACTACCACAGCTCCACAAGCTCCTTTCATAATGTTCCCACTCAGGACGGCTGGACTGCAATATTGTGTTTAATTTGCTTTCTCAAATCAAGACTAATCAGCTGTTTATTGCAGTAATTTGTATGGGAATTAATTAGGTATTTTCTGTGTGTAATGGACTGGAAATTAAACAATATTTTGCAATAACAATAGAATAAAGGAATGGTAAACTTAAATAAACAGGAATCTCATGACAATTCTTTGAAAGACAAATTGACAAAACTGCGTGATCATTGTACTTTGATTTAAAATGCATCAGTCACTCAATGTGAATATTCAGCTGAAGACAATTTCCCTTCCTTTCAACAAAGTACAACTTCCACAAATTCAAAATGAACAGGCATTGATAAAGGAAGGAACAAGCAGATGGTAATTCTATTTTCTTTACATAAACATGTGATTAATTTTAAATAAGTTTTATATATGTAAAAAGGAAACTCTTATTGTGGTTAGAAATACAATAAATGTCAGCATGAAGTGGAAAACAATCAAATCAATTTAACTGTGTTTTCTCAGTTAAAATACAGTTCAATATTCAAAGTAATCGAGTGATTGTACACTGCAATATCTTCACATTAATTCAGTACTGAGACATAATTTCACATTTATACCCCTTACAGTGAAGCAACCTTGTGCCAGGAGTCCGAAGAGCCAGGGGAGGTCCTTAATGAGTACTTTGCTTCAGTATTCACGAGTGAGTGGGACCTTGTCCTTTGTGAGAACAATGTGAAACAGGCTGAAATGGTCGAACAGCTCGATATTAAGATGGAGAATGTGCTGAAAATATTGAAAGATCATGGGGATAGATAAGCCCCCTGGGCCAGAAAGGATTTAACTTAGGTTGTTATGGGAAGGGAGGCAAGGGATTACTGTGTTTTGGCAATGATCTTTGCATCCTCACTGTCCAATGGAGTCATACCAGATGATTGGAGGGTGGCAAACGTTATTCCCTTATTCAAGAAAGGCAATTGAGATAATCCTGGGAATCATTGTGTCCAAATAACATCAGTTGTGGGCAAATTATTGGAGAGGATTCTGAGAGACAGGATTTATGATTATTTGGAAAAGCATAGATTGATTAGAGATGGTCAGCATGGCTTTGTGAGCGACAGGTTAAGCCTCACAAACCTTATTGAATTATTTGAGGATGTGACAAACATATTGGTGAGGACAGAGTAGTGGATGTGGTGTATCTGGACTTTAGTAAGATGTTTGATTAGGTTCCCCATGGTAGCTCATTTAGAAAGTAATGAGGTATGGGATACAGGGAAACCTGTCTGGTTAAATAATAAATTGGCTGGCCCATAGAAGACAGGGTGAGATTACATGGATAGTTTTTAGCTTGGAGCACGGTGTCCAATGGTGTTCTGAAAGGATTAGTTCTGGGACCTCTGCTCATTGGGATTTTTTATAAATGACTTGGATGAGCAAGTGGAATGGTGGGTTAGGAAATTTCCAATGACACGAGAGTTGTGGAGTTGTGGATAGTGTGGAAAGCTTTTGTAGGTTGCTAGAGGACATTGACAGGTTGCAGAGCTGGGCTGAGAAGTGGCAGATGGAGTTCAACCTGGGAAAATGTGAATTAATTAATTTTGGAATTTCAAATTTGAATGCATATTTTCAGATTAAATGCAGGATTCTTGCCAACGTGGTGGAAAAGAGGGATCGTAGGGTGCACGTCCATACATCCCTCATAGCTGACATCCAAGGTGATAGGGTTATTAAGACGGTGTATGGTGTGTTTGCTTTCATTAGCAGGGAGATTGAGTTTAAGAACTACGCGGTTATGCTGCAGCTCTATGGATCCGTGGTGAGACGACACTTAGAATATTGTGTTTGGTTCTGATCACTTCATTATACATAGGATGCGGAAGCTTTAGGTAAGGTGCAGATGAGATTTATCAAGGTGTTGCCTGGACTGGAAGGCATGTCTTATGAAGAAATGTTGAGGGAGCTGGGGCTTTGCTCATTGCAGTGAAAGAGTATGAGAGCTTACTTGATAGCTTTGTGTAAGATGATGAGAGGCATAGATAGAGTGGAAAATGAAAGTCTTTTCCCCACAAAGTGGCATAATTTGAAGATGAATGGGGGAAGTTGTGGGGAGATGTCAGAGATAGTTTCTTTATAGATAGTGGTGAGTGTGTGGAATGTACTGCCAGTGGTGGTAGTAGATTCAGATCCATCAGGTACATCTAAGCGACTCCTGGATAGGCACATGGATGATAGTAAATGAAGGGCATGTTGGTTAGTTTGATCTTAGAGAAGGATAAAAGATCCGAACAACATCGTGACAAAAGGGTCTGTACTGTGTTGTACTGTTTTATATTCTATGGACTGAAATGAACAATTATATATTAGCAACATATAGATTTTCAAAATTCTATTAGCATAGTTAAGAATAACGATAAATTTCATCTTGCTATTTGACTGTGCTATCTGCAAAAATGTCCAGGAATTGTTGCAGGGAAAAGTAATTAGGTGTTTTCTAAATTTATAGGGCTGGGATTACACAGACCATTCAAATGAGCAAAAGTCATATTTTTAACAGTGCGTGTTGTAGCAGAAATAATTGATTATTTTGTAGGTGTGTAGATTGGAAATAAAATTGATATTTATATTACTGTATAGGTACTAGGTAAGATTGGATTAAATTCAGATATAAACATCACTGTAGTTGTTAGCAAGACTAAAATAAAGCATATAATAATTATTATCATGCAAATACCTTAATAATTACTGTTAGAATTCTGAAAAAAGATATATTGTACCATTTTTTAAACATTCAATAAATTAAATTGTGAACCTCAGTATACTTGTTACCCAGACCAATTATTATGCAATTATTGTAATGATAATGACTTAATAACTAATGCTAAAACCTAAACAGATAAATTGGTTCAATACTTTGTCAGCCTGTTGCTCTGAAATTGATTGGATATTTATTAAGATCTGTAAACTGAGGGAAAAAATATAATAGCTCGCTTGATAGAATTGAAGGAAAAAATGAGACAGTGTTTATTGAACATGATTGTTTTTGTTCAAAAATGCAGTTGATGCAAGAATAATATATTTTCCTCCATTGGTTTTCTTGTAGAGACATGTTTTTTTTTTTAAATTTTGTCATGATTCAATGTTGAGACACTTGTGTCAGAGTCTGCAAAGGGGAGAGTGAGAGAGAAAGAAATTTTATAAAAGCAGAAAGGAAAGGAACTGGCGAGCAGAGGAGCTCCAACTGTAGTGTCTCACCCTGCTAACACCTTATTGGGTGAGCTGGAATGCAGACTAGTAAAGCAACAACCTGACACAGTCATACACACAGAATCATAGCTTACAATGTCCTAGACACCACCATCACTATCCCTGTGTGTCCTGTTCCACCGGCAGAACATGGATGTAACTGAAATGCTGGAACATGCAGGGTTGTGGACTAAGATCTGCAGAATGTGATTAATATTTGACATTTCTCCAGAATATTAAACTCCAGTCCAATTTGAAAATTTATTAGCGTCATCAGACTTGAACTACAAATGTCAGTTAAAAAAAATCAGTAAGTTACAGCACAGATCGAGGCCACTTGGCCAATCCTGTATGTGTTGGCTGCAATAGAACTCCCCAGGCTTTACAGCTTTTTGTACTCACCATTGAAAGCAACAATTTCAGACTGTGGACTCTGCCCACTATGCTTTTATAATCTGTTTTATAAATATATTTCCTTGACAGCTGCACACCTTGTTTCCTTGTTTCATTCCCAGCCCTAAATCCATTCCCCATGGCCTTGCGGGATGACCATTTCTGCTGTTTAATCTCTCCTGCCTTCCCCCATGTGACAGATTGTCTTTTTGTCCTTGTCTCACCCTATCTTGCTCACAACTTGTTACATTTCTGATGGTTCCCAGACATCTGTAACTATCACTGCGCCCCCTGGGTCAATGGCGCGAGTTTTGAATTTTCTTCCTCCTGAGATAATCAGAAATCTTTCCGGTTGCAGATATTATTTTGAAAAGCAGAGCACTTGTGTCAGAGTCAAGTATTTGTGAGCCTTCATCCACAATTCCGAGCATTTGCATGTAATTTGTGACCGTCCCACAGATGTGTAACTTTACTGGATTGGCCATGCTAATATGGCCGCAGTGTGCAATTTAGGTGGGTTGGGCTAGCCATGGTTAATATGGGGTAATGGGGGTAGGGTGGGTGAGCAGGTCATTGCAGACTCGATAGGCCGAATAGACTCTTTCTGCACCCACTAGATTCTGTGATTCTAATTAGCTTCGATTGTTGTTCTATTTTCCTCATGCCAGGTTCATTCAACTCACACATATGATTCTGTGGGTGCTCACTCGCTCCTTCCCTTCAGTTTTACATCAATTTCACACTGTATGTGAGGGTGGGAATGGATTTGTAAATATAAATGCTCCAACGGAAACCCCTCACAGCTCAGCAACTGTTTCTGCTACTTTCATCATTCACAAGGAACAGGAAAATAAAGGTTCAGTCACAAATCTTACAGGAACATAGCGGTCATAATCACCAGGAAAGGCTGAACAGCTCAAAACGCTTTTCTCAAGAAAAGAGGAGGCTCAGAGACAGCCTGGTACAAGTAGAAACCTTTGTGTCTGTGTTTTCAGAGATTTGTGATTGAAATCATTGGGTTGGAAGCATGTTTCATTGCCCCAGATCATCAAAGGTGCTATCTAAATGTGCATCTTTCTTTCTATCTGTCTGAGTTAACAATGAGATGGACATGTCAATGTCTGAGTGTCGTACCAAATCCCTGATTGAATGTCTCCCCCAACAAAATCAGGTGCCTCGCCACTCACTGGGTCATGGAGAAACTCTGCCGTTACAATGAGAACTGTCTTTGCTCTCGCCTCTCCTAGTGCTGCCGCCAAATCCCCACTTCCCTTCATTAAATCCCAGCTGCTTCTAGTCCACCCACATGGACATTTTGAAGAGCATGACAAGAGATTGGAATGAAACCGAGAGTTCAACAGCCAGAATGAAAGAGGAAGAAGGAAATAAATGGTGATTGTGGATCCCTAGGAATACAGACTCCAGGATTAGTCCTTGTGGGCATTCCTGCAGTAATACAAGACAGCATTCCATGATGAGAGTTAAACCCGGGTGGCAGGAGAGGGAGCCACTGAACATGAGAAGGTTTATTTCAAACAGAGGAGGTTTGTTCAGTCAGTAACAGTGTGTTCGACATGGAGGTGAAGTGAGCAGTGAGGGGAAATGTTACCACAAGCTGCTGCTGGATAACTTGCATTGGAACAGGAGGAGGCCGTTCAGCCCCTCAACTCTGCTCTGCCAATCATGATGATCATAGCTGATGTGTGACCTAACGTACAACTTTCGCAACTCTCAAAATTCATCAATAAACTCCTCTGCAACACAAAAGATGAGTATTGGAAAACTAAACATCTGCAAATTCTGGGACATCAGAAACAAAATCAGAAATTGCTGGAAAAATTCAGCAGGTCTGGCAGCATCTGTGGAGCGTGAACCTTTCAGGATCAGTGACCGGTCAGGTGACCAGCTGCAGTTGACCATTCTGCTGTTTCTATAACACTGGAACAGGTTCTGGTGCGAGAGGAATGAGATTGACAATAACAACCGGGGAAACAGGAGGCCGTACTCAATCAGAATTAGTGAGAGATTTGAATGAATCCTTTCTCACACATGGAGCAGGTGAAGGGTCTAAATCCACAGTGCTATCTCTGTTGCCTCAGAAGATCGAGTGCAAAAGTGAGGACCGCAGATATCTGCAACCAGCCTTGGTCAACGGCCTGTGTGGAGTCCCACATTATCCCCATGATAGTGTGGGTCCCCTCCAGGTGCTCTGGTTTCTTCCCACAGTCCAAAGATGTGCAGGTCAGGTGGATCAGTCGTGCTAAATTGTCCACAGTATCCATGATTGTGCAGACTCGGTGGATCAGCCATGGGAAATGCAGTGTTCCAATGTTAGAGTGCTCTGGGCGTGATGTTCTTTGGATGGTCGGTGGGGTTTGATGGGCCAATGCTCTCCTTCCACACTGTAGGGATTTTATTCTATGATTGACGACAAAGGCTACACAGCAGGGTGTCCTTGGAGAAGGAGCATATGGTGTGCATCAATGCTCTAGATGCCTTTAGGTAGAGGTGGGCACCACAGGTGATAGAGTGCTTTATCTCCACCGCTTCCCCCTCCGTACAACTCTATTTTGATTTAGTCCTTTCTCACTCTCACTTGTAATGGTTTGCTTGGCCCGTAATGGGTTTTGTTTGGAAATATTCTATTAGTTACACAAATGGTTTACTACTGGTGATTATATGTCTAGATTAGAGTGGTGCTGGAAAAACTCAGCAGGTCAGGCAGTATCCGAGGATCTGGAAAATCAACGTTTTGACAAAAGCCCTTTTCCAGCACTACTTTAATCTAGGCTCTGGTTTCCAGCATCTGCGGTCCTCACGTTTGCACTGCTGGTGATTAATCACTGCTGGTGATTATATGTTAACCAAAAGCAAAATGGCGTAATGATGATTTTAATGGTGGGAAGGTTGCTGTGATAACACTTCTGGGTCAGAGAAATGGGGGAAAAGAACGCTTCACATCTCACAGAATGAGAACTGAAAAGCAGTAAATCAAACCAAAGGTTCAGACAGGGAGGGAATATTTCCCTGGAGTTTGAGTAGTTGGAAAGTGATGGTGTCCGGGAATAGTCAGGATTTTGTTTTACAGAGGTTGAAACCTTTAAAACTGTTATATTCAGACAGTTTATGTTATTTTCTTTAATTTTATTTTCTGTGCAAAAAACTTTTATAACATTTTAGAACCAAAATTTACAAACCTTGTGTTAAAGATAAATGTTAAATAAAATCATTCAAACCATCCCTCACTGAAAACTGATGTGCAAGTTCAATCTCCTGGAGAATCCATGCCCACTCCTTCCTACCCGGGCTCCATGGCTATATACATACCTGGGAGATAGCAGCAGGAGGAGACCATTCAGCCTTTCAATCCTGATCCACCATTCAATGGGAAACAGCTGACCATCCAGCTCAGTCCCCTGTTCCTGCTGTGCTCCAATCCCCTTTCATGACTTTACCTCGAAGAACTATATCTAAGTCCTCCTTTGGTTTCACTGCCTTTTGTTCCAGTGACGTTGCGGTGTTACTGTGTGGGTGTAGGCAGGGGTAATGTGATGGTGCTGCCTCCTGGAGGATGTACTCAGCATCCCTCATCATCCTGTAGTAACATCAAATGGGTTTCAGCAACTAGAGATAGAAAACGTTTCCAGGTTATGGGCATCACTGGCTCAGCCAGCATTTATTCCCCATCTCTAGTTACCCTTGAGAAGATGGTAGCGATCTGCTGTCTTGAACCATTCGCAGTCCATTAGGTGTAGATAGACCGACAATGCTGGGAGGGAGAGTGTTGCAGGATTTTGGCCGAGTGATTCTCTATCTTTGGTTCTTCAAATGCTGTTTAACTTAATCACAATCTGCACATGATTTTGAGATTTCAGTCTGCAAATCTTCACCATCTAGCACCCTCGATAAAGGAATATGTACAGATTAGAAATTCAGAGCAGACAATTCTAGCTTCTCAGGAATATTTTTCTCCTTTCTTCCCTCAAAGCTGTAACCCTCCAGCCCACTTACTCTCTCCCACCATTCTCAGTCTGCTTCCCCCTAACGTGCACCCTCCGCATTCTTATGGAGTTACTGATAAACAGATCCATGCCACCACTTCCCATCCTGGTTAGACTCTGCACCCTTTCTGGGTTCACTTCCTTTCCCTTCAGTTACTGCAATTCAATAATGTAACAGCAGAATGAAACAAAAGGAAACAGAAAGGGAGGTGGCAGATCCTGGACAGAAGGGGAACCTTCAGTCTGGGAGAATGGGTCAGGTCCTTCCTAGTTTCCCATTGGTCGATTCCCAGCATTACAACAAGTTGGGGATTGAACTTGGTCCCACATGGGCGTGATGGCACTTTGACCCCCCTCCCCCCCACCCCCAACCGATTAATACTATAAGCAGATGTGTCCCTTCTCCATCCAATCACAGTATGCTAGTTACCCAAAACACATGCTCCAAAACCCACCCACATTTCGTACATGTACAGTGCCGGGTTTCCCTGCACACGTGTTGTCCCTGCCTCAGGGCTTGTGGGATTTGTAATCCCCATGAAGCCCCTGGAGACCTGTTGCTGGAAAGTGAATGAAAGGTGTGGGGTGGAGGGTGTTGTGTATCGGATCCCCATTCAGGTACACAAGACATGTTGACTGTCACTGGGTTTTACTGAGACATCCGCTAAGACAACTCGATTTCTGATGTAAGGAATATACATTCAGCCAATCGCGGGGTGGGGAGGTTAATAAGGTGCAGCAGATTTTAAGCAGATGTGGGTCAGTGGTGAGCACTGCTACGTCACAGCGTCAGAGACCCGGGGTTGATTCCAGCCTTAGGCGACTGTGTGGAGTTCACACATTCTCTCCATGTCTGCATGATTTTCCTCTGGGTGCTCCAGTTTCCTCACACAGTCAAAAGATGTGCAGGTTTGATGGATTGGCCATGCTAAATTGCGCACAGGGTTCATGCATGTGCCGGTTAGACAATTAACCATGGGAAATGGAGGGTTATAAGGAGTGGATAGGTCTGAATGGAATGCTCATCATAGGGTTGGTGTGGACTCAATGGACGGATACTCTGTTTCTGCACTAAAGGGACTCTATTCGATTCTCATGGGGAAGAATGTACCTATTTCAATGTGTTGTGAATCTGGTGGAGCTGGTTCGAAGGGCTGGATTGCCTCTCCTCACTGTGCCCAGTGCTCATCTTCTTATGGTAAGAACTGGAAAGCTGAATCCAAAAATCACACCTTCACCAAAGGAGATTTTCGGAAAATGCAGGGCAGTCAGAGAGATTAGCGTTCCAAACTTAGATAGTGAGGAAGCGTATAGGAGATAATAATTTTGAAATTTTAAACTGAGGGGAGACAGTGTTTTATGGTTTTAGATTGTGTCGGACATTCACAGCGTCCAGAATATTCTGTTGTGAATATCTATCCTATACTTTATTACAAAGCCAAGGTCTTTGACAATGAACCGCAAAACATCCAGGAAACATCGCCTCACCTGCTAATCTGATATAAAAAAAAACTTGTGAGAAGTCTGGTTGAATTTAGAATACAGATGGAAAGCGGGAAGATTAAATCTAATCCCAAGATCCTGTGCTTAAACAAAGGAGAGTACAATAGGATGAGGCAGGAATTGGCTAATGCAGACTGGAGGCAAAGACTTCACGTTGGGACAGTTGACGGACAGTGGAGGAATATCAAAACAATTTTTTCAAATTTCTCAGCAAAAGTATATATCAGTGAAAAGGAAGGACTGTCGGAAAAAGAATAATCTGCCATGGGTGGCTAAGGAAATAAGGGAGTCTATCAAATTGAAATAGAAAGCATACAAATTGGCAAAGACCAAGGAGAAATTCGGAAATTGGAAAAACTTCAAAAATCAACAGAAAGCTTGATGGAATTGGGGATAAAAAAGTGATGAGTAGCTATCCCCAGGGACAGAATAGCAGTTTACACTGCTAGAGGGAAACCTATTGATTGGGGAACATATGTCCTCTGTAATTGTTGAAGCACTTAACTGTTATCATAGAGATAATCCTGATCAAGTTAAAATTCACAGCACACTCCAAAAGCTTGGATTTCCAAATAAACCTGTTGGACTATAACCTAGTGAAGTGTGGTTTTTAACTTTGTCCACCCCACCCCAACCCCGGATCCTCCACATCAGAATCCCGAAAGAAAGCCCCACTGAAACTGAAGCGCCTGTCAGGTACTTGAGGGAGCCATGGGGGCTGGGGGGAGGGTTGTTTGGTTTAACCACAAAGTGCTGAACTGAACTAGACTTTTAAACTGCCGTTGCCATGGAGATAATATTGAGAGACAGTCTGTATTCAAAGTCACAAACCACAAAAGGTAGAAGAATGGGAGCGTACACCAGACAGATGGGGAGTTATCCGATGCTGCCTGAAGGTGTTTTGCATATACACTATTCAGGTAACTGCCATGTCTCATCAATAAAGACTCAAAGAAGACCTGTCAGATTTCTGTTCCTAGTTATTCCTATCCAGCAGGGTTCAGAAATATGAGGACACAGCAGTCAGTCTTCACAGTGGAGGATACAAAGAACATGCCAGTAATTGATAAGGAGACTGAGGAAGGTGAGGACCGAGAAACAACCATTATCATTGAAGAGTTAGAGTTGGGCAAGCTAATGGAGCTAAACGTACACAAGTCTCCTTGCCCTGATGGAATACATCCCAGGATACCGAAGAGTTAGGGGGAGAAATAGCAAATGCACTTAGAGTTATAGCAGCCTGCAGCAGAGACAGGCGCTTTGGCCCAGACTGGCCCTTGGCAATCAGAATGTCCATCCACGCTAACCCCATTTCCCTGCACTTGGCCCACCTGCTTCTGAAACTTTCCTATCCATGCATTTGTCCAAATGTCTTTTCCATGTTGTTAATGTACCCACCACAACCACTTCCACTGACAGCTCATTCCATATACATACCACCCTCTGTGTAAAACATTTGCCCCTCCGGTTCCCTTGTATTTTTTCTCCTCTAACTTTAACCTGATGCCCTTTAATCCTTGAGTCCCTGGGAAAAGGACTGAATGCATTCACCTTACCCATGCCTCTCATGGTCTTATACATTTCTATAAAATATTCCCCTCGGTTTCCTCTGCTCTAAACGAGAGAGCCCTCGCTTGTCCAACCTCTCCCTGTAACTCAGACCGCTGAGACCTGGCATCATCCTTGTAAATTTCTTCTCCACCTTTCTAGTTGAATAACTGAGACCTACACTGCGCTCATCACATTTCCCGTGTTTCTCCATGGCACTGGAACCGACGTGACAGCGCCAATGGATTACAATCCATGTACGATAATTCACTCCATTACAACAATCCCATTTTCATAGCTTTTTCCATGACGCAGGAATCCTTTTGACTTTCTGGTTTCATGGTTAATTGTCCTCATACAAAACCAATCTACTCCTGGGAACTGTGCCATGATCTTTTAGACTTTCAAAAACAAATGAAATCTCTCTCCACACTCACCATGCTGACATAGACTTCGCTGTCTCAGTACTTTTGCAGTCACACTGAGATTTGAAATATTCGCCCACGATCAGAATGCACCACCTTTCCTTTCAGATGAAAAGGTCAATGATATTCAGATCGGCACGGATCAAGTAACTATCAAAACTGAACATGAAGTTCAATTTGAATTTCTAAACTGCAAATCACCCCTTTCAGTACTGCACAACAAAGAAAACAGAAAGTGCTGGAAATCCTCAGCTGGTCTGGCAGCATCTGAAATGCTGACAGATGCAGGAAACATTGCAGCCTTGAAGCAGTGTTTAGATGATCACACCAGGCATGTGTGCTTGATGACCAATATGGAGAAGATGGGGGCAGGGATCCCTTTCTGGAACGGCCTTGGTGAGACTACATCTGGTGTACTGTGTGTACCTTTGTTCCCCTTTCCCAAGGAAGGCTTCCCTGGTTATTGAGAGAGAGTAAAGGAGAGTCATCAGACTGACTCCTGGGATGTGAAGATAGTTAAGGACTGCAGATGCTGGAAGTCAGAGTCTTTTCAATGTGGATCTGGGGAAATGCAGCAGGTCAGGCAGCATCAGAGGAGCAGGAAGGTTGATGTTTTGGGTCGGGACCCTTTGTCAGTCCGGATATATAGCCCTGACCCGAAACATCAACTTTTCAGCCCCATCGTAACCATGCTGGTCATCAAGCACCTATTTATTCTAGTCCCACGTTCTGGCACTCAGCGTGTAATGGATATTGTAGTGTTTGGTGTGATCATCTCAACACTTTTTCAAGGCTGCAATGTTTCCTGCATCTGTCATCATTCCAGATGCTGCCATACCAGCTGAGGATCTCCAGCACGTTTTGTTTTTATTGCAGATTTCCACCATTTTGCTGAAGCACAGGAAGACAGAGAGTTGTACAGCTCCAGATTTTGTTGACTCTGATTCCTGGGATGGCAGGACTGATGGCTGAAGAGGGACTCAATCTTCGTTTAATCCTCCTTTCCTTTAGCTTTCTGAGCCACTGAAGACATCACTGATATTCTAGCTCCCATTCCCTGACCTGAATCTGACCCATTTCAGCCGACACTTTAGTTCCCATCCCCCTGCCAGACTAGTTACAATGGGACAGGCAATAGCCCCCACCAGGGGATTTCTCGCAGCTCTTCCCAGGGGTAACCGGTCAGGCTGGTACAGGTCCCACCCAGAAACAGTCCCAGTGCCTGAAGAATCTAAAGCCTTCTTTGGTACACCATTTCCCCAGCCACATATCCAGCTGATCTGCCCTCTTATCCATGCTCTCACGAGCACATGGCACTGGGTGCCAATCTCGCGTTATTGCATTTCAGGAGCTACATTTTAATGCATCCCTGATCTCCCGATATCCAGCTTTCAGGCCCTCATCCCTTTGTCATTTGTATCTATGTGTTCCACAACCACTGACTTTACCCTCCAGCCGCTCCATGATATCGCAGATCCTAGCTCCAGGAGGTAACGTACCATCCTGGATTCATGTCTGTAGCCACAGCAGTGCCCACCCTAACCCTGACCATTGAAGCCCCTGTCACTATAGCCGTGCTTCCTCTCTTTCCTCCCGCTCTGTGCAGCAGAGCTCTCTGTGATGTCATGACCCTGGCTGTTGCTGATTTCCCGAGAAGCCACCCCACCCATTCCCACCCTTACAGAATCCCAAACAGTATACAGTATCTGTTTGAGAAGAGGAATGATCACTGGGAAGTCCTACACTCCCTTCTTGAGCCCTTTACTTGATCTGATGGTCATCCATTCGCTTTCTTCCTGTGTGTAACCCTCACCTGCAGTGTGACGGACTCACTAAACGTGCTGTCCATAAGATTCTCAGTATCACAGTGAGTCTACTCACAACTCTAACTCTGAAAAGCAGTTTCCATTAACTGCAGATGGGAACCCTTCCTGCACACATAGCCGTCAGGGACACTGGAAGCATCCCTTATTTCCCACATTGTGTAAGAGTAGCACACCACGGCTCTGAGGTGCCCTGTCACAACATCTCTCTACATTCATCCAGTTACTCCTATCAAGAGAATTTAAATAAGTGAGCAACCTTCCTTCACTTTAAACATGTCCATTATAATAACAAAAAAAAAATCTTAACTTAAGCTGATATGTCATAGTTTAAAAACTTAAATACTCCGCAGGTATCACTGACAAATTGGCTGTTTCCATTGGGACTGTGAATTTCTGAACGGCCTGAACTAAAACGGAGTTTCAGCTTCACCTTCTCCCTGTCTCACCTCACTATTTACACCCAACTCTAAAACACTCTCATTGAGCCAAGCAGCACTCTAAGTGCAGCCCTGTCATTTTCATTGTCTGCTCACACCTACACTTCCGTCAGCCTCCTGTACTGTCCCAATACATCTCAATAGGAGCTCAGGACCAGCACTGCATCTTTCAATTCAGCCCTTTGTAACCCCAGAGTCAAAATGGACTTCAGCAGTTTCTGAATGAACAGACAGTCGTCAGAATCTGGAATGTTCCACCTGAAATGGCGCTGGAATTTCAATGAGAAATTTGCAGAGAATTGGAAGTAGGGAGTTTACAGATTAACATTATAAAGTGGATGATTGAGACTAAATCTGACAGTTCCTGCAAAAAGACGAGGTGTAATTTGGATAAATCTATGCTCTCTCTCAGGCCAATACCTCCTTCCACAGCTCCAGGGCCAAGAATTGAACACATACCCCAAGGGTGATCAAACCATGGACTTGAAAATCTTTCTGCTTTTTGATTAGATTAGATTACTTACAGTGTGAAAACAGGCCCTTCGGCCCATCAAGTCCACACCGCCCCGCCGAAGCGCAACCCACCCATACCCCTACATTTACCCCTTACCTAACACTACGGGTAATTTACCATGGCCAATTCACCTAACCTGCACATCTTTGGGCTGTGGGAGGAAATCGGAGCACCCGGAGGAAACCCACGCAGACACGGGGAGAACGTGCAAACTCCACACAGTCAGTTGCTTGACAAAAATATTGAAGATTTTTCCCACAGACAGAACAGACAAACCTTTCTTGTTCCACAGTTAAATGCCAATGATATTCAGATCGTGATGACTCCGCTGACTGTAGAAACTTGTATTTTGAGATCCCAGTCTCAATTATTCTCAATTACTATCCTATAAAATGAATTCACAAAACAAAGTTCACAGTCAGTGCAAGATGAATAGTGAAGGCAAACACTTCTCTTGGTATGTGTTTGATGTGTAAATGCTCCTCTTCAAATTACCCCACCCCCACCCAGGAAGAGAGCTGAAGCCGACCACATCGGCTACCCGCCCATCCCCACCGCCACGCTGCCAAGGACATGCAAGTCCTCCACCACAAAATCCGAGCCACCCGACACCTGGAGGAAGAACACCTTGGGAACTTTCAACCACATGGCATCAAGGTTTTCTCATCTCCCGTCCCCCATCTTATCTCAGATTCAACCCTCCAACTCGGCACAACTCTCTTGGACTGTCCCAAATGTCCATCTTTCTTTCCAATTATCCATTCCACCCTCTCACCACTACCCCCCAACTACAACCACCTATTGCCTCCCTAGCTCCCTTCCCCCAATCCCAAACAACCCTCTATATTTATCTCTCAGCCGTATACCACCACCCACACTTCTGATGAAGTGCTGACATGCTCAATATGTCAATTCTCCTGCTCCTTGGATGCTGCCTGACCTGCTGTGCTTTTCCAGCGCCACACTTTAACATCAGCCGGAAGAACAATACCTCATCTCCCACTCGGGGACCCTGCAATCCTCTGGCTTCAACATCAAATTCAATAATTTTAGATCCTGAACTCTCCCACGTCCTAGTGTCTTTGCCCCCGCCCCCTCTTACCAGGTTCTAATGAGAGAGCAGTCCTATGGTCGGGTCGGGCAATGCTGACTTGATCTTTTACACAGTGATGCCGCTGTGCCTCGAGGATGGGGAGACGGAATGCTGAAGGTGGTGGATGGGAAACCACTCAGGTACAGTGCTTTATCCTGGAGGATGTTCACTTTCTTTAATATTGCTGCGGGGGGGGGGGGGGTGTATTGATGCGGGCAAGTGGAGAATGTTCCAACACAACCCTGACGTATACCTTATAGAGAGCAAACAGACATCGGGGAATCAGCGTTTTGGAAAAACTGAGATTTTTCTCCTTGTAGCAAAGGAAATTTGGGGAGCTGTGACAAAGCGTTTTACAAAAGTTTCACGTTATAATAATAAACCTTACACCCATCAGCTCATTATACAAGGATTACAGGACACATGTTGAAGATTTGGGAAGATCTATTGAGAGGATGGTTTGATTCAAAGGAGAACGTTTATTCAGCAAATGATATTGATCTGGAACACAATACTCTCACACAATATGAATATCCAGGTCCTGATGAATGGAGTAATTCTGTCAGAGTTTGGCGTTACAATGACTGAGATTACCATCTGAATATCTGCCTGTAATACAAGTTTATAAAATCCGTCACTGTCAGTTCAAGTTTGAAACTCATACAATCCCCTCTGCCTGGCCCAGGATGACTGTACACATTACCCCTGGTGGAGGTTAGCAGGCACTTCAAGGACAAATCTGTGTGGGTTTCTATGAGTTTCCACCTTGGGACTTCATGTGACTGAATATAGGACAGCATGCCCCAAGATTCAGTGAGGATTTGCTTTCTTTTCTTTCCTTCCGTTCTGCCGATGTGCCTCATCAATAAGACATGGGATGTGAAAGGCTCATGCAGCTTGATGGGCAAGATGTCTCCATTCTGACCAATGGGCATCAAGCTCCCCCCAGTCATGAAACAGAGTATCCCTGAAAGATAGTAACTGCGCATGCTTCCCATTGCCCAGTGCTCACAGTGCATGTTTCGGATAATGAGGGGGGAAATCTCCGAGAAAAGGCATAACAGGAAATTTCCAAAAGGATTATAAACAGTTTACAGAGATATATTCACAGGAAACGTTGGCAAATAGAGTATAACTTGGGATAAACTGTAGAAAGCTACACCACAAAGGGACTGGGGGAAAATGAGCAGGAAACACAGAAAGCGAGCACACAGTTACAAAATGGAATCAGGACGGGGAATGGAATGTTCTCCCTTATTTCAAAGAGTTGGAAATATAAGAATTTGGAGTGTATACCTTAGGGCAACTAAACAAATTGCGAGTGAGATCCACATCTGGAGTAACGTGAACAGATTTGGTCGCTTTAGTTAACGAAATAGAGCAGTTTATTGGAGGCATTTCAGAGAAGACCCATTGGGATGATCCCTGTTTTGAAGAGATTATCCTGTAAGCAAAGGCTGAATAAGTTGGGAATCTACTCACTGAACTTTGGAAGAATGAGAGGTGATCTCTTTGAAACATGCAGGATTCTGTCGAGATTTGACAGGGTAAATATGGAGAGGATGTGTCCCATTCCGGGCGAGTCTTGAATCAAATTCTGCGTCAGTCGCAGAATCAAGGGTTCTGTTTCAGATTTGTCAAGTTAAAGGCAACACCGAAACAGGTTAGGGTTTCAGTAGCAATGGAGCTGGGGTGAGAAGGAGACAAGCAACGTTTTAGAGATTGAAATTCTTGGTGTTTGTGATTGTGTAGATGTCTGATCAGAAGGTCAACTTGGGGTCAGATACGAGAGCAATACTGGGAAGAATGTAGTTCTGCCTCAGACACTTCCCAGTGAGAGGGAGGGACACAGCAGTAAGGGAAATGAATTTGGAATAGCAACTAAAGGCAATGGGTTTAAAATTACAGTGTTTCATTGGAGTGAATTGCAGCTAATCGAAGCCTGGTAAGCAGTTTGATAACTGAGTAATAGTGGAGGAATGGAGACGGATGATGGGGAGAGAGAGTTGGACATTGTCAGTGTACATGTGAAACCTAACACAGTGCTTTTGGGCAATGTTACCTCCTGGCAGTATGTAGTTGAGAAACAGGACGGACCAAGGATAGATCCAGGAGGGACACCAATACAATGAATTCAGAAAGGAAAGGGAGAGTGGAGATGGAGCAGGATTTTCCAGTGATGATGAGGTCAAATCTTAGGTTTTAGCAGAATGGGAGAGAAGGACATAACCAGAAAAGACAGACAGACAGATCATGGAACAATATCTGTGAATTGGCAAGGGGGGGCGGGGCGGTGATAAACAGGAGGATGAGACGGAGATTTGGAATGTCCATGATTTAGCTACACTAGGGTAAATAGTCAAGATGACATCTAATAAGGCTTGACAAGAGACTCTAGGAAATGCAAGTTTAGGACTAAAATGAGGAGCACCCTTGTGAGGCAGTTTGGCTGGGTGGGCTAGTGAAGAGGGCGGAAAGAAGCAGAGGCAGCTGATCGGATTGTCTCAATGCTATTGACAGAGAAACTCCATGTGCTCCTCACTCTTGTTGTTGGAGGGGAGGATGGAGGAGACAGGATAATGGACTTTGTTTTTATTTCCAAAACAATAAACAAAACCTGTGATAGTGATTCTAAAAATAAGTGTACAAAGCTGCCATATTTATCATTTATCAACAATATTAAAATATACAACTGAAGTTCAGGTTTGAATCCCAAATCGGTACAGGGTGGCTCTGAAGTCAAGAAAACAATAACTGGAATGAAGAATCTACTGTTTGCCATGGAACCATTGGGGATTTTGTTCTGCTATTGACAATGTCCTTGAGGGAAAGAAACCCGACAGTGGCCCATCAAGTCAATCATTGTATTAATCACTGCACAGTCTCAACAAAGGAATGAAACTGGATGGACAACATTACATCTGCCAATGCACTAGCAAATACAACCACACAATCAGCCTTCTTGACCCTGCAACTTCCGCCTCACTGTGGGCCAACAACAGCAGCAGAACTGTACTCCAGCCCAATCTGAAATCTCATGGACTGATATCCCCCACTCAACCATTAACATCAAGCCGGGGAATCAACCCTGGTTCAATGGTGAATGCTGGAGGGCATGCCAGGAGCAGTACCAGGCATACTAAAAAATGTGGTGCCAACCTGGTGCAGCTACCAAACCCGCATGCCAAACAGCACCAGCAACACCAAATAGAACTAAGTGATCCCATAACCAATAGATTAGATCTGAGTTCTGCAGTTCTGCCACACCTAGTCAAGAATAGTGATGGACAATTAAACAACTCACTGGAGGAAGCAGCACAGATATCTCCACCCTTACTGATGGAATGATCTCACACATTCATGCAACAGATAAGACGACAGCATTAGCAGCGATTTTGAGCCAGCAGTGCCAAGTGGATGAGCCATTTCCATTGGTCCCTGACATCACAGATATGAATCGACTTGGTTGAAAATTCATTTCAAATCAGTTCAAGAAATGGTTAAGTAGTGTAAAGGTATGGGCCCTGCCTATATTCTGGCAATAATACTGTTGGCTGTGCTCCAGAACCTGCTGCCCACCAAGGCAAGTACTGCTCCAGCACTGGCTCCTGCTGACTTTGTGGAACATTGCTCAGGAATGTTCCAACACAAAAACACAGGGCAGATCCAACGCAGCCAATTCCCCTCCATCAGTCCACACTCGCCCAGCAGTGAAGTGATGGAAGGTACCATCAACAGTGCTGTCAAGCACCTGCTCAGCAATAACCTGCTCAGCGATGCCCAGTTTGGGTTCTGCCAGGGCCACTCAGTTCCTGAGCTTGTTACAGACTTGATTCACAAACTGACAAACAGCTGAATCACAGAGGTGAGTGTGACAGCCCAGTCCCACTCCAAGATCATTATTTCGACTTCATTGATATCACCTGACCTCACCACAGTCTCAGCTCATTTGCTGAAATTCTCATTCATTTCTTTTGTTTTCTAGTTTTCATTATCTAAACCCACTCCTGGCCAGCATCCCACATTCACCCTCCCGATAATCTCACGAATATTGAAAACTCTACTGCCGAAGTCCTCACTTGTACCAAAACTTGCCGATCAATCAAAAGACTCCCATTTATAAGCAAAAACAATTTACTTTCGCACCTTTGAATTAATTCCTGGCTGTAATCATTACTATCTCCCTGCACTACACACCCTTTCATATCTCAATAACTCATTTTAGTTCAGACACTCAATGATGTGTTTATTTTTGAGTTCACCTGTGTGACTGTTTCTATAGATTCCAAGGGAACATGGTCTGGAATCCCCACTCTAACCCTCTAAGATCTACTTTCTTCCTTTAAGGCTTTCTTGAAAACTGCTTAATGGCAATGGTTTTGGTCACTGGACACAATCTGTAGCCTTACGTCAAAAGTTCTCCATAATATTTTTGTGAAATTAAAACCATGATGATTTGTACAGATATCTTCTACTCTTCAATGTCGCTGAGTGAATAATCTGTAATGTCTCTTACCCAACCACGTTGTGGGAGCACCTTCACCACACAAACTGCATCTGTACAAGGAAGTCAAACATCACCCTCTCCTCAGGCAACAAGGCTTTAGCATTGATCACTGGTTTCTGTGGAAGGAGGAATACACAGTTGATGTTTCAGGGAGTGCAATATGAATTACAAGGAATGAAAATGGCGCAGAATTTGACTGTCAGAAATTGAAGGAAAATGCCCTCGCTTGTTGGAAAAAAGAATTCTTGACTATCAAAGATATTGTGGGGGACAAAAAAATAACCTGATAATGGAACAGCATATGGTCAGGAGCCGGGCAGCAGTGGACAATTCATTTACATTCCTGAAGAAGGGCTTATGCCCGAAACGTCGATTCTTCTGCTCCTCGGATGCTTCCTGGCCTGCTGTGTTTTTCCAGCACGACATTTTTCAATTCATTTACAAAACAGTTGTGAAAGTAATAGTAAAATACTATACAGAGCAGACATACACCCATGAGAGACTGAGGAAGCTAGATCATGAACAAATGGACATCAGAGAGCCCAGAGGTGAACCAGAGCACAGTTCACATTTATGATCCCACAGTCAAAGCTGTCTAGCACAGACACAGACTTCTTCGGTCCAACCTATGCCATCCAGATATCCTAACATAATCTATCTAAATTAAATCCTATCTGCCACTCCTTAGCCCATTGGTCCATTTGATCACTGTCCCATTGTATTGTGAGATACCCTTCTTCATTGTCCACAATACCAACTGTAGGCTGGAGCCTGCGCACTGCTTCGTGGCTTTTGTTGCTGTTTCTCAGTTACAAGCGTGAGGGACAAAGCTAAAAATCACACAACCACCTGATGAAGGACCAGCAAAGTAGTGCTTCCAAATAAAGCTGTTGGACTATAACCTGGTGTTCTGTGAATTTTAATTTTGTCCATCCTAATCCAACACCAGCACCTCCAAGTCACGAGTGAGGGAGGACTGCATAACATAAGAACAAAAGATCTTGGAAAAGGAGAAGGCCGTCCTGCCCTTCGAGCTTGCTCTACCATTCAATAAGATCATGGCTGATCATTTTGTGGATGGAGAACCATTTACTCACGTTCTCACCGTATTCCTTAATTAATTATTTCTTTTTTAAAAAAAAAACTTACTTAGCTTTAAAAACGTTCATTCAACTAGCATCAAGTACTTCCCTGGGCAATGCACTCCATCGAGGTCAAGACGTTCCTTCTCAATTCAGTCCTAAAGTTGCTGCCTCTAACCTTGTGGTGATGCCCTCTTGTCCTAGATTCACCTGCCAGTGGAAACATCCTCTCTACTTCTATTTTATTCATTCTATTCATTATTTTATATCTTTCCATTCTTCTGAATTCCAATGAATATAATCCCAATCTACTCAGTCTCTGTTAAGCCAAACCCCTCACCTCCAGAATCAACATAGTTAACCTCCTCTGCACCCCCCTCTAGTGCCAGTACATTCTTGAGCACGTAAGGAGATAAAAACTGCATGCAGCACTCCAGGTATGGCCTCACCAGCACCACTATAGCTAGAACATAACTTCTGCTTTTAACCACAATCTTTTCAGCAATGAAGGACAAAATTCCATTTGCCTTCTGAATTGATTGTTGTACCTGGTGACCAACCCTCCTGCAGAAGGATGTTCAGGTGCCTCTACATTGCAAATAATGTGACTTTTTTTTAAATTCAAGTAATAATCTTTTTATTAATGTTACTCCAACCAAAGAGTATGACTTTACATTTATGAACATAAGATTCCGCTTGCCAAACCATTGCCCACTCACTCAATGTATCTATGTTCCTCTGCAAAGTTTCCTAGTCCTCCACACACTTTGTCCTGCTACTCATCTTAGTCTCATATGCAAACTTTGACACCCTACATGTGGTCCCCAACTCCAAATCATCTGTATCAATTCTAAATAATTGCAGTCCCAACACTGATCCTAGAGGCACACTACTAGTTACTGATTGCCAGCCAGAATAAGGCTTATTTATCCCCACTCTTGGCTTCCTGTTAGTCAACCAATCTTCTATCCATGCTAATACTCTATCCCATGCACCCTTATATAATGCAACAGTCACTTGCGTGGCACCTTGTTGAAGGCCTTTTGGAAATCCAGGTACACCGCATCCACTGTGTCCCCGTTGTCTACCTTGCTCGAAATGTCTTCATAGAATTCCAAACGATTTGTCAAGCATGACCTGCCCTTCATGAATCCATGCTCTGTCTGCCCAATGGGACAATTTCTATCGAGATCCCCTGCTAGTTCTTCCTTGATAATAGACCCAAGCATCTTTCCAACTACAGAGAATAACCTAACTGGTGTAGAATTCCCTATCTTTTGTCCAACGCCTTTCCTGACAGTCCTTCCTTTTCACTGGAATAGGCCTTTGCTGAGCACTTCCTAAAATGTCTTTGAAAATATTTCACTGCTCATCAACTGTCCCACCATAAAATCTTTATTTCCAGTCTACTTCATCCAGGTTCTCCCTCATTCTCTTTCAATTCCCCGTGTTCAAGCACAGGGCCAAGGTATTAGATTTTATCTTCACACTCTCTCCCTATGTATTCTAACTTCAACCATACAGTGATCACTTCTTCCAAGAGGATCCTTAACTCTGAGGTCATGAATTATTCCTGTCTCATTGCACAGGGGCCAGATCTTGGATAACTTGCTCCTTGTTGGTTACATTTCATACTGTTCAAAAAAACTATCATGGATACACTTAATAAACTTCTCAAGGCTACCCTGACTGAGCTGGTTCGACCAATTTACATGTAGATTAAAATCACCCATGGTATTAGACATGCCATTTTTACAGGCATGAGTTATTTCTTTGTTTATTGCCCATCCCAATGTGATGTTATTATTTGGCGGCCGACACACTGCGCCTATCAGTGACTTTCTTGTTAGAATTTTGAAAGCATCATTCCTGTTTCTCCTACTATTCAGCAATAACAACAACTACTTGCTTTGTATGGAATCTTTCACAATGGCAAATCTCCTAAGGTGCTTCATGGATGATCAAAACATTGATTAAGGAGAATTGTTTTAAAATGCATCTTAGAGGATAGAGAAGGTTAGGGAGGGTTTTCCACAGACTTCTGTCCTTGACAGCTCCAATTGTGGAGTGATGCAGGTGGGGTGGGTTGAAAAGGGAACGTGCAAATGGGAAATAGAGAAGCGTAGGCAGTGCATAAGGTCTTAAGGATAGAGGAGGTTCCAAACTGAGTCTGTCTGTCATAGACAGTATGGCTGCCTCATGGAATTTGAAGCACCGCAATGGGCCCATGCATTTCATGTTAGTCAAGGATAGTATACAGTGGCTGAGAGAACATTTGATGAGGACTTGTCTACTGAAGTAGTGTGGGCTGAGGTTAGAAACAGGAGAGGGGAGATCACACTGCTTGGATTTTTTATAGGCTGCCACAGAGTTCCAGGGAGGGGGAAGAGAGGATTAGCAAAATTACTCTGGGTAGGAGTGAAAGTAACATGGTGGTCATTATGGGCGACTTTAACTTCCCCAACATTGAGTGGAAATGCTATAACTCTAGTATGTCGGATGGATCAGTTTTTGTCCAATGTGTACAGGAGGGTTTCCTGACACAGTATGTCGAAGGGCCGACAAGAGGGGAGGCCACATTGGATCTGGTGCTTGGTCATGAACCGGACTAGGTGTTTGATTTAGTTGTAGGTGAGCGCTTTGGAGAGAGTGATCATAATTCAGTTATGTTTAGTTTAGCGATGAAAAGGAAGAGGTACATGCCACAGGTGAAGACTTATCGATGGGGCAGTGGCAATAATAATGCTATTCAGCAAAAATTAGGATGCATAGGATGGGGTAGCGAAATGCAGTGGATGCAGACAATGGAAATGTGGAGCTGGTTTAAGGAACATATATTGCGTGTCCTTGATAGGTATGTCCCTGTCAGGCAGGGAGGAAGTGATAAGGTAAGGGAACCGTGGTTTACCACAGAAATTGCATCTCTTGTTAAGAAGAAGTAGGAGGCTTATGTGTTGATGAGACAAATGGTACAGATGAGGCGATGGAGACTTACAGATCAGCTAGGAAGGATTTAAAGAGAGTTAAGAAGAGCAAAGGGAGGACACGAGCAGTCTTTAGCGAATAGAATAAAGGAGAACCCTAAAGCTTTCTATAGGTATATGAGGAATAAGGGATAGGGTAGGAATAGGGCCAATCAAAGACAGAAGTGGGAAGTTGAGTGTGGACACTGTGGAAATCGGAGAGGTGCTAAACGAACATTTCTCATTGGATTTCACTCAGGATAAATAGAATATTGTAGATAATAATGAGGTAGAAGATGTTAGACGAGAAAGGATCGAGGTTAGTTACGAACAGGTGCTATCAATTCTAGAAGGATTGAAAGTAGACAAGTCCCCTGGGCTGGATGGGATTTATCCGTAGATTGTCTGGGAAGCTCGGGAGAAGATAGCAAAGACTTCGGCTTTGATATTGAGTTGTCATTGCCTACAAGTTCAGTACCATAGGACTGGATGATTGCAAATGTGATGCCCTTGATCAAGAAGGACAGTAGGGATGACCCAGGTAATTATATACCAGTGAGCCTTACTTCTGTTGTAGGAAAGGTTTTGGAAAGGATTATAAGAGACACTATTTGTAATCATCAAACAACAATATGATTTCAGATCGTCAATATGGTTTCGTCAAGGGTAGGTCGTGTCTCACAAACCTCATTGAGTTTTTTGAGATGGTGACCAAGCATATAGATGAGGGTAGGGCAGTTGACGTGGTATACATGGACTTCAGTAAAGCCTTTGATAAGGTTCCACATGGTAGGCTGTTAGAGAAAATGCAGTGACATGGAATTGAGTGTGATTTAGCTGTTTGGATTAGAAACTGGCTTTCTGAAAGGAGGCAGCGAGTGGTGGATGATGGAAAATAATCAGCCTCCAGTGCGGTTATTAGTGGTGTGCCACAAGGATCTGTTTTGGGATCACTGCTGCTTGTCATTTTTATAAAAGTCTTAGACGCAGGCATAGGTGGATGGATTAGTAAATTTGCAGACGGCACGAAAGTCAGTGGAGTTGTGGACAGTGTGGAAGAATGTGACAGGTTGCAGGGGGACTTGGATAAACTGCAGAATTGGGCTGAATGGTGGCAAATAGAGTTCAATGCAGCTAAATGTAAGGTGATGCACTTTGTGAAGAATAACAGGAAGGCAGAGTACTGGGTCAATGGAAAGAATCCTGGTTGTGTAGATGTGCAGAAGGATGTTGGAGGCCATGTACATAGTTGCCTGAAAGTTGCCACCCAGGTGTACAGTACTGTTAAGGTGGCATACAGTGTGTTAGGTATCATTCGTAGATGGATTGAGTTCTGGAGCCGCAATATCATGCTACAACTATACAAAACACTGGTGCGGCCATATTTGGAATATTGTGTGCAGTTCTGGTGCCCATATTTCTGGAAGGATGTGGAAACATGGGAAAAGGCGCAGAGGATATTTACCAGAATGTTGTGTGGTCTGGAGGTAAGGTCTAATGAGGAAAGGTTGAGAGACTTGAACGTGTTCTCATTGGCAAGAAGAAGGCTAAGAGAGGATTTGATAGAAACATACAAGATGATCAGAGGCTTAGATAGGGTAGACAGTGAAAGTCTTTTTCCTAGGATGATGACATTAGTGTGTATGAGGGGGCATATCTACAAATTGAGGGGTGATAGATTTAAGACAGATGTCAGAGGCAGGTTCTTTACTCAGAGTGGTTAGGGCATGGAATCCACTACCTACTAATGTAGTTAACTCAGCCACATTAGTGAGATTTAAACAATCCTTTAGATAAGCACAGGGTGATTTCAGGATAGTGTAGGGGGACGAGCTGAGAATAGTTCATAGGTTGACGCAACATCAAGGATTGAAGGGACTGTTCTGCGCTGTATTGTTCTCTGACTATTGTGCTACAAGAGATTTTTACTCTCTTAAACAGAGTGATGGATCTTGTATTGTGGGCTTACGAAGTGTCACTGATCTCTACCAAAGATGTACGATGTAGAGTATGCTGCCTGACCTGCTGCGCTTTTCCAGCAACACATTTTTCAGCTCTGATCTCCAGCATCTGCAGTCCTCACTTTCTCCATGTACAAGGTAGAGTCAAGGCAATAATAAGAGGCTGCAACAGGAGGGGGACAGGTAGCTCCATATAAAACCCGACTCCTTCTCAACTGTTTTCACCACAAAAACCGAGCGCCTTCCAGAAAAGCACCTCTATATCCCACCACTTTGCCCCACAATCGTGGTATCTGTCTGTGCACTAAGAGTAGTGCAACAGTCTGTACTGGGACCCTGAAACGCTTGGTAAAGAGTCAAATCATCTGAGCATTGAGAGCCCCACCACATTGCATGCATTTTCTCTTGTTTTCACTCTGTTCCTGAGTTCCCTTGGTTTTCCTAATGAACCTGCTAAAAGTTGTTATTACACACACCTGCACAAGCTGTGAATTGACCCCAGGCATCTCGGTCCAAGATTCGGGATATTTGCACCGCATCACAAAACATCGACTCGAACTTCCTTTGTCCCTTACCGGCTAGGTCACACCTGAATCAACTCTGCAATTGGAAGGAAGGGGCGGAACAGGAGGACCGAGTAGCGGCCGGTCCTCTAACCAGAGTGAATGAGGAGAGGGGCCAAAGCATTCTCGGGAGTGAACGCTTCAAGATTGGTCAGAGAGCAAACTATTTTGCAGGATTGATCATTCTCACGACATAGTGGAGCATTAAACGTCTCTCATAAATCAGTGGGAGATGTTAAGAAAATACTGTAGTTGAAATGTAAATCTGATAACGTACATATTTCCAATCGAATTACACTACTCGAGGAAGAAACCTCTTTTTAAACTCCCAGAACGATTGGTAATTTACATACCTGGCCGGTATGATTGATTTGGACCAGACAATTTGCATGTTAGACATCTCTATGACTATAATTCGACAAAGCAATTGTTAATGACTAATATTTTACCCATCAGTCTGTGCAGATATGAATATTCTCTATAAACCCACTGATAACCTCAGACGCACGCGCAGTTTAGTTTCCATGTGGAGCATGCGCAGTGTCACATTGGTCAGGACACACAGAGAGACATGGAGCTGCTTTCTCCGGCAGCGGCTGCGATCGGCTTCAGAAAGCGGCGATCAGAGCCGGTGTGTGGGAGCCTCGCTGGGAGAAAGGAGCCGAGAGATTTCACAAGTCCCGGATAAAGGTTAAAAATAACTCGGAAAAGACCCTCCAGGCCCGGGTAAGGAGGCGGCGGTCTCTGATCAGGGAAGTGGCCCAGGGTCACGGCCGCCATTTGTTTGAGGGAAGAGGGAGCGCGGGCCTCAGGGCCGCCATCTTGAAAAGGTCAAGGTGCAGTGGGGCGGGGCCATCGAGGTCTGTAGAACAACCAGAGGAAAGGGAAGACCCATTGTTCCTGATTAATCCCACGGACACAGCGTCACTGGGCGGTCCCGCAGGAATATCCTCTCTCAGTCCCGCTGGGATGTTTCACCCAATCAGAACCAGCAGCTCTCCTCCTCTCTCAGCTCCGCTTCTGTCCTTCCTGCAGCATCTGTCCCCTGGGACATTGAGCTGCCTGTCCTGTCCCTCTTCAGCTGTTGTTTCTGTAATACCTGTGATATCCCTGTCCCATCTTAGATTACTTCACTAAAGACAGGAATGCACCCGATAGGTTTTTCTTAACATCAGCAATTGTTTAATATTCACTTACAGGTTTTTAGTTACATCGTTTTTGAAGCATTTACTTCACATTCAATTATTTGCAATGGTGGGATTTGGACCTGTGTCCAGAGAACACTTGCTGAGTTTCTCGATAAATTGTCACACAATAATGCCACTTGGCCATCACTTCGCCTGCTCACAGTTTGTATATCCCAGTGCAACATGAATCAAAACTCTTTCTTCCTGCACAATTGTTTGACCCGGCACTCTGGTGATGTGACTCAGTACCTCTCCATGTGGTATCCCTCACTGTGTGGGTCTAATTGCTGCCTCTGTCAGCGTCTCTCACTTTTGAAGCTACTCCAGGTCATGAGCCAACAGAATTCTCCACTCCAGAGAGATGAGGCAGCACAGGTCAGGAATGGAGACTGGGATTTTCCAGATCTCTGTGGGCTCAGTGCCATTCTATATGTGTAACCCTCAAAGCATTAGTCTAATTTCCCATTCTGCCTATTTCTGTGTCTTTGACAGGTACTCATGGAGTTTCTGACTCAATAGACTTACCAACTGCTGGTTGGGACGATTGTTGGTCAGCCAGAAAGACAAAGTCAAGGAGGTCGGGAGTCTTCAATAAATCCTGCTGCCAGGTAAGATCATTCCAGTGCACAGAGCAGAAAGTAATAAGGGGGATCCAAACATCAGCTAACAAGACATGACATAAAGAAAGTGCTGGAGGGGGGGCACAGTACAGACACACCCCAGGCTCAATCACCACGCCTGCTGCAAGTTTTGTTGTAATGAGACAGCATCGGGAGTTCCCAGTTATCAGTCCAGGCCTGTGCTTTCTTAGGGAGCATCAGAACAACTGAGGGGAAAGCAGGCCTCCCACGAGAGGGTGGAATTCTGCCTGGGATCTTTCTGTTCCCTATTCCCTCTCCAACACTATATCTATGGCTTGTATTGAGGACCAGTGTCTTCAATTATTCTAACTCCTAAAACTGTTCCTATCTCTGTCATCTCCTCCCCTCTCAACAATTATTTTACATATTTGAAACCTCCAGTCCAGATGACCATCCGTATCGCTGTAACTTGCTTCAGTCTCTACAACATGCCTTGTCACATTAATCTCCTCCTCCAATAACTGGAGACATCGGTTCTGTGCGGCATGACTCTTCGGCCGAGGTTTCCTAAGTCGCGTTTGCCTGTGTTTGGCTCATATCACTTCAAACCTTCTCCTCTCCACGTACCTGCCCGAGTGTCTTTTCCATGTTGTAATTATACTTGTTTTTACCATTTCCTCTGGCGGCCCGTATCCGTCTATGCACCATCCTCTGTGGATAATGTTTCCCATCAGCTCCCTCTTTAAATCCTTGCTCTCTCATCTCACGTTTATGCCTCTAGCTTTGGACTCACCTACCCTTGGCAATTCACCTTACTTAGACCCTACATAGTTTCATAAACCTTTTTTAAGGTCATCCCGTGTCCTCCTCTGCCCAGGAGAAATATTGACGACAGTGTTACCAATATCTCCAACTCATGTACTGAATGCTCTGAACAATGAAGACAAGTGTGCCAATTGCTGCTTTCAACACCCTGTCGCCCTGTGATGCCAGTCCAAGGAACAATGTAACTGCACCCCTTGGTCTCTCTCTTTTCTACAACACTGTCCAGGGCCCAACCATTAGCCGTGTTAGTCCTCCCTCGTTTGTCTTAACTAAATCCAACACCTGAATTAAGCACCATCTTTCATTCCTTGGCACAGTTGATTACCATTCCCTTCGATAACTATATTCCCTGCCCACTCTTCCACTAATCTTGGTATCTATAAACATATTAACAAGGACTCCTATATTTTCACTCAAATTGTTTATGTAAGTGGTGCACAACAGTGGTCCCAGCACCAATCCTTACAGCACACCGCTGGTCAGAGTTTTCCAGTCTGAACAACAACCCTCTCCCACCACCCTCTGTCTCCCACTGTCATCCCATTTTGTATCCAGTTGGCTAGCTCTCCCTGATCCTTTGTGATCTACCCTTACTAACCAATGTATCATGCTACATCCTGAACAAGGGTTTGCGGAAGCCAGAAACAACGTCTGTTGCTCTGCCTTCGTCTATCTTCTTGGTCACATCTTGGGCAAACTCCAGTCAAGTTTGTGGGACATGTTTTCCCATGCACAAAGCCATGCTGGCTGTCCGTAATCAGGCCTTATCTTTCCAAATGCATGTAAGGTCAACCTCTCAGAATGACCTCCACCAACTGACACACCCTGATGTCTCGCTCATCAGTCTGTAGTTCCCTGGCTTTCTCTTGCAGCCTTTCTTAATTGATGTCACAACATTATAATCATAGTCAGAGTCAGACCGCACTGTTCGGTTAACGCTAACCATACTCTAAAACGGATCTCATCCCACCTGCCTGTTCCTGAATCATATCCCTTCAAACCTTTCCTATTCCTGTCCTAATCCAAATGTCTTTTGAACATTGTAATTGTCCCCATGTTCACCCCTTCCTTGGGAAGTTCATTTCACACACAACCCACCCTCTGTGAAGCAATGTGCCTCTCGTGTCTTTTTTTTTAATATGTCTCTCCTCTAATTTAAAAATGTAGTGCCTTGTCTTGAAACTCCCATGTCCATGGGAAAAGACAACTCCCACTAACTCTACCTATCCCCCTCATGATTTTATAAACTTCTATGAGGTTATCTGTCAACATTCAGGTTTCAGTGAAAATCACCAACATATTCAGCCTTTCTTTATACTGAAGCCTTTCGTACCCAGCCACATCCCCGTAAATCTCCTCCCAACCCTTTCCAGCTTAATAATATCCTTCCTATAACTGGTCGACCAGAACTGGACACAGTATTCCAGACGAGGACTCACCAATGGCCTGTATAATCTCAATATGACTTCCCAACTCCTATATCCAAAGGACTGAGCGATGAAAGCAAGTGAGGCAAACACCTTTTTTTTAAACTATCCTGTCTCTCCATGTTGCAAACTTCAAAGAATTATGTAGCTGAACCCTGAGGTCCCTCTGTTCTATAACACTACCGAAGGTCTTGCCATTAATTGCATAAGCCCTGCCCGTGTTTGTTGTACCAAATGCATTACCTCACATTTATTCAGATTGAACTCCATCTACAGTTTTTCAGCCATTCACACATTTCATCAGGATCCCTTTGTAATCTCAGAAAACCTTCTTTATTGTCCACAATGTCACCCTCCAGTCTAACAGCCTATCACACATAGCACTCTATGGTACAAATATCTCTGCTAGAGGCCCTACAATTTCTTTACCAGCTTCCCACAATGTCTTGAGATACATTTGATCAGGTCCTGGGGATTTATCGACCTTTGTGTATTAAAACCTCCAGCACCTCCTTTTCTATAATGTGGACTCATTTCAAGACGTTGGGTCACAGAGATGTACAGCATGGAAACAGGCCCTTCGGACCAACTCCTGCATGACGTTTCTAGTCACATTTGCCACAATTTTGCCAATATGCCTCTGAACCCTTGCTATTCATACACCCATCCTCATGCCTTTTTCATGTATTTCTATCAGCCTCCACTATTTGCTCTGGCAGCTTATTCCATCCAGTCTGCGGGAGCCAGTTGTCCTTTAGACCCCTTTGAAAAGTTTCCCTCGCCTGGGGAAATAACCTTGTCTATTAACACTGTCGATGACCATCATGATTTTAAACACCTTTTATCGGTTAACTCCTCAGCTTCCCATGTTCAACTGAAAACAGCCCCAGCCTATTCAGGCTTTTCCCTGAAGTGGAAACCCTCCAACCCTGGCAACATCTTTGGTCATTTCTTCCCAACCTTAACATGTTCCACGACATCTTTCCGATGGCATTGAGACCAGAATTGCACACAGTATTCCAATAGTGGTCAGGCCAAACACAGTTTAGTTCCCTGAGCGCCCCAGTCTTTATCCACAATAAGTTCCAAAGTGAAATATTTGTTTTGGATCTTGTAGTTTCACGCATCGTTGGCTTCATTGATCATTAAGGATACCGGTTTTGTCCCGAGTTCTTCTTTTGCTCTTAATACACTTGTAGCGTCTCTTTGGATTCTCCTTAACTTTCTCATGTCCCCTTTTTACATTCCTGATTTCCATCCTAAGTGTATTTCTACAGTCCTGATGCTCCTGAAGGGATTCCCTTGAGTCAGCCAGTTATATCTGACATGTGACCCCTTTTTTTTCTTGACAACAGCCTCGAAACCAAGCCAGTGTTTCCTAATTCAGTCAACATTGAGCTGCACACTAACACGAACACGCTGGCGCTGAAAGCTCCTTTTATCTCGGTTTTAAAATATTCCTACTTGCCAGACTTCCCTTTATCTGCAAATAGCCTCCCCAGATCTACTTTAAAAATTCCTGTCTAATACTATCTTGCTCCATTGAATAACTTTAACCTGTGGACCAGGACTGTCGTTTTCCATTAACTATTTTCAAACTAAAACAATTGTGGTAACTTTCCAAAGTGCTCCCCCACTAACACCTCAGTCCCGGTCCCTACCTTGTTTCCCAAGGGGAGGTCAGGTTTAGCCCCATTCTCCAGTTGGGCCATTTACATAATGACTAGGAGTGTTCAGAACACACTTTACAAATTCCTTCCATCCAAATGCTTAACTTAGTAGCAATCCCAGTCCAGGTCTGGAACGATTAAGATCCCCGAACATTACAACCCTATTATTCTAAGAGTTATCTGAAGTCTCCTGACATATTTGCTCCTTCATCTCCCATTGCCTACCGCTGTAGTCCGACTGTAGAAAACTAATGGCCAATTTTTATTTCTCAGTTCCACTAATATCGTTTAACTGGGCGATGCTGCATGAATACTCTCTAGGCACTGCTGGGATGTTTCCCCCAATCAAAACCACCAGCTCTCCTCCTGTTTTGCCTCCTGTTCTATCCTTCCTGTAGCAGCTGTCCCCTGGAACATTGAGCTGCTGGTCCTGTTGCTCCCTCAGCTGTGTTTCTGTAATATCTATGGTATCCCAATCCCATGTTCCCATCCACGCTCTGGGTTCATCTGCCTTATCTGTCTGGCCC
Organism: Chiloscyllium plagiosum; assembly: GCF_037043375.1. Taxonomy (NCBI): domain Eukaryota; kingdom Metazoa; phylum Chordata; class Chondrichthyes; order Orectolobiformes; family Hemiscylliidae; genus Chiloscyllium; species Chiloscyllium plagiosum. The sequence continues at coordinate 62,610,940 of NW_028270171.1, forward strand.
TTTGCATTGAAATAACTGCAGTTTAATCCACCAGTTTTCCTAATTGTCTGTCTGCAATGTTCTTCCCTGCCTTGTCTACTTATATTGCTCTCTTGAACATTTGTACCAGCCTCAACTTTCTTTCTGGACTTACGACTCTTTGGGGTCACACAGCCCTGCCAGACGAGTTTAAATTCTCTCGAGCAGCTCCAGCAACGTTCCCCACCAGGATGTGGGTCCCCCTCCTGCTCCCAATTCAGGTGTATTCCCCAACCTGTCTACCTGTGCTGACACCTTCAGACATCCAGGGACTTGCCCACCAAGGTCCCTGTGTTCCTCAGTACTCCAGGAGGACCTACCATTCATGATGTATATCATTCGTTTATTAGACTTGCCACAATGCATTACCTCACAGTGATCAGAAGTAAACTCTGTCTGCCATTACTTTGCTCAGTTTATCATCTGATCGAGATCAGACTGCAGCCTGAGTCCATCCCCCTCATTATGGACAACATCCTCACCTTTCATGTTATCTGCAAACCTACTCATGTTACCTTCTGCTTTCCCATCCGAGTGATTAATGTCCATAATGAACAGCAATGGTTCGTGCAGAGATTCCTGTGGTACACTCGCTGGGCAAATGCTTTCAATCACAAAACCAACCCTCCACTAGTTGTGGAGCCAATTTACCAACTTACCTTGGATCCCATGGGCTTTTCCCTTTTGGACCAGCCTTCCGTGTGGGACCTCGTCAAAGACCTTAATGAACTCCATATAAATCACATCATCTGCACTGTCCTCATCAATATCAGAGGACAGTCGTCTAGCAAATCCATACAGACAATCCCTAATGAAATTGCGGGGGTATCCGTTTTTGTATAGGTGTTCTTCTTTCTCTTTTTGCAGTTCTGGTGTACTGCAGTGTGTTGTGGGTCTTTTGAACAGTGTATTGATGCAACTTCTTTTGTGTGTGTTGGGGTGGTAGCTTTCGTAGTTTAGGACTTGGTCTGTGTGTGTGGCTTTCCTGTATACCTTTGTGGTGAATTCTCCGTTCGGTGTTCTCTGTACCATCACGTCTAGGAATGGGAGTTGGTTGTCCTTTTCTTCCTCTCTAGTGAATCGGATTCCTGTGATTGTGGCGTTGATGATCCAGTGTGTGTTCTCTATTTCTGTATTTTTAATAATTTCAACGGTGTCATCCGCATACCTGACCCAGAGTTTGGGTTGAATTTGCGGTAAGACTGTTTGTTCTAATCTTTGCATTACCGCTTCTGCTATGAGTCCAGAGATGGGTGAGCCCATGGGGGTGCCGTTGATTTGTTCATATGTTGGTTGTTGAATGTGAAGTGTGTTGTGAGGCACAGGTCCAGTAGTTTGAGTATGCAGTCTTTGTTGATAGGTTCCCCGTCCTGTTGTCTGTTCTGTATGCCCAGCAGGTTGGCTATTGTTTCTCTGGCTAGGGTTTTGTCAATAGAGGTGAACAGTGCCGTTACATCGAATGAGACCATAGTTTCTTCCTTGTCTATGTGTGTATTTCTGATGATGTACAAGAATTCCTGTGTTGACTATACAGAGTGATCAGGTGTTTCAGTTTCTGCTGTAGTTCTTTTGCCAGTTTGTGTGATGGTGTCCCAGGTAGTGGGATGTCTGGTTTGTGCACTTTTTCTGAGGGTGTCGTTGCTTTCAGTTTTCATTCTCTTTAGGTCAAACCTGGTTATCTGTCCGTTTTTTTTTTGGAGGTTTCTCAGTATGTTGTTTATCCTATTGGTGAGCTGCGGGGTGGGGTCAAACTCCACGCAATTTCATCAACAGATGCCTCAGGGAAAGACAACGGAATGAAGACATGCCACGACCCAAAGGACTAGCCACACTACCATACATCAAAAACATTTCAGAACTGACAGCCAGACTACTGCGACCACTGGGACTCATAACAGCAAACAAACCAACAGCCACCCTCAGACAACAACTCACCAGAACGAAGGACCTGACACCCAGCATGACCAAAACCAATGTAGTGTACAAAATCCCACGCAAGGACTGCACAAAACACTATATAGGACAAACAGGAAGACAGCTAACGATCCGCATCCATGAACACCAACTAGCCACGAAACGACACGACCAGCTATCCTTAGTAGCCACACACGCAGATGACAAGCAACATGAGTTCGACTGGGACAACACTACTATTAGAGGACAAGCCAAACAGAGAACAGCCATGGAATTCCTAGAGGCATGGCACTCATCCACAGATTCAATCAATAAGCACATCGACCTGGACCCAATATATCGGCCACGGCAGCGGACAGCTGGAACTGACAACCAGAAGTGACAGATGCAAATCACTATAAATGTCGGAGGAAACATCACAGAAGCGCTTCACAGGAGGCTCCCTGAGGAAGTCACCGAGATAGGGGATGAAACGTCTGCAACACAAATTTCCAACTCGGCGAACAGAACCACAACAACGAGCACCCGTGCTCCAAATCTGACAAACCTTGAAGCCCTTTAGACTCTACAAAGCTCCGTCATGAACAAGCCACCATCTGTCTATTTCCTTTGCCTCTTCAGTGTCTGCAACTCTCACTGTATCTTCCAGTAAAGTTCTTTAGTTACTGCAGGTCTGCCTAGCTCCCCAGATAACTTGTTTCATCCCCTATATCTCCCTCAACCACTGTAATACCCTCTGCTCTGTCTAATCCTCCTCTTTCCCACTGTCTTCAAGGCACAACGGCGATCCTGTAAGGCAGCAATGCGGAATGGGATGTTATAAATCTCAGCTGAGGCTTGATGCCGACCATTACCTGGGAGTCACAGGGGGAGAGAACCTGAGCGAGTGCAGCACAGAGCGGGAGAATATAAATCAGCAGCGAGGGTCAAGGCCGACAGGGACTTGGATTTGGATAAAAAGCAGAGCAGAAGTCTCGAAATCAGCACCGATTCACAGAAGGAGTGACCGTGTGAGGGAGAAACTTGGAGCAGGAGCTTGAGGCTGACTCACACCTGGGAGAATATAAATCAGCACTAAGGATCGAGACCTAGTTATACCTGGGAGTCACAGAGACGGTGACCCTGTGAGGGAGCAGATTGGAGTGAGAGCTGGACGATTACATCACTGTGTGTGCACATGTCCCTCCCTTGTTCTGTGTTTGTGTGTGTGTGTGTATGCATGTGTGTCCTCTTCCCTCGCTGTGTGTGTGTAACTCTCCTCACTGTGTGTGTTTGTCCCACCCTCGCTCTGTGTGAGCATGTCCCTCCCTAACTGCGTGTGTGTTTGTGTGTGCGTATGTCTGCCTGTCTCCCTCCCACACTTTGTGTGTGTGTGTCCGCTCTCGCTTTCTGAGCACATGTCCCACCCTCGCTGTATCTGCGTGTCCCACCCTCGCTGTGTGTGTGGGTGTGTGTGTGTGTGTCTCTTGCTGTCAGTGTGTGTGCCCCTCTTGCAGTGTGTGAAAGTGTCCTCCACTCGCTCTGTATGTCTGTGTGCATGTCCCTCTCTCACTGTGTGCCCATCGCTCTTGCTGTGTGTGTGTCCCACTCTCGCTGTGAGTGTGTGTGTCCCTCCCTCACTGTGTGTGTGTGTGACCCTCCCTCGCTGTTCGTGTGTGTCCCTCCCTCGCTGTGAGTGTGTGTGTCCCTCCCTCGCTGTGAGTGTGTGTGTCCCTCCCGCGCTGTGAGTGTGTGTGACCCTCCCTCGCTGTTCGTGTGTGTCCCTCCCTCGCTGTGAGTGTGTGTGTCGCTCCCTCGCTGTGAGTGTGTGTGTCCCTCCCTCGCTGTGAGTGTGTGTGTCCCTCCCTCGCTGTTCGTGTGTGTCCCTCCCTCGCTGTTCGTGTGTGACCCTCCCTCGCTGCTCGTGTGTGTCCGTCCCTCGCTGTGTGTGTTGGTGTCCCTCCCTCGCTGTGTGTGTGTGTGTGTCCCTCCCTCGCTGTGTGTGTCCCTCCCTCGCTGTGTGTGTCCCCCTCCCTCGCTATGTGTGTGTGTGTGTGTGTGTCCATCCCTCGCTGTGGGTGTGTGTGTTCATCCCTCGCTGTGTGTGTGTGTGTCCCGCCCTCGCTGTGTGTGTGTGTCCCTCCCTCGCTGTGTGTGTGTGTCCCTCCCTCGCTGTGTGTGTGTCCCTCCCTCGCTGTGTGTGTGTGTGTCCCTCCCTCGCTGTGTGTGTGTCCCTCCCTCGCTGTGTGTGCGTGACCCTCCCTCGCTGTGTGTGTGTGTGTCCCTCCGTCGGTGTATGTGTCCCTCCGTCGCTGTGTGTGTCCCTCCCTCGCTGTGTGTCCATCCCTCGCTGTGTGTGTGTGTGTCCCTCCGTCGCTGTGTGTGTCCCTCCGTCGCTGTGTGTGTCCCTCCCTCGCTGTGTGTGTGTGTCCCTCCCTCACTATGTGTGTGTGTCCCTCCCTCGGTGTGTGTGTGTGTCCCTCCCTCGCTGTCTGTGTGTGTGTCCCTCCCTCGCTGTGTGTGTCCCTCCCTCGCTGTGTGTGTCCCACCCTCGCTGTTTGTGTGTGTGTCCCTCCCTCGCTGTTTGTGTGTGTGTCCCTCCCTCGCTGTGTGTCCGTGTCCCTCCCTCGGTGTTCGTGTGTGTCCCTCCCACGCTTTTCGTGTGTCTCCCTCCCTTGCTGATCGTGTATGTCCCTCCCTCGCTGTGTGTGTGCGCGTCCCTCCCTCGCTGTGTGTGTTTGTGTCCCTCCATCGCTGTGTGTGTGTGTGTGTGTGTGTGTCCCTCCCTCGCTGTGTGTGTGTGTGTCCCACCGTCGCTCTGTGTGTGTGTCCCTCCCTCGCTGTGTGTGTGTGTGTCCCACCGTCGCTCTGTGTGTGTGTCCCTCCCTCGCTGTGTGTGTGTGGGTCACTCCCTCGTTGTGTGTGTGTCCCTCCCTCGCTGTGTGTGTCTGTCCCTCCCTCGCTGTGTGTGTGTGTCCCTCCCTCGCTGCGTGTATGTGTGACCCGCCCTCGCTGTGTGTCCGTGTCCCTCCCTCGGTGTGTGTCCGTGTCCCTCCCTCGCTGTCCGTGTGTGTCCCTCCCACACTGTTCGTGTGTCTCCCTCCCTTGCTGTTCGTGTGAGACCCTCCCTCGCTGTGTGTGCGCGTCCCTCCCTCGCTGTGTGTGTGTGTCCCTCCCTCGCTGTGTGTGTGTGTGTGTGTGTGTCCCCCCCTCGCTGTGTGTGTGTGTGTGTCCCTCGCTGTGTGTGTGTGACCCTCCCTCGCTGTGTGTCCGTGTCCCTCCCTCGGTGCGGCTCCGTGTCCCTCCCTCGGTGTGTGTCCGTGTCCCTCACTCGCTGTGTGTCCGTGTCCCTCCCTCGCTGTGTGTGTGTGTGTCCCTCCCTCGCTGTGTGTGTGTGAGTCCCTCCCTCGCTGTGTGTGTGTGTGTCCCTCCCTCGCTGTGTGTGTGTCCCTCCCTCGCTCTGTGTGTGTGTGTGTGTCCCTCCCTCGCTGTGTGTGTGTCCCTCCCTCGCTGTGTGTGTGTCCCTCCCTCGCTGTGTGTGTGCGTCCCACCCTCTTTGTGTGTGTCCCTCCCTCGCTGTTTGTGTGTGTGTCCCTCCCTCGCTGTGTGTGTGTATCCCTCCCTCGCTGTGTGTGTGTGACCCTCCCTCGCTGTGTGTCCGTGTCCCTCCCTCGGTGTGTGTCCGTGTACCTCCCTCGCTGTTCGTGTGTGTCCCTCCCTTGCTGTTCATGTGTGACCCTCCCTCGCTGTGTGTGTGCGCGTCCCTCCCTCGCTGTGTGTGTGTGTCCCTCCCTCGCTGTGTGTGTCCCTCCCTCGCTGTGTGTGTGTATCCCTCCCTCGCTGTGCGTGTGTGACCCTCCCTCGCTGTGTGTGTGTGTCCCTCCCTCGCTGTGTGTGTGTGTGTCCCTCCCTCGCTGTGTGTGTGTGGCCCTCCCTCGCTCTGTGTGTGTGTGTCCCTCCCTCGCTGTGTGTGTGTGTGTCCCTCCCTCGCTGTGTGTGTCCCACCGTCGCTGTGTGTGTGTGCGTCCCTCCCTCGCTGTGTGTGTGTGTCCCTCCCTCGCTGTGTGTGTGTGTGTCCCTCCCTCGCTGTGTGTGTGTGTGTGTCCCTCCCTCGCTGTGTGTGTGTGTATCCATCCCTCGCTGTGTGTGTGTGAGTCCCTCCCTCGCTGTGTGTGTCCCTCCCTCGCTGTGTGTGTGTGTGTCCCTCCCTCGCTGTGTGTGTCCCTCCCTCGCTGTGTGTGTGTGTCCCTCCCTCGCTATGTGTGTGTGTCCCTCCCTTGCTGTTCGTCTGTGTCCCTCCCTCGCTGTTCGTATGTGTCCCTCCCTCGCTGTGTGTGTGTCCCTCCCTCGCTGTGTGTGTGTGTCCCTCCCTCGCTGTGTGTGTGTCCCTCCCTCGCTGTTCGCCTGTGTCCCTCCCTCGCTGTTCGTGTGTGACCATCCCTCGCTGTTCGTGTGTGACCCTCCCTCGCTGTTCGTGTGTGACCCTACCTCGCTGTTCGTGTGTGTCCCTCCCTCGCTGTTCGTGTGTGACCCTCCCTCGCTGTTCGTGTGTGTGTCCCTGCCTCGCTGTGTGTGTGAGTCCCTCCCTCGCTGTGTGTGTGTGTGTCCCTCCCTCGCTGTGTGTGGGTGTGTCCCTCCCTCGCTGTTTGTGGGTGTGTCCCTCCCTCGCTGTGTGTGTGTGTGTGTGTCCCACCCTCGCTGTGTGTGTCCCTCCCTCGCTGTGTGTGTGTCCCTCCCTCGTTCTGTGTGTGTCCCTCGCTCGCTGTGTGTGTGTGTGTCTCCCTCGCTGTGTGTGTCCCTACCTCGCTGTGTGTGTGTGTCCCTCCCTCGCTGTTCGTCTGTCCCTCCCTCGCTGTTCGTGTGTGACACTCCCTCGCTGTTCGTGTGTGACCCTCCCTCGCTGTTCGTGTGTGACCCCCCCTCGCTGTTCGTGTGTGTCCCTCCCTCGCTGTTCGTGTGTGACCCTCCCTCGCTGTTCGTGTGTGACCCTCCCTCGCTGTTCGTGTGTGTGTCCCTGCCTCGCTGTGTGTGTGAGTCCCTCCCTCGCTCTGAGTGTGTGTGTGTGTGTCCCTCCCTCGCTGTGTGTGTGTGTGTCCCTGCCTCGCTGTGTGTGGGTGTGTGTCCCTCCCTCGCTGTGTGTGTGTGTGTCCCAACCTTGCTGTGTGTGTCCCTCCCTCGCTGTGTGTGTGTGTCCCTCCCTCGCTGTGTGTGAGTGTCCCTCCCTCGCTGTGTGTGTGTCCCCCTCCCTCGCTGTGTGTGTGTGTCCCTCGCTCGCTGTGTGTGTGTGTCCCTCCCTCGCTGTGTGTGTGTGTCCCTCCCTCGCTGTGTGTGTGTGTCCCTTCCTCGCTGTTCGTGTGTGACCCTCCCTCGCTGTTCGTGTGTGACCCTCCCTCGCTGTTTGTGTGTGACACTCCCTCGCTGTTCGTGTGTGACCCTCCCTCGCTGTTCGTGTGTGACCCTCCCTCGCTGTTCGTGTGTGACCCTCCCTCGCTGTTCGTGTGTGTCCCTCCCTCGCTGTTCGTGTGTGACCCTCCCTCGCTGTTCGTGTGTGTCCCTCCCTCGCTGTTCGTGTGTGTCCCTCCCTCGCTGTTCGTGTGTGACCCTCCCTCGCTGTTCGTGTGTGACCCTCCCTCGCTGTTCGTGTGTGTGTCCCTGCCTCGCTGTGTGTGTGAGTCCCTCCCTCGCTGTGTGTGTGTGTCCCTCCCTCGCTGTGTGTGGGTGTGTCCCTCCCTCGCTGTTTGTGGGTGTGTCCCTCCCTCGCTGTGTGTGTGTGTGTCCCACCCTCGCTGTGTGTGTCCCTCCCTCGCTGTGTGTGTGTGTCCCTCCCTCGCTGTGTGTGTGTCCCTCCCTCGCTGTGTGTGTGTGTGTCTCCCTCGCTGTGTGTGTCCCTCCCTCGCTGTGTGTGTGTGTCCCTCCCTCGCTGTGTGTGTGTGTCCCTCCCTCGCTGTTCGTCTGTCCCTCCCTCGCTGTTCGTGTGTGACCCTCCCTCGCTGTTCGTGTGTGACCCTCCCTCGCTGTTCGTGTGTGTCCCTCCCTCGCTGTTCGTGTGTGACCCTCCCACGCTGTTCGTGTGTGACCCTCCCTCGCTGTTCGTGTGTGACCCTCCCTCGCTGTTCGTGTGTGTGTCCCTGCCTCGCTGTGTGTGTGAGTCCCTCCCTCGCTGTGTTTGTGTGTGTGTGTGTCCCTCCCTCGCTGTGTGTGTGCGTGTCCCTCCCTCGCTGTGTGTGGGTGTGTGTTCCTCCCTCGCTGTGTGTGTGTGTGTCCCAAACTTGCTGTGTGTGTCCCTCGCTCGCTGTGTGTGTGTGTCCCTCCCTCGCTGAGTGTGTGTGTCCCTCCCTCGCTGTGTGTGTGTCCCCCTCCCTCGCTGTGTGTGTGTGTCCCTCCCTCGCTGTGTGTGTGTGTCCCTCCCTCGCTGTGTGTGTGTGTCCCTCCCTCGCTGTTAGTGTGTGACCCTCCCTCGCTGTTCGTGTGTGACCCTCCTTCGCTGTTCGTGTGTGACCCTCCCTCGCTATTTGTGTGTGTCCCTCCCTCGCTGTTCGTGTGTGGCCCTCCCTCGCTGTTCGTGTGTGACCCTCCCTCGCTGTTCGTGTGTGTGTCCCTGCCTCGCTGTGTGTGTGAGACCCTCCCTCGCTGTGTGTGTGTGTGTGTCCCTCCCTCGCTGTGTGTGTGTGTGTGTCCCTCCCTCGCTGTGTGTGAGTGTGTGTCCTTCCCTCGCTGTGTGTATGTGTTTTGTCCCTCCCTTGCTCTGTGTGTGTGTGTGTCCCTCCCTCGCTGTGTGTGTGTGTGTGTGTGTGTGTGTGTGTGTGTGTGTGCGTGTCCCTCCCTCGCTGTGTGTGTGTGTGTGTGTCCCTCCCTCGCTCTGTGTGTGTGTGTGTGTGTCCCTCCCCCGCTGTGTGTGTGTGTGTCCCTCCCTCGCTGTGTGTGTGTGTGTGTGTGTGTGTGTCCCTCCCTCGTTGTGTGTGTGTGTGTCTCCCTCCCTCGCTGTGCGTGTGTGTGTCCCTCGCTCGCTGTGTGTGTGTGTGTGTGTTTGTATGTGTGCCCCTCCCTCGCTGTGTGTGTGTGTGTGTGCGCGTGTCCCTCCCTCGCTGTGTGTGTGTGTGCGCGCGTGTCCCTCCCTCGCTGTGTGTGTCCGCGTGTCTCTCTCTCGGTGTGTGTGTGTGTGCGCGTGTCCCTCCCTCGCTGTGTGTGTGTGTCTCCCTCGCTGTGTGTGCGTATGTTTGTGTGTGTCCCTCCCTCACTGTGTGTGTGTGTGTGTGTGTGTGTGTGTGTGTCTGTGTGTGTGTCCCTCCCTCGCTGTGTGTGTCCCTCCCTCGCTGTGTGTGTGTGTCCCTCCCTCGCTGTGTGTGTGTGTCCCTCCCTTGCTGTTCGTCTGTGTCCCTCCCTCGCTGTTCGTATGTGTCCCTCCCTCGCTGTGTGTGTGTCCCTCCCTCGCTGTGTGTGTGTGTCCCTCCCTCGCTGTGTGTGTGTCCCTCCCTCGCTGTTCGTGTGTGACCATCCCTCGCTGTTCGTGTGTGACCCTCCCTCGCTGTTCGTGTGTGACCCTCCCTCGCTGTTCGTGTGTGTCCCTCCCTCGCTGTGTGTGTGTGTCCCTCCCTCGCTGTGTGTGTGTCCCTCCCTCGCTGTTCGTGTGTGACCATCCCTCGTTGTTCGTGTGTGACCCTCCCTCGCTGTTCGTGTGTGACCCTCCCTCGCTGTTCGTGTGTGTCCCTCCCTCGCTGTTCGTGTGTGACCCTCCCTCGCTGTTCGTGTGTGTGTCCCTGCCTCGCTGTGTGTGTGAGTCCCTCCCTCGCTGTGTGTGTGTGTGTCCCTCCCTCGCTGTGTGTGGGTGTGTCCCTCCCTCGCTGTTTGTGGGTGTGTCCCTCCCTCGCTGTGTGTGTGTGTGTGTCCCACCCTCGCTGTGTGTGTCCCTCCCTCGCTGTGTGTGTGTGTCCCTCCCTCGCTGTGTGTGTGTCCCTCGCTCGCTGTGTGTGTGTGTGTCTCCCTCGCTGTGTGTGTCCCTCCCTCGCTGTGTGTATTGTGTCCCTCCCTCGCTGTTCGTCTGTCCCTCCCTCGCTGTTCGTGTGTGACCCTCCCTCGCTGTTCGTGTTTGACCCCCCCTCGCTGTTCGTGTGTGTCCCTCCCTCGCTGTTCGTGTGTGACCCTCCCTCGCTGTTCGTGTGTGACCCTCCCTCGCTGTACGTGTGTGACCCTCCCTCGCAGTTCGTGTGTGTGTCCCTGCCTCGCTGTGTGTGTGAGTCCCTCCCTCGCTCTGTGTGTGTGTGTGTGTGTGTCCCTCCCTCGCTGTGTGTGTGTGTGTCCCTCCCTCGCTCTGTGTGTGTGTGTGTGTGTCCCTCCCCCGCTGTGTGTGTGTGTGTCCCTCCCTCGCTGTGTGTGTGTGTGTGTGTGTGTGTGTGTGTCCCTCCCTCGTTGTGTGTGTGTGTGTCTCCCTCCCTCGCTGTGCGTGTGTGTGTCCCTCGCTCGCTGTGTGTGTGTGTGTGTTTGTATGTGTGCCCCTCCCTCGCTGTGTGTGTGTGTGTGTGCGCGTGTCCCTCCCTCGCTGTGTGTGTGTGTGCGCGCGTGTCCCTCCCTCGCTGTGTGTGTCCGCGTGTCTCTCTCTCGGTATGTGTGTGTGTGCGCGTGTCCCTCCCTCGCTGTGTGTGTGTGTCTCCCTCGCTGTGTGTGCGTATGTTTGTGTGTGTCCCTCCCTCACTGTGTGTGTGTGTGTGTGTGTGTGTGTCTGTGTGTGTGTCCCTCCCTCGCTGTGTGTGTCCCTCCCTCGCTGTGTGTGTGTGTCCCTCCCTCGCTGTGTGTGTGTGTCCCTCCCTTGCTGTTCGTCTGTGTCCCTCCCTCGCTGTTCGTATGTGTCCCTCCCTCGCTGTGTGTGTGTCCCTCCCTCGCTGTGTGTGTGTGTCCCTCCCTCGCTGTGTGTGTGTCCCTCCCTCGCTGTTCGTCTGTGTCCCTCCCTCGCTGTTCGTGTGTGACCATCCCTCGCTGTTCGTGTGTGACCCTCCCTCGCTGTTCGTGTGTGACCCTCCCTCGCTGTTCGTGTGTGTCCCTCCCTCGCTGTTCGTGTGTGACCCTCCCTCGCTGTTCGTGTGTGTGTCCCTGCCTCGCTGTGTGTGTGAGTCCCTCCCTCGCTGTGTGTGTGTGTGTCCCTCCCTCGCTGTGTGTGGGTGTGTCCCTCCCTCGCTGTTTGTGGGTGTGTCCCTCCCTCGCTGTGTGTGTGTGTGTGTGTCCCACCCTCGCTGTGTGTGTCCCTCCCTCGCTGTGTGTGTGTGTCCCTCCCTCGCTGTGTGTGTGTCCCTCGCTCGCTGTGTGTGTGTGTGTCTCCCTCGCTGTGTGTGTCCCTCCCTCGCTGTGTGTATTGTGTCCCTCCCTCGCTGTTCGTCTGTCCCTCCCTCGCTGTTCGTGTGTGACCCTCCCTCGCTGTTCGTGTGTGACCCCCCCTCGCTGTTCGTGTGTGTCCCTCCCTCGCTGTTCGTGTGTGACCCTCCCTCGCTGTTCGTGTGTGACCCTCCCTCGCTGTACGTGTGTGACCCTCCCTCGCAGTTCGTGTGTGTGTCCCTGCCTCGCTGTGTGTGTGAGTCCCTCCCTCGCTCTGTGTGTGTGTGTGTGTGTCCCTCCCTCGCTGTGTGTGTGTGTGTCCCTCCCTCGCTGTCTGTGGGTGTGTGTCCCTCCCTCGCTGTGTGTGTCCCTCACTCGCTGTGTGTGTGTCCCTCCCTCGCTGTGTGTGTGTGTCCCTCCCTCGCTGTGTGTGTGTCCCCCTCCCTCGCTGTGTGTGTGTGTCCCTCCCTCCCTGTTCGTGTGTGTCCCTCCCTCGCTGTTCGTGTGTGACCCTACCTCGCTGTTCGTGTGTGACCCTCCCTCGCTGTTCGTGTGTGTGTCCCTGCCTCGCTGTGTGTGTGAGTCCCTCCCTCGCTGTGTGTGTGTGTGTGTGTGTCCCTCCCTCGCTGTGTGTGTGTGTGTCCCTCCCTCGCTGTGTGTGGGTGTGTGTCCTTCCCTCGCTGTGTGTATGTGTTTTGTCCCTCCCTTGCTCTGTGTGTGTGTGTGTCCCTCCCTCGCTGTGTGTGTGTGTGTGTGTGTGTGTGTGTGCGCGTGTCCCTCCCTCGCTGTGTGTGTGTGTGTGTGTGTGTGTCCCTCCCTCGCTCTGTGTGTGTGTGTGTGTGTCCCTCCCCCGCTGTGTGTGTGTGTGTCCCTCCCTCGCTGTGTGTGTGTGTGTGTCCCTCCCTCGTTGTGTGTGTGTGTGTCTCCCTCCCTCGCTGTGCGTGTGTGTGTCCCTCGCTCGCTGTGTGTGTGTGTGTGTTTGTATGTGTGCCCCTCCCTCGCTGTGTGTGTGTGTGTGTGCGCGTGTCCCTCCCTCGCTGTGTGTGTGTGTGCGCGCGTGTCCCTCCCTCGCTGTGTGTGTCCGCGTGTCTCTCTCTCGGTGTGTGTGTGTGTGCGCGTGTCCCTCCCTCGCTGTGTGTGTGTGTCTCCCTCGCTGTGTGTGCGTATGTTTGTGTGTGTCCCTCCCTCACTGTGTGTGTGTGTGTGTGTGTGTGTGTGTGTGTGTGTGTCCCTCCCTCGCTGTGTGTGTCCCTCCCTCGCTGTGTGTGTGTGTCCCTCCCTCGCTGTGTGTGTGTGTCCCTCCCTTGCTGTTCGTCTGTGTCCCTCCCTCGC